>NC_133724.1:4583819-4671319 GCF_048934315.1 Petromyzon marinus
CAGGGAGACACCCAGAGAGGCAGGGGGACACCCAGACAGACAGGTAGACACCCAGACAGGCAGGGAGACACCCAGAGAGGCAGGGGGACACCCACACAGGCAGACAGACACCCAGACAGACAGGGAGACACCCAGACAGGCAGGGAGACACGCAGACAGTCAGGCAAACACCCAGACAGGCAGACAGACAGGGCGTGTCGGAGTCGTCCTTGACCCGGTATGAGCTCGCCTCCGTCTCTCGGTGTTTGGCCCGGGCTGCGCTCAAAGTGTTTCCACGAATCGTGCACAATAACAGCTTTACTGGGAAAGGAGGAAGCGTCCAGACTCGGGACCTCGCGGTGCCTGTGTGAGCGAAGCCGCGTGTGTAACTCCACTCACTGTGTGTGTGTATGGGGAGCGGTGGTGCAACGGTTAGCGCAGCCGCGTGTGTAACTCCACTCACTGTGTGTGTAACTCCACTCACTGTGTGTGTGTATGGGGAGCGGTGGTGCAACGGTTAGCGTAGCCGCGTGTGTAACTCCACTCACTGTGTGTGTATGGGGAGCGGTGGTGCAACGGTTAGCGCAGCCGCGTGTGTAACTCCACTCACTGCGTGTGTGTGGGGAGCGGTGGTGCAACGGTTAGCGCAGCCGCGTGTGTAACTCCACTCACTGTGTGTGTGTGTGGGGAGCGGTGGTGCAACGGTTAGCGCAGCCGCGTGTGTAACTCCACTCACTGTGTGTGTGGGGAGCGGTGGTGCAACGGTTAGCGTAGCCGCGTGTGTAACTCCACTCACTGTGTGTGTGTGGGGGGAGCGGTGGTGCAACGGTTAGCGTAGCCGCGTGTGTAACTCCACTCACTGTGTGTGTATGGGGAGCGGTGGTGCAACGGTTAGCGCAGCCGCGTGTGTAACTCCACTCACTGTGTGTGTGTGTGGGGAGCGGTGGTGCAACGGTTAGCGCAGCCGCGTGTGTAACTCCACTCACTGTGTGTGTGTGGGGAGCGGTGGTGCAACGGTTAGCGCAGCCGCGTGTGTAACTCCACTCACTGTGTGTGTGTGTGGGGAGCGGTGGTGCAACGGTTAGCGCAGCCGCGTGTGTAACTCCACTCACTGTGTGTGTGGGGAGCGGTGGTGCAACGGTTAGCGTAGCCGCGTGTGTAACTCCACTCACTGTGTGTGTGTGGGGGGAGCGGTGGTGCAACGGTTAGCGTAGCCGCGTGTGTAACTCCACTCACTGTGTGTGTATGGGGAGCGGTGGTGCAACGGTTAGCGCAGCCGCGTGTGTAACTCCACTCACTGTGTGTGTGTGTGGGGAGCGGTGGTGCAACGGTTAGCGCAGCCGCGTGTGTAACTCCACTCACTGTGTGTGTGTGTGGGGAGCGGTGGTGCAACGGTTAGCGCAGCCGCGTGTGTAACTCCACTCACTGTGTGTGTATGGGGAGCGGTGGTGCAACGGTTAGCGCAGCGCATGTGTAACTCCACTCACTGTGTGTGTGTATGGGGAGCGGTGGTGCAACGGTTAGCGCAGCCGCGTGTGTAACTCCACTCACTGTGTGTGTGTATGGGGAGCGGTGGTGCATCGGTTAGCGCAGCCGCGTGTGTAACTCCACTCACTGTGTGTGTATGGGGAGCGGTGGCGCAACGGTTAGCGCAGCGCGTGTGTAACTCCACTCACTGTGTGTATGGGGAGCGGTGGTGCAACGGTTAGCGCAGCGCGTGTGTAACTCCACTCAGTGTGTGTATGGGGAGCGGTGGTGCAACGGTTAGCGTAGCCGCGTTTGTAACTCCACTCACTGTGTGTGTATGGGGAGCGGTGGTGCAACGGTTAGCGCAGCGCGTGTGTAACTCCAATCACTGTGTGTGTGTAGGGAGCGGTGGTGCAACGGTTAGCGCTGCGCGTGTGTAACTCCACTCACTGCGTGTGTGTGGGGAGCGGTGGTGCAACGGTTAGCGCAGCGCGTGTGTAACTCCACTCACTGCGTGTGTGTGGGGAGCGGTGGTGCAACGGTTAGCGCAGCCGCGTGTGTAACTCCACTCACTGTGTGTGTATGGGGAGCGGTGGTGCAACGGTTAGCGCAGCCGCGTGTGTAACTCCACTCACTGTGTGTGGGGAGCGGTGGTGCAACGGTTAGCGCAGCGCGTGTGTAACGCCACTCACTGTGTGTGGGGAGCGGTGGTGCAACGGTTAGCGCAGCCGCGTGTGTAACGTCAATCACTGTGTGTGTGGGGAGCGGTGGTGCAACGGTTAGCGCAGCCGCGTGTGTAACTCCAATCACTGTGTGTGTGGGGAGCGGTGGTGCAACGGTTAGCGCAGCCGCGTGTGTAACTCCACTCACGGTGCGTGTGTGTGGGGAGCGCGCCTCTGTGCGCTAACAGCACTTGCCCCGACAGCCTGTTGAGGCTATACTGGGCCGGGGGTGGTCTTTGTCTTTGTGCGTGCGGCGTTGTCTGCACGGCGGTTACCTTGGCACGTGGGCAGCACTCACCTCTACACGACCGCTCCCCACACACCCGCACACACACACGCGCACACACACACACACACGCGCACACCCACGCACACACACGCAGGCGCGCACACACACACGCAGGCGCGCGCACACACACACACGCACACACACACACCCACACACACGCACACACACGCAGGCGCGCACACACAATGCGTACACAAGACAAATATCCCCCCCGTGTAGCCTGTAACAGACTGTAGGGGCGAGTGCTGTTAGCGAGCAGCACCTGTGAAGGCCGGCACGGCATCACGAGGGGGGTGAGTGGCCCAGCAACCACGCCCGGCCGCCTTTGTCTCCCTAGCGGCGATGTTCGTTACGCACCGCACCAGGTACTCGTTTGCGGCTGAGCCGACCTAGGGGAGGCCCCGAGACCGGGTTCTGCTAATCTTCGCTGGTGTGCGGCCCGTAGAGCGGTAATGGAACTCGGGTGGCAGCGCTGACCGCTGCACGTGACGCCCTAAGCGGCACTCCAACACCACAACCCAAGGCCGTAGCCATGAAGTCAACATTTGGGGGGACCAAATCCTCCAGGGGGTCTGGGGGTCCCCCCCCTCTCACAAAAAAAATCTAAATTTGAAAACTCATTTCCTGCCATTTCTTGCCTAAAATATAAAAAAAAAATTCACTAACACATGGGATGAACTTTTTTTTCTTCACAATAATGTCTAATAGTGTATATTGTATTACATCGCTCTGTTTTAACTTTCTTGTTTAATTGTATGTAATGGCAGAGATTAATGATGAATAAAGTACAACCATAACCACAATCATATGAACATAAATCTATGCATTGTTATTTGAAGACAAGTCCAGATATTGTGGCCAAGGTTTAGAAAATTGTTTTTATATATATAAAGCAAAGCCATTATTTTTATTTTAAAATATTTTCATATTGGGGGGATGGGGATATTTTGAGCATATTTGAATATTGGGGGAGGGGGTGGGGGATGTGTCCCGAATATATATTATAATTTCGGCCTTGCCACAACCCGAGACGAATCCTGCGTTCTCAGCATCACCCCGCTCTCAACTTTGCAAATCCGCCAGCTGGAGACGAGTCTCGTGAAGTTTGATGGCCCTCGATGCGAGCTGCCCATTCAATCGTCGATTGTGCAGAATTAAGACAAATGGCGAGGATAACCCCCCCAACACCCCAACAACACCCAACCGCAGAGTCGTCCCAGGCTGCCCGAGGCAATTGCTGTTAGCGAGCGCCGCCTGTCGAAGGCCCGGCACAGTGGCACGCGATGCGGTGGTCGGGACAGCCACCGGCCCTCGCACGGCCGCCTTTGTATCCCCAGTGGCCACGTTTAACGCATCCCCAGCAGGTTCCTCGGTTCGCGTTCCGTCGGGGCAAGTGCTGTTAGCGAGCACCTGTTAAGGCCCGAACGGCACACGAGAGGGGGTGGGTGCCCAGCACCACGCCCGGCCGCCTTTGTATCCCCAGCGGCGATGTTTACTACACACCGCACCAGGTACTCATTTGAGGCTGAGTCGACCTAGGGGAGGACCCGGGATCGGTTCAGATTTCAGACGGTGGTCACTGGTGGTGGCCTTGAGCGGGAATCGAACTCGGGTCGTTTCGACGGGTTCGTAGCGCAGGGACGCTAACCACTGCGCCACCGCTCCCCCCCCCACACACACAACCACGCAATAATACCTATGATGACTACGTGACCCGGTCAAGATGATCACAATAGCCAACGACGATTGCCAAACAACGCCTGCTGTATATTTGGAGTTTGCGGTGTCTCTCTCTCATCATCATCACGGTGGCTAGGAGATGTTAACTACCTCGCCTGGTGTACAGGAGGTCGTGGGTTCGATCCCGACCCTGACGCCTGCTGCTGTATATTTGGAGTTTGCGGTGTCTCACTCGTCATCATCATCCCACGGTGGCTAGGAGATGTTAACTACCTCGCCTGGTGTACAGGAGGTCGTGGGTTCGATCCCGACCCTGACCCCATGCTGCTGTATATTTGGAGATTGGGGTGTCTCTCTCTCTCATCATCATCATCATCACGGTGGCTAGGAGATGTTAACTACTTCGCCCGGTACACAGGAGGTCATGGGTTCGATCCCGACCCTGACCCCATGCTGCTGCTGTATATTTGGAGTTTGCGGCGTCTCTCACCCCGTGGCCGCGTGGATTTTTCTCCGGGTCCTCCCGTTTCCCCCCCACCCCCGCCCCTCCACATTTAGGCTCAACATCACCACGCGTTGGGGAGTTATTTGGCTGCTATAAATGACCCAACGATAAGCCCACTGCCGTTGAGCTATCATTAGTGACGGCCTGGCCGCTTCTGAAAGAGAGCTACACACAGCTCAGTAGGGGGCCTCATCCGGTAAAATTAAAATAATATAGTTTCTCGTTTTAAATAGTTTTAATAGTTTGAATTAAATCCAAACCACGCCGCACTGAGCTGAGCACGCGGCTCTACCGCCATCGCGTGGACAGAAGTCGCATCACGCGATTGGTCGACCCGGAGCAAAGTTTTTGAGTGTTTGAGATCAGTGTTATGAAAATATAAATGCATACCGTGTCAAGCCATACGGTTTACCCGTATTCTTGTACACTACACTATACATTACACTACTATACACTACACTATAATCTACACTATACACTACTATACACTACACTGCTATACACTACACTGCTATACCATACCGTGTCAACCCATACGGTTTACCCGTATTCTTGTACACTACACTATACATTACACTACTATACACTACACTATAACCTACACTATACACTACACTACTATACACTACACTATACACTACACTACTATACACTACACTATAACCTACACTATACACTACACTACTATACACAACACTATACACTGCACTACTATACACTACACTATAATCTACACGTTACACTACACTACCATACACTACACTGCTATACACTACACTGCTATACCATACCGTGTCAACCCATACGGTTTACCCGTATTCTTGTACACTACACTGTACATTACACTACTATACACTACACTATAACCTACACTATACACTACTATACACTACACTATACACTACACTGCTATACCATACCGCGTCAACCCATACGGTTTACCCGTATTCTTGTTCACAACACTGTACACTACACTACTGTACACTACACTGCTATACACCATACACTACTATATACACTACACTACTATACACTACACTACTATACACCATACACTACACTATACACTACTATACACTACGCTACTAAATACACTACACTACTAGACCATACCGCGTCAATCCATACGGATTAAGCCCCCATTCTTGTACCGGGAAACTGAGTTTTCAGGTCCTGACGTTTCAATACGGGCAGAAACAAAATTGTGTCTGTTAATGTTTCTTCCTCGTGATGGGACTTTGTAGGATGAACGTTGTATTGGCATTACATTTCTTAGTTTGTTCTCTCATTCATTCTTGCCTGGCGACGATTGCTCGTGTTCCAATCGAAACGTCGTATTCTATTATTATTCAATTTATTTTCATTCTACCGTGACCTTACCGAAAGAACCATAGAGTAATTAATTGTACGTACCATACGTTGGACTTCTTTTGTACCGTACGTAGCCAACCGTGCTAATGGGAGGTGTGGGGGCGGGGAAGGACAACAACAAACTAAACATACGAAAAAAGCAAATTCTAAAGATCATAATTTTTCCATCTAAATTTAAAAAGTGCGTAGCTCCGGCGGCATCCGAACATCGGAAGGGAAGAGCGTTCCAGACGGGCGTAGAAGCGCATCTGAAAGCGCCGCACGATGCTGATGATGCTGATGATGATGCTGATGCGGTGACCTGGGTCTCTGTTCAATGTCTGAGCCAGAAGCCGCCGCCGCTGCTGCTGCTGCTGTGAGGATTACCGGAGGGAGCTGGCGTGGTGATGGTTCATGCAGCGGTCCCCAAACTTTTTGTCACCAGGGACCGGTTTCGTGGAAGACAATTTTTGTTCACGGACCGGGAGTGGTGGGTGGGGGGGTGTTCATAATTGGGTCTTTCCCCCTTTTCAAGGAAGCTCTCCAGCTACGTTTGTGTTTGTTACTCACTGTGGTTACTAGGGGTTAGAGCTTGTGGGCTTACTCATTGTGGCTGCTAGGGGTTAGAGCTTGTGGGCTTACTCATTGTGGCTACTAGGGGTTAGAGCTTGTGGGCCTACTCATTGTGGCTACTAGGGGTTAGAGTTTGTGGGCTTACTCATTGTGGCTACTAGGGGTTAGAGCTTGTGGGCTTACTCACTGTGGCTACTAGGGGTTAGAGCTTGTGGGCTTACTCCTTGTGGCTACTAGAGGTTAGAGCTTGTGGGCTTACTCACTGTGGCTACTAGGGGTTAGAGCTTGTGGGCTTACTCATTGTGGCTACTAGGGGTTAGAGCTTGTGGGCTTACTCACTTTGGTTACTAGGGGTAACAGCTTGTGGGTTTACTCATTGTGGCTACTAGGGGTTAGAGCTTTTGGGCTTACTCACTGTGGCTACTAGGGGTTAGAGCTTGTGGGCTTACTCACTGTGGCTACTAGGGGTTAGAGCTTGTGGGCTTACTCATTGTGGCTACTAGGGGTTAGAGCTTGTGGGCTTACTCATTGTGGCTACTAGGGGTTAGAGCTTGTGGGCTTACTCATTGTGGCTACTAGGGGTTAGAGCTTGTGGGCTTACTCATTGTGGCTACTAGGGGTTAGAGCTTGTGGGCTTACTCATTGTGGCTACTAGCGGTTAGAGCTTGTGGGCTTACTCATTGTGTCTACTAGGGGTTATAGCTTGTGGGCTTACTCCTTGTGGCTACGAGGGGTTAGAGCTTGTGGGTTTACTCACTGTGGCTACTAGGGGTTAGAGCTCGTGGGCTTACTCACTGTGGCTACTAGGGGTTAGAGCTTGTGGGCTTACTCATTGTGGCTACTAGGGGTTAGAGCTTGTGGGCTTACTCATTGTGGCTACTAGGGGTTAGAGCTTGTGGGCTTACTCATTGTGGCTACTAGGGGTTAGAGCTTGTGGGCTTACTCATTGTGGCTACTAGGGGTTAGAGCTTGTGGGCTTACTCACTGTGGCTACTAGGGGTTAGAGCTTGTGGGCTTTATACCAACACCACGTGACTGAGACAAGTGCACAGTGCGGGAAAGAGGCGCGGACTGGAGTGGTGAATAATAAAATAATGGGGGGGGAGCGGGTCACGTGATCGGACTCACCGCTCTCACCTCCTGCTGCTGTGCGGCCCGGTGCCTAACAAGGTCACGGACCGCTACCGGGTTGGGGACCCCTGGTTTATAGCTCCTCTTTGAGATTGGCGAGGTATCGTGGTTCATTTGCGACACACACTCTGTGTCTGTGTATAATGAGTGACAGCTAATCGAAGTGGCTGATATCATCGTCGTCTTCATCGTCGTCATCATCGCCACACGTGGGAATGTTAACGAGATGTTAACTACCTCGCCCGGATGCAGAAGGTCCTGGGTTCTAACCCGAAACCCGAGCCCTGTATATTGGAAGTTTACGTGTTTCTCTCTCTCTCTCTCTCATCATCTCGGTGTCGAGATGTTAACTACCTCGCCTGGTATGCCGGAGGTCGTGGGGTCGATCCCAGTCCTGACGCCTGCTGCTGCTGTATATTTGGAGTTTGCGTGTCTCTCTCTCATCATCATCATCACGGTTGATATGAGATGTTACCTACCTCGCCTGGATTTACTGGAAGTCGTGGATTCGATCACAACCCTGACGCCTACGGTATATTTGGGAGTTTGCGTGTCTCTCTCTCTCTCTCTCTCATCATCATCACGGTGGCTAGGAGATGTTAACTACCTCGCCTGGTATACAGGAAGTCGTGGGTTCGATCCCAACCCTGACGCCTGCTGTATATTTGAAGTTTGCGTGTCTCTCTCTCTCTCATCATCATCTTGGTGGCTAGGAGATGTTAACTACCTCGCCCGGTGTACAGGAGGTGGTGGGTTCGATCCCGACCCTGCCGCCTGCTGCTGCTGTATATTTGGAGTTTGCGTGTCTCTCTCTCTTTTTTTGTTACGATCAGAGGAAACAGGAAGATGCTCGGTGTAGTCGGCACTTTGCTTCGTTCATCATTTCGTTTTTTTTATTAATGCTTTGCTTTATGTAACCCTCCTCCCCCCCCGCTTTTAAATGAAAGATGTCACAATAGATTTCTCATCATCATCATCACGGTGGCTAGGAGTTGTTTGCGTGGTCTTCCCGTGGCCGTGTGGATTTTCCTCCGGGTCCTCCGGTTTTCCCCTCCGAAATTGAGAAATTGGCATTTCGAGTGTTTGGCTTCTGTGAATGTCCACGCGGTGATGAGCCGCTTGTGATGGCCGGGCGGCTTCTAAACAACATCTACGCAGCTCAGCTGGGCCTTACCTGGTAAAAATAATAATAATCAATGTTTAAATAAATTAAATAATAGAATACGACGTTTCGATTGCACCACGAGCAGTCGTCATCAGGTAGAACTCATCCAGAATGAGAATAAAATAATAAAATAAAATAACACAATAAAATTCTCACGACGTTTCGGCCACAACACAAGTGGCCTTCATGTGTTGTGGCCGAAACGTCGTGAGAATTTTATCGTGTTATTTTATTTTATTATTTTATTCTCATTCTATGTGATTTTACCGAAAGAACCAAAGACGATGAATCCTTGCAGTCATGAAAGCTTTCAATCGAAATTTAGTAAACCTCAATTTGTGAGAGAGATAAAACACAGACACGGAGACACACAGACAGACACACAGAGAGAGACACACAGAGACACACAGACAGACACAAGCAGAGAGAGACAACACAGAGACACACACAAAGAGACACAGAGACACAGAGAGAGACAACACAGAGACACACAGACAGACACATAAGCAGAGAGAGAGACACACACACAGAGACACACAGAGAGAGACACACACATAGGCACACAGAGAGAGACACACAACATAGACACACAGACAGACACACAAGCAGAGAGAGACACACAACATAGACACACAGAGACACAGAGAGAGACACACAGAGACAGAGAGAGACACACAACATAGACACAGAGACACAGAGAGACACACAACAGAGACACACAGAGAGACACACACAGAGACAGAGAGAGACACACAACATAGACACACGGAGACACGCAGAGAGAGACACACAACATAGACACACAGAAACACACAGAGAGAGAAACACAGATAGAGAGACACACAACATAGACACACAGAGACACACAGAGAGAGAAACACAGAGACACAGAGAGAGACACACAACATAGACACACAGAGACACACAGAGAGAGACACACAGATAGAGAGACACACAACATAGACACACAGAGACACACAGAGAGAGAAACACAGATAGAGAGACACACAACATAGACACACACAGAGAGACACAGAGACACAGAGAGAGACACACACAACATAGACACACAGAGACACACAGAGAGAGACACACAACACAGACACACAGAGACACACAGAGAGAGAAACACAGATAAAGAGACACACAACATAGACACACAGAGACACACAGAGAGAGAAACACAGAGACACAGAGAGAGAGACACACAACATAGACACACAGAGACACAGAGAGAGACACACAACACAGACACAGAGACACACAGAGACACACAGAGAGACAACACAGAGACACACAGAGACACACAACATAGACACACATAGACACACAGAGAGAGACACACAACATAGACACACATAGACACACAGAGAGAGACACACAGAGAGAGACACACAACATAGACACACAGAGAGACAACACAGACACACAGAGAGAGACGCACAACATAGACACATAGAGACACACAGAGAGGCACACAGAGAGACAACACAGAGACACACAGAGAGAGACACACAATATAGACACACAGAAACACACACAGATAGAGAGACACACAACATAGACACACAGAGACACACAGAGAGAGAAACACAGAGACACAGAGAGAGACACACAACATAGACACACAGAGACACACAGAGAGAGACACACAGATAGAGAGACACACAACATAGACACAGAGACACACAGAGAGAGAAACACAGATAGAGAGACACACAACATAGACACACAGACACACACAGAGAAACACAGAGACACAGAGAGAGAGACACACAACATAGACACACAGAGACACACAGAGAGAGACACACAACACAGACACACAGAGACACACAGAGAGAGAAACACAGATAGAGAGACACACAACATAGACACACAGAGACACACAGAGAGAGAAACACAGAGACACAGAGAGAGACACACAACATAGACACACAGAGACACAGAGAGAGACACACAACACAGACACAGAGACACACAGAGACACACAGAGAGACAACACAGAGACACACAGAGACACACAACATAGACACACATAGACACACAGAGAGAGACACACAACATAGGCACACATAGACACACAGAGAGAGACACACAGAGACACACAGAGAGAGACACACAACATAGACACACAGAGAGACAACACAGAGACACAGAGAGAGAGACACACAACATAGACACATAGAGACACACAGAGAGGCACACAGAGAGACAACACAGAGACACACAGAGAGAGACACACAATATAGACACACAGAGACACACAGAGAGACAACACAGAAACACATGTTGTGTGTCTCTCTCTGTGTGTCTCTGTTTTGTCTCTCTCTGTGTGTCTCTGTGTTGTCTCTCTCTGTGCGTCTCTGTGTGTCTGTCTGTGTGTCTCTGTGTTGTGTGTCTCTGTGTTGTCTCTCCCTGCTTGTGTGTCTGTCTGTGTGTGTATCTGTGTTGTCTATCTCTGCTTGTGTGTCTCTCTGTGTGTCTCTGTGTGTCTCTCTCGCTGCTTGTGTGTCTGTCTGTGTGTCTCCGTGTCTGTGTTGTGTCTCTCTCTCTCTCTCAAATTTAGTTCCACCTGATGACGACTGCTGGTGTTGCAATCCAAACGTCGTACTCTATTATTCAACTTATTATCTTTCGACGTGACTTCACCGAAAGAACCGGAGAGTAATTCCTGCGGTCACGAAAGCTTCAAATCACGTCTGGACGTTTAAACAGCTCATAATCTCAACGCCTGTTTGATGCTCAATGTGAGGGCAAAGCCGGCGGCACTCCGAAAACCATTCACGCGATCCCTCTGGGACACGCACACACACACAGCTAGAGAGAGAGAGAGAAAGGGAACAACACTGCCACTGTTGCGAGCCGTGAGCAGGAATAGAACTCGCCTCGCAGGGTTCCAGGCGCGGTGCGCTAACCACTGCAATCCAAGACGAAGGCCACTCCACTCCCCGCCCCCGTATAGCCTGAACAGACTGCTTGGGGCGAGCTGGGGGTGGGTGGCCAGCAAAAACCACGCCCGGACGCCTTTGTCTCCCTAGGAGTGATGTTTTATCGTACACCACCGCGCCAAGGTGCTCAGTTTGAGGCTGAGCCTACCTCGTGGCGGAGGACCGGGGACCGGCTCAGATATTGGTCACCGCTGTTGGGCCCCGCGGGAAGCGGGGAAGTGGAACTCGGGGCTTGGCGGGTTGGCGGTGCGGAGCAGCGGCGCTGGTCGCTGCGCCGCCGCTCCGCACCGCCAAGCGCGCACGCACATGAACACACACACATGAACACACACACATGAACACACACACATGAACACACGCGCACACATGAACACACACACATGAACACACACGCACACATGAACACACACGCGCACATGAACACACACATGCACATGAACACACGCGCACACATGAACACACACATGCACATGAACACACGCGCGCACATGAACACACACGCGCACATGAACACACACACGAACACACACACGCACATGAACACACACGCGCGCACGCACATGAACACACACGCACACATGAACACACGCGCACACATGAACACACGCGCGCACATGAACACACACGCACATGAACACGCACATGAACACACACGCGCGCACGCACATGAACACACACACGCACACATGAACACACGCGCACACATGAACACACGCGCGCACATGAACACACACGCACATGAACACACACGCATACATGAACACACACGCACATGAACACACACACGCACATGAACACACGCGCACACACGAACCCACACGCACACATGAACACACGCACACATGAAAACACATGAACACACATGAACACACACGAGCACACGCCACAACACGCACGGACGACGTGGGTTTGTGTCTGGTGTAAATCATCATGATTCTCTCGGGGTTTCCGAGACACATCCGTCACATTTGGCACAGGTACAGTCGAGCGGATGCCACGGCGCGCACAGAGGACTCGGGATGAAAAAAAAAACACATCAACGTCCGTCGAGAATAAGTTAAAACTCCATAATAATAATAGAGGGTTTTGTTGTTGTTGTTAAACCCGCCACCACCCGACGCGGCCAATTAGCAAGGGGTGTCACGTAAACAGAACGTGCCAATCCGTTACTGATACAGCACATTTATGCGTACGCGATCTAACCCAAAAGGGCCTACGTTATGGGTGATATTGGTGTAGTGAAAGCCGACGTGTTGAAGCTAAAACTATTAGAACTAAACTATTTTTTTACTTTACCAGGTGTAAGGCCCACTGAGCTGCGTACACTCTCTTTCAAAAGCGACGAAGTGGGGGCTTCATCATCATCACCATCATCACCATCATCATCATCGCCATCATCATCACCATCATCATCACCATCATCATCACCATCATCATCACCATCTTCATCATCACCATCATCATCACCATCATCACCATCATCATCGCCATCATCATCATCGCCATCATCATCATCATCGCCATCATCATCACCATCATCATCACCATCTTCATCATCACCATCTTCATCACCATCATCACCATCATCACCATCATCACCATCATCATCACCATCATCACCATCATGATCACCAGCATCATCATCATCACCATCATCATCATTTCCATCATCTCCATCATCATCACCATCATCACTATCATCATCATCACCATCATCACCATCATCACCATCATCATCACCATCTTCATCACCATCATCATCACCATCATCATCATCACCATCACCACATCATCACCATCATCGTGTGTGCATTTACAGCAGCAGCCCCAGTAACTCTATAGACGCGTGACGTCGATTCCCAACGTGGAATGGGAACCAGCGGAGGACCACGGCAGGTACCACGGGGAGACAGACAGAGGCAGAGACGCCACAAAGCTCCAACTACGCAACAGGCGTCGTCAGTGTCGGGATCGAAACCTGTGCGACCTCCTGCACATCAGGCGAGGGAGATAACATCTCATAGCCACTGTGCAGCCGTAGTAGGGCGCTACTGTAAAAGTCGTACACTCGACAAAATCACCGATCAGAACAATTTGCACCCACCCCCCCCCATCATCACCCCATCATCACCCACCGCTCCCTCGTATCGTGAATCGACGTGAATTGTTCTCGACCCCGCTGCCAATCGCTGTTGTCGATGAGCGCGCCCGGTGGTTCTGTCGCTCTCGTTGTCACCGGCAGCAGCAACGCACGTCCACGAGAAGGACGGAAGGGAATCTGTGCGCGGAGAAAGCGTGGGGCGGCGTGGTTGTGGCCGGGGGCGCAAGTTGGAGAGACATCGACCGCCGAACGTTCACAAACATTTGCGCGGAGCGGCCACGCGTCAGCGGTGAAGGTGGTGGGGGGGGGGGGGGGTGGTTGGTGGGTGGGTGGAGGGAGGGGGGGGGTGGCGGCGGTCGAGACCGAGGGGCGGAGTGGAAGTCAAAGGAGGGAGCGAGCGCCCGAGAGGAGGAGGCGCGGTTCACGCGCGCCGGAGACGGAGCGCGATTTCAAATCGTCGGATCCGCCCCCCCCCCCCCCCCACCGAAAACCTCCGTCCGCAGCGCTTGTCGAAGCGAAGCCCGAGCCGGGGAGGTTGATGGCGTCTCCAGCCGAAGACTCGTCAAGAGGGTGACCGCCACGTGGTGGGCGGACCGAGCGATTGGCCCTGTCCCACCGTGGGAGTGCGACGTTTGTCGACACAACAACAACAACAACAACAAAAAAACGAGTCCCGGACTGGAGTCATGGGTCGCCGGTCAAGCTCTGAACTCGAGCGCCCCGATTCTGCTGGCACGTCCGAGCCGAGCCAGCGCGGTTCCCTGGAGGGTACGGGTGGTGTTTCCACTGCCACACCCGAGCCAGCCTGAGGGCCTCACGGTAGGAGTGGTGTTTCCACTGCCACACCCGAGCCAGCCTAGGGCCCTCACGGTACGGGTGGTGTTTCCACTGCCACACCCGAGCCAGCCCGAGGCCCTCACGGTACGAGTGGTGTTTCCGCTGCCACACCCGAGCCAGCCTGAGGCCCTCACGGTACGGGTGGTGTTTCCACTGCCACACCCGAGTCAGCCCGGGGCCCTCACGGTACGGGTGGTGTTTCCACTGCCACACCAGAGCCAGCCCGGGGCCCTCACGGTACGGGTGGTGTTTCCACTGCCACACCCGAGCCAGCCTGGGGCCCTCACTGTACAGGTGGTGTTTCCACTGCCACACCCGAGCCAGCCTGAGGGCCTCACGGTAGGAGTGGTGTTTCCACTGCCACACCCGAGCCAGCCTGGGGCCCTCATGTTACGGGTGGTGTTTCCACTGCCACACCCGAGCCAACCTGGGGCCCTCACGGTACGAGTGGTGTTTCCACTGCCACACCCGAGCCAGCCCGAGGCCCTCACAGTACGGGTGGTGTTTCCACTGCCACACCCGAGCCAGCCTGGGGCCCTTCCACGGGCGGTGTTTCCACTGCCACACCCGAGCCAGCCCGAGGCCCTCACGGCACGGGTGGTTTTGCCACTACAACTATTTTCCTTGCAGGGCCAGAACCGAACCGTGCTACGCTGCTGGCCTCACAAGAAGGCGTCAGGATCTGGCTTGGGGCAGGACAGGGCCAGGGGCTGAGCTAATGAGGCGTTCGTTGCGTGCGTGACACCAGTCGGCACGCGGTGAGCACCACCGCGTCGCCCACGCGCGTCCCCGCTACGTTCGCCGCGCGCGTGTGACGTCAGTCGGCACGGCCCGGCTTCCGCAGTGGAAAAACATCAGCAGCTGGGCTACCTTCTGAGCCGGGCCGGCTCGGCACGGCCACAGCCATGGCTCCTGTTGTGCAGCGGTGGGCGGAGGTCACGTGGCCAATGGCGGAGCCAGGATGATCAGGTAGAAGGGGTGGGAGCAACAACTCGGGCAATGAAAAAATGATAGAGGAGTTGTTAGTAAGTAAGGAGTTGTTAGTAAGTAAGGAGTTGTTAGTAAGGAGTTGTTAGTAAGGACTTGTTAGTAATTAAGGAGTTGTTAGTAATTAAGGAGTTGTTAGTAAGTAAGGAGTTGTTAGTAAGGAGTTGTTAGTAAGTAAGGACTTGTTAGTAATTAAGGAGTTGTTAGTAAGGAGTTGTTAGCAAGTAAGGACTTGTTAGTAATTAAGGAGTTGTTAGTAAGGAGTTGTTAGTAAGTAATTGCTTGTTAGTAATTAAGGAGTTGTTAGTAAGGAGTTGTTAGTAGGGAGTTGTTAGTAAGTGAGGAGTTAGGGCTTTCCCCTTTTTTCTGCCAACAAAACTGAAACCTTTTTACAAAAGGATTCATGTCTGCATTAACCACAATACCTGCAGTCAAAATGCAAACAAAAACACACACCATGATAATATATGATGCATTGTCCTTGAAACTGATTGGTCCACACCAAGGGACGGCTTTCTTTTGAGCCTCGACCCAATTGGTGCTCGACCAGATGACGCCGGAAGGCGTCACACAGCTCAAAGACAATGCCACTATCAAAGTAATGAGGGCTCGGGGTGAGCATCTACATCATTAGACCTCCTTTGCCAGTACTAAAATGTAATAATAATAGGGTTTCCCCTTTTTTCTGGCAACAACACTGAAATATTATCATAGTATGTTTTTTGTTTGCGTTTTGACTGCAGGTATTGTGGTTAATGCAGTAAACATGAATCCTTGTGTAAAAAAGATTTCAGTGTTGTTGCCAGAAAAAAGGGGAAACCCCTATTATTATTACATTTTAGTACTGGCAAAGGAGGTCTCATGAAGTAAGGAGTTGTTAGTAAGTAAGGAGTTGTTAGTAAGCAAGGACTTGTTAGTAATTAAGGAGTTGCTAGTTAGGAGTTGTTAGTAAGGAGTTGTTAGTAAGCAAGTACTTGTTGTAATTAAGGAGTTGTTAGTAAGGAGTTGTTAGTAAGCGAGGACTTGTTAGTAATTAAGGAGTTGTTAGTAAGGAGTTGTTAGTAAGGAGTTGTTAGTAAGCGAGGACTTGTCCCTTGATTTGTACTCGACGTGTGTGTGGCGATGGGGCAGCGCATCGACCGAGGGGTCCAATTGCGAACCGCGTTGTTACTGATCGCCATCGCGCTCGCTGAAGGTGTCGATGCCTTCAGGGAAGTCGTGGACTCTGTAGACGCGACTGAGCACAATTCTGTGAGTCGCTTATAAACCGCTTTGCCGTTACTTATTGCCAATTATGGACTCAGACTATTGTCCTATCATCTCGTAGAGTGCCTGGCCACGTAATAATAATAATATGCTACACAGTGGCAGTGGAGGGTCGCAAAATGCCGATGTATTACTAATAAACCCCCAATGATCCGATCGAAATTAGGGATTTCTATCGGATCATTGGGGGGGGGGGGGGGGGCACGTGACACCCCACCCCCCACATAGCTGAATCGTCACGACAGATGGGCTTGCGTGGGTGGTGAAGGTGAGAGCGGAGAGCGGTAAGGGGTGAGCGGTAAGGGGTGAGCGGTAAGGGGTGAGTGGTAAGGGGTGAGCGGTAAGGGGTGAGCGGTAAGGGGTGAGCGGTAAGGGGTGAGCGGTGAGGGGTGAGCGGTGAGGGGTGAGCGGTGAGGGGTGAGCGGTGAGGGGTGAGCGGTGAGGGGTGAGCGGTAAGGGGTGAGCGGTAAGGGGTGAGCGGTAAGGGGTGAGCGGTAAGGGGTGAGCGGTAAGGGGGAGTGGTAAGGGGTGAGCGGTAAGTGGTGAGCGGTAAGGGGTGAGCGGTAAGGGGTGAGCGGTGAGGGGTGAGCGGTGAGGGGTGAGCGGTAAGGGGTGAGCGGTAAGGGGTGAGCGGTAAGGGGTGAGCGGTAAGGGGTGAGCGGTAAGGGGTGAGCGGTAAGGGGTGAGCGGTAAGGGGTGAGCGGTGAGGGGTGAGCGGTGAGGGGTGAGCGGTGAGGGGTGAGCGGTGAGGGGTGAGCGGTAAGGGGTGAGCGGTAAGGGGTGAGCGGTAAGGGGTGAGCGGTAAGGGGTGAGCGGTAAGGGGTGAGCGGTAAGGGGTGAGCGGTAAGGGGTGAGCGGTAAGGGGTGAGCGGTGAGCGGTAAGCGGTAAGGGGTGAGCGGTAAGGGGTGAGCGGTGAGGGGTGAGCGGTAAGGGGTGAGCGGTAAGGGGTGAGCGGTAAGGGGTGAGCGGTGAGGGGTGAGCGGTGAGGGGTGAGCGGTAAGGGGTGAGCGGTAAGGGGTGAGCGGTGAGGGGTGAGCGGTGAGGGGTGAGCGGTGAGGGGTGAGCGGTAAGGGGTGAGCGGTGAGCTCATCGCAGGATACCCATGATGGACGACCTGCGAGTGAGTGTCATTGGTGAGTAGTGAGTGGTGAGTAGTGAGTGGTGAGTAGTGAGTGGTGAGTGTGATTGGTGAGTAGTGAGTGTGAGCGGTGAGTAGTGGGTGGTGAGTAGTGGGTGGTGAGTGTGATTGGTGAGTAGTGAGTGGTGAGTAGTGAGTGGTGAGTAGTGAGTGGTGAGTAGTGAGTGGTGAGTAGTGATTGGTGAGTAGTGGGTGGTGAGTAGTGGGTGGTGAGTAGTGGGTGGTGAGTGTGATTGGTGAGTAGTGATTGGTGAGTAGTGGGTGGTGAGTAGTGGGTGGTGAGTAGTGGGTGGTGAGTGTGATTGGTGAGTAGTGATTGGTGAGTAGTGAGCGGTGAGTAGTGAGTGGTGAGTGTGATTGGTGAGTAGTGATTGGTGAGTAGTGAGTGGTGAGTAGTGAGTGGTGAGTGTGATTGGTGAGTAGTGATTGGTGAGTAGTGAGTGGTGAGTAGTGAGTGGTGAGTGTGATTGGTGAGTAGTGATTGGTGAGTAGTGAGTGGTGAGTAGTGAGTGGTGAGTGTGATTGGTGAGTAGTGAGTGGTGAGTGTGATTGGTGAGTAGTGAGTGGTGAGTGTGATTGGTGAGTAGTGAGTGGTGAGTGTGATTGGTGAGTAGTGATTGGTGAGTAGTGAGCGGTGAGTAGTGAGCGGTGAGTAGTGAGCGGTGAGTAGTGAGCGGTGAGCTCGTCGCCGGATCTTCATGATGGATGGGCTGGCTGTGTGTGTGTGTGTGGTGAGTGTGTGGTGAGTGTGTGGTGAGTGGTGAGTGTGTGGTGTGTGGTGAGTGGTGAGTGAGTGGTGAGTGTGTGGTGAGTGGTGAGTGTGTGGTGAGTAGTGAGTGAGTGGGGAGTTTAATCGCCGGATCTCCATAATGAACGGGCTTTAAGTGAGTTTCAGTGGTGAGCGATTTGAGTGGTGAGTCGTGAACAGTAAGTGGATAGTGGTGAGCGATGAGTGAGCGGTGAGCTCATCGCCAGATCTCCATGACGAACGGGCTCTGAGTGAGTGGTGAGCGGAGAGCGGTGAGTGGTGGGTGGTGAGCGGTGAGCTGATCGCCGGATCTCCATGACGAACGGGCTCTGAGTGAGTGGTGAGCGGGGAGCGGTGAGTGGTGAGTGGTGAGCGGTGAGTGGTGAGCGCTGAGCGGTGAGCTCATCGCCGGATCTCCAGGATGGACGGGCTGTGATCGATGATGGCGAGGATGATCTTGTCCATGTACTGACGAAGGTGGAAGTTGATCCCTTCCAGCTCCTTCAGAGCGTCCATCAGCTGCAATCACCACACATCATCATCACCATCAGCATCATCACCATCAGCATCATTGGCAGCAACATCATCAGCAGCAGCACCAGAATAATCAGCAACATCATTGTCGTCATCATCAGTAGCAGAAGTAGCAGCAGCATCATCATAATAATTCTCAGCAGCATTCTCATCACCAGAAGCATCCTCATCATCATCAGCAGTATAAGAGTACAATCATCATCAGCAGCCAGAGCATCATCATCATCATCGGTATCATCATCGGCATCATGGGCATCTTCGGCAACTGGAGCATCGTCATCAGCAGGGGGGGTGAGGGTGGGGGGGTGAGGGGGGTTGGGAGAGTGGGGGGTGAGGTGAGGGGGGGTGAGGGTGGGGTGAGGGGGGGTGAGGAGGGGGGTGAGGGTGGGGGGGTGAGGGGTGAGGGGGGTTGAGAGAGTGGGAGGGGGGTGAGGGGGTGTGGGGTGGGGGGGTGAGTGGGGGATGGAGAGAGTAGGGAGGAGTGAGGGGGGGTGGAGAGAGTGGGTGGGGGGGGTGGGGGGGGTGAGGGTGGGGTGAGGGGGGTGAGGAGGGGGGTGAAGGTGGGGTGGAGAAAGTGGGGGGGTGAAGAGAGTGGGGGGGGTGAGGGTGGGTGTGAGTGGGGGGTGGAGAGAGTGGGGGGGTGAGGGTGGGGGGGATGAGTGGGGGGTGGAGAGGGTGGGGGGGGTGAGTGGGGGGGGTGTAGAGAGTGGGGGTGGGGGGGTGAGGGTGGGGGGGTGAGGGTGGGGGGGTGAGGGTGGGATGAGGGGGGGGTGAGGAGGGGGTGAAGGTGGGGGAGTGAGGAGGGTGGTGTGAGTGGGGGGTGTAGAGAGTGGGGGTGTGAGGGTGGGGGGTGGTGTGAGTGGGGGGTGTAGAGAGTGTGGAGAGAGTGGGGGTGAGGGTGAGATGAGGGGGTGTGAGGGTGGGGGGTGGTGTGAGTGGGGGGTGTAGAGAGTGGGGGTGGGGGTGGCGAGTTCAGACTGACCTGGCCCCGTGAGGCTGAGTCGATCTCGGCGGCCAGGGACTGAGACTTGACGGCGGCCGACAGGAGGCCCTTGGCCTCATGCAGGCCCAGCCCCACGAGCTGCCCGTTCAGCTCCTCGTTCGACTCCTTCAGCTTGCCGTTCTCCTGACCAGGGGTGTCGTCATCATCATCGTCGTCGTCAACACCGTCGTCGGGGTGAGCGAGCGGGTGAGCGTGCGGGTGAGCGTGGGGGTGAGCGTGGGGGTGAGCGTGGGGGTGAGCGTGCGGGTGAGCGTGGAGGTGAGCGTGGGGGTGAGCGTGGGGGTGAGCGTGGGGGTGAGCGTGCGGGTGAGCGTGGGGGTGAGCGTGGGGGTGAGCGTGGGGGTGAGCGTGCGGGTGAGCGTGCGGGTGAGCGTGGGGGTGAGCGTGGGGGTGAGCGTGCGGGTGAGCGTGGAGGTGAGCGTGGGGGTGAGCGTGGGGGTGAGCGTGCGGGTGAGCGTGGAGGTGAGCGTGGGGGTGAGCGTGGGGGTGAGCGTGGGGGTGAGCGTGCGGGTGAGCGTGGGGGTGAGCGTGGGGGTGAACGTGGGGGTGAGCGTGCGGGTGAGCGTGCGGGTGAGCGTGGGGGTGAGCGTGCGGGTGAGCGTGCGGGTGAGCGTGGGGGTGAGTGTGGGGGTGAGTGTGCGGGTGAGTGTGCGGGTGAGTGTGGGGGTGAGCGTGCGGGTGAGTGCTCGGGTGAGTGCTCGGGTGAGTGCTCGGGTGAGTGTGCGGGTGAGTGTGCGGGTGAGCGTGGGGGTGAGTGCTCGGGTGAGTGCTCGGGTGAGTGCTCGGGTGAGTGTGCGGGTGAGTGTGCGGGTGAGCGTGGGGGTGAGTGCTCGGGTGTGTGCTCGGGTGAGCGCTCGGGTGAGTGCTCGGGTGAGTGCTCGGGTGAGTGCTCGGGTGAGGGTGAGTGTGAGGGTGAGCGAGCGGGTGAGTGTGAGGGTGAGTGTGAGGGTGAGTGCTCGGGTGAGTGCTCGGGTGAGTGCTCGGGTGAGTGCTCAGGTGAGTGTGCAGGTGAGTGTGCGGGTGAGCGTGGGGGTGAGTGCTCGGGTGAGTGCTCGGGTGAGTGCTCGGGTGAGTGTTCGGGTGAGTGTTCGGGTGAGTGCTCGGGTGAGTGCTCGGGTGAGTGTTCGGGTGAGTGCTCGGGTGAGTGTTCGGGTGAGCGTGGGGGTGAGTGCTCGGGTGAGTGCTCGGGTGAGTGTTCGGGTGAGCGTGGGGGTGAGTGCTCGGGTGAGTGTTCGGGTGAGCGTGGGGGTGAGTGCTCGGGTGAGTGCTCGGGTGAGTGCTCGGGTGAGCGTGGGGGTGAGTGCTCGGGTGAGTGCTCGGGTGAGTGCTCGGGTGAGTGTTCGGGTGAGTGTTCGGGTGAGTGTTCGGGTGAGTGCTCGGGTGAGTGTGGGGGTGAGTGTGGGGGTGAGTGCTCGGGTGAGTGTGGGGGTGAGTGTTCGGGTGAGTGCTCGGGTGAGTGTGGGGGTGAGCGTGGGGGTGAGTGCTCGGGTGAGTGTTCGGGTGAGTGTTCGGGTGAGTGTTCGGGTGAGTGCTCGGGTGAGTGTTCGGGTGAGCGTGGGGGTGAGTGCTCGGGTGAGTGCTCGGGTGAGTGTTCGGGTGAGCGTGGGGGTGAGTGCTCGGGTGAGTGTTCGGGTGAGCGTGGGGGTGAGTGCTCGGGTGAGTGCTCGGGTGAGTGCTCGGGTGAGCGTGGGGGTGAGTGCTCGGGTGAGTGCTCGGGTGAGTGCTCGGGTGAGTGTTCGGGTGAGTGTTCGGGTGAGTGTTCGGGTGAGTGCTCGGGTGAGTGTGGGGGTGAGTGTGGGGGTGAGTGCTCGGGTGAGTGTGGGGGTGAGTGTTCGGGTGAGTGCTCGGGTGAGTGTGGGGGTGAGCGTGGGGGTGAGTGCTCGGGTGAGTGTTCGGGTGAGTGTTCGGGTGAGTGTTCGGGTGAGTGCTCGGGTGAGTGTTCGGGTGAGCGTGGGGGTGAGTGCTCGGGTGAGTGCTCGGGTGAGTGTTCGGGTGAGCGTGGGGGTGAGTGCTCGGGTGAGTGTTCGGGTGAGCGTGGGGGTGAGTGCTCGGGTGAGTGCTCGGGTGAGTGCTCGGGTGAGCGTGGGGGTGAGTGCTCGGGTGAGTGCTCGGGTGAGTGCTCGGGTGAGTGTTCGGGTGAGTGTTCGGGTGAGTGTTCGGGTGAGTGCTCGGGTGAGTGTGGGGGTGAGTGTGGGGGTGAGTGCTCGGGTGAGTGTGGGGGTGAGTGTTCGGGTGAGTGCTCGGGTGAGTGTGGGGGTGAGCGTGGGGGTGAGTGCTCGGGTGAGTGTTCGGGTGAGTGTTCGGGTGAGTGTTCGGGTGAGTGCTCGGGTGAGTGTGCGGGTGAGTGCTCGGGTGAGTGCTCGGGTGAGTGTTCGGGTGAGTGCTCGGGTGAGTGCTCGGGTGAGTGTTCGGGTGAGTGCTCGGGTGAGTGTTCGGGTGAGTGTTCGGGTGAGTGCTCGGGTGAGTGTTCGGGTGAGTGCTCGGGTGAGTGTGCGGGTGAGTGCTCGGGTGAGTGCTCGGGTGAGTGTTCGGGTGAGTGTTCGGGTGAGTGCTCGGGTGAGTGTTCGGGTGAGTGTTCGGGTGAGTGCTCGGGTGAGTGTGCGGGTGAGTGTGAGGGTGAGTGTTCGGGTGAGTGCTCGGGTGAGTGTTCGGGTGAGTGTTCGGGTGAGTGCTCGGGTGAGTGTTCGGGTGAGTGCTCGGGTGAGTGCTCGGGTGAGTGCTCGGGTGAGTGCTCGGGTGAGTGCTCGGGTGAGTGCTCGGGTGAGTGCTCGGGTGAGTGCTCGGGTGAGTGTTACCTGTCTCAGCCTCCGCACCTCCCCCTCCAGCTCGCCCTCACGCGGCGTGCGCCCCGCCCCCCCGCTCCCCCCGCCGGCCCCCCAGCCCCCGGGCCCCCCGCGCTCCGAGCGGCGCAGCTGCTGCTGGTGCAGCAGCTCGCGGCGCAGGTCCTCCACCAGCTGACCGAGACGACAACAACAACAACAACGACGACGACAACAACAACAACAACGAGCACAAATGTGATGGGCCACAACAATGATAGCAACGACGACCACAACACCACCGCCATCATCACCACCACTGTCACCGTCACCACCGTCCACACCGCCACCACCACCACCACCGCCACCACCACCACTGTCCTCCCTGCCACCACCACCACCACTGTCACTGTCACCACAACTGTCACCGCCACCACCGTCACCACCAACACCGTCACCACCACCACCACTACCACTGTCACCACCGCCACCACCACCGCCACCAACAACAACAACCGACATTCGCCACCACGACGCTTGTGCCAGGCTATATGCACCTTGAGGCCACGTGAAGTGTCGAACACCCGCTGGCAGGAGGTCACGGGGCAGACCCAGCAGATGCCACAGGTCAATTGACTGAGACGACTGGCTGATGCACCACCTGTGTCCCCTACTGTGCCAACTTGCTGTGCTTTAGCCACCCGGCACTCCGCTCGTTGTTGTGAGCGTCGCTCCTCCGCCCTCCGTTGTTGTTGGAGGGCGAATGCCTCCAACTGCCCAGTAGCGTCCTTCACGAGCCTCCTCTGCAGAGGCCGATCTTGACACCGCTGGTACCAGTCATCGGCAAGTCCACTCAGCTCCACGTCCTCCTGTACCACATCACTCCATCTCTTCTCTAGCCCGTGCCGTGCCCGTTTAGCCCCCTCGATCCGGCCGAACAAAAGCTGTTTCGGCATGCGGTGGCTGGGCATGCGGGCTACATGACCCAGCCAACGCAGCCTTGCCTGCCGGAGGAGCTCACTGATGAGACTTTGTCCACATCTTTCAAGGATTTGTGAGCTCACACAATCCAGCCTGGTTAAACCCAGGATGGATCGTAGGCAGGCTAGCCTAAATGTTTCTAACCGGCGAAGATGTTCCATTAAGGGGGTCCACGTTTCGCAAGCGTAGAGAAGGGAGAGAATGACCGTGGCCGAGAAGACCTGAAGCTGAGTGCGGAGCTACAGACCGGGTAGCTTCCACACAGCGTTACGCAACCGATGAAAAGATATTGCCGCTCGACTGATTCGGAGTGAGACCTCTGCTGTTAAACTGGAGCCGGCCATGAGCACACTGCCCAGATATGGGAAACTCTCCACTCTCTCCACAACTGGCCCATCACCGATTAGGAGTTGTGGGGGTGGAGTGTCCGATGGTACAAAATACCCAGGCAGGTGCTTAGTTTTGGTGGGGCTGATGGTAAGGCCCCACCTCTTGGTGGCAAGCTCCAGGTTCAGCAGCAGCGCCTCCAACTCCTCCTCTGAGTGAGCAGAAATTACCAGATCATCGGCATACATAACGTGGTTGAGCAATAGGGAGCCATCCCTTAACCGCACCCGGGCATCGATCAGCCTCCCATTGTATCTGTACCAAATGGAAATTCCTCCAGTAGAGCTATTGAAGGCCTCACGAACTACGTGGTCAAAATAGATGTTAAATAATGCGGGAGCCAGAGGACATCCCTGTTGCACCCCAAGGTGTACAGGGAATGGCTCTGACTCCCGGCCACGTAGTTTTACCCGGGCCCGCTCACCATCATGAAGGTCCTTAACGATCGTGAGCAGAGTCTCAGGGACTCTGAAAGCACGAAGAACAACCCAAAGCCCAGGCCTACTGATGGTATCATCGGCCTTGACCAGGTCAATAAAGTAGAGATGTAGGTCTTGTTGGAATTCCCTACACCTATTCTGTAGCAGACGGACAGAAAATATGGCATCTGTGCGGACCGCCCTTTCCTGAAAACGCATTGGGGCTCCGCAAGCCTGTCCTCAGCATGCATAGCAAGGCGATGTTGAATAATCCTTGGTCAGGACCTTTCCCGGCACACTGAGGAGTGAGATGCCCCTGTAGTTGTTACAGTCTGTGCAGTACCCCTTCTTAAAGAGGGAGACCACCAGGGCATCCTTCCAATCCTGCGGAACCCCTCCGGTCGTCCAGACTGTTGTTATGATGTCATATAGGGCAGTCTGTGCACAAACGCCAACCTCCCTCAGCATTTCGCTTGGGAGATCATCTCTGCCCAGTGCCTTTCCTGGTCTCAGACTCTGGATTGCCTTCACTACTTCCTCAACAGATGGCACCTCAGCCAGCCACTCACAGGGGGTGACTTCCTTCTCCAATATTTGAGGCACCGCAGCCTCAGCAGGGTCATCCTCACTTTGTGCCACGATGTTTTCCTGGCGTGGGGATTTTCCCTCCCCCAGGACCTCACAGAAATGTTCAGCCAATCTGCAAACCTGTTCCTGGGTGTCATAGATTTGATCACCGTTCTTTCCCCCAATGATGGTAATAGGTGTGGCACTGCAGGTTACTTTTTATAGAGCGATTTGTGATCGCGGGCCACTGAGGCAGACTCCTTCTCCTCAGCAACCCACGACCACCACCCATCCTTGCAGCGCCTCATGGCTCTCCGAACCTCCGAGCGAAGGCTGCGGTAAGCCTCCTCATTCTCTGACGTGGGATTCTGTAGCCAATGACAGTGGGCCGGTCGCTTTTTCTCAACTATCCTGAACACCTCCTCTGTCAGCCACGGTCTCTGGGGAGGTCTGGACCGCGTACCCAAAGCAGCCATTGCAGCTCCATGAGTCACAGTCCTAAACCTCGCCCATTTACCCTCGACATCAGGAGGAGTGGGGGACAATACCAACCCCAGATTAAATTCTCGCTTGCAATTTTCATCTGCTAGCTGAGACCATGCCACTAATGGTTTGAATTGGGTCCTGGGTGTACACCCACCACCGGAGTGGAAGAATGGCAGGCGCATCTTACATATGACAAGTCGATGGTCAGTGGGCAGATCAGCTCCACGGTAGGTCCTGGTGTCAAGGACATGGGTTCGCATCCGCTGGTCCGTCACTATGTAGTCCAGCAGATGTTCTTGCTTGGACCCGGCATGCATCCATGAAGTGGTGTGGATGCGCCGATGCCGGAACAGCGTATTGGTAATGACAACCCCATGGGCTGCACAAAAATCTAGCAGCCTCCCGTTGTTGTTATTGAGCTGATCTGGCCAATACCTTCCAATCACTCCAGACCAGGTGCCAGCATCATGAACAACTCGGGCATTGAAGTCGCCCAACAAGATGCCTCTCTCCCGAGGGGCCACTTTAAATAGCACCTGTGACAGGAGGTCATAGAAGGCATCTGACCCATCGGCCTTGCCTGCATCCCTCCACGGATGTTCATCGTCGGTGGGGGTATAAGTAACCACGACCACCACTCCTCGCCTCCGGTTGATGGGAAGGCGAGCCCAAAGTAGCCTGGGGCTTACAGTTTCCCACACCTCACCGCTACGCTCCCACGCCCCCTTCATTATTTTAGTCTCCTGCCCCGAGTAGAGGACTGTCCACCCCTCATGGTGGCAGGAGCCAGAGTCGGTCCACCGGACCTCCTGATTACCACAGAGATCCAGACGGTACCGGTCCAGCTCCCGACAGAGTAGTGGCAGCCTCTCCTCCGCAGTGAGCGTTCAAACATTCCACGTGGCCACACGTAGTGGTTTTTCGTTGTTTCTGGAGGAGCCCCGAGGGTAAGGATTCAGTCTCCTGGCTCCGCCAAATGGGGTTTGGCCAGGAGAGACGTCATAGACGCCTGTCCCCTCCGGGGTCCTCCGGCACAAGCTTATGTATTACATTTTGCGGTCGTGGTTTAGCGGTAATTTATTGAGGGTGGAGGGGCCACCAGCCCCTCGCACCCGTCCAGAGCCCCCATTTAGCCGCTGTGGTGGCTACAAATGCCATGAGGGGAAAAGGCCAATCTCGAATTGGCCCTCCCCCCCCACGGCACTGCCCACGAGAGCGTTGCCCGTCCGGCACCGCGAGGAGATAGGGGGTTGTTGTGCCACCGCCCCCACCGCCACCACCACCACCACCAGCGTCCTCACCACCACCGCCCCCACCACCACCACCACCACCACCGTCCTCACCACCACCGCCACCACCACCACCACCACCGTCCTCACCACCACCACCACCACCATCACCACCACCATCACCACCACCACCGCCACCACCACCACCACCGTCCTCACCACCACCGCCCCCACCACCACCACCACCGCCACCACCACCACCGCCCCACCACCACCACCACCATCCTCACCACCACCACCATCCTCACCACCACCACCACCGCCCCCACCACCACCACCAGCGTCCTCACCGCTTGCGTCTCCTCCGTCTCGCGCTGGAACTCGCGCCGGTCGCGCCTCACGCGCGCCACGAGCTGCTGGCTGAGGCGGCCCTCCTCCTGGAGCCTCGTCAGCAGCTCGCGCAGCTTCTCCTGGAGCCGCGTCTTCTCCTGCTCGACACCACGGGCACGCAGCGTCGAGCAGCAGCAGCAGGGGGAGCAGGAGGATGAGGAGGAGGATGAAGGATGAGGATGATGATGAGGATGATGAGGATGAAGAGGATGATGAGGATGACGATGGGGCTGATAATGAAGAGGATGATGATGAGGATGATGATGAGGAGGATGAGGAGGATGAAGGATGAGGATGACGATGAGGATGATGATGATGAAGAGGACGATGAGGATGACGATGAGGATGGTGATGAAGAAGATGATGATGATGATGAGGATGATGAAGAGGATGATGAAGAGGATGATGATGAGGATGATGATGAGGATGATGATGAAGAGGATGATGAGGATGACGATGAGGCTGATGATGAAGAGGATGATGATGAGGAGGAGGATGATGAGGATGATGATGATGAAGATGATGATGAGGATGATGAGGATGATGAGGAGGATGATGAGAATGATGATGAAGAGGATGAGGATGATGAGGTTGAGTGAATGAGTGAGTGAGAAGTGAGTGAGTGAGTGATGAGTGAGTGATGAGTGAGTGAGTGAGCGAGTGAGTGAGTGAGGAGTGAGTCAGTGAGTGAGTGAGGAGTGAGTGAGTGAGTGAGTGAGGAGTGAGTGAATGAGTGAGTGAGGAGTGAGTGAGGGAGTGAGTGAGGGAGTGAGGAGTGAGTGAGGAGTGAGTGAGTGAGTGAGTAAGGAGTGAGTGAGTGATGAGTGAGGAGTGAGTGAGTGAGTGAGGGGTGAGTGAGGAGTGAGTGAGGAGTGAGTGAGTGAGTGAGTGAGGAGTGAGTGAGGAGTGAGTGAGGAGTGAGTGAGTGAGGGAGTGAGTGAGGGAGTGAGGAGTGAGTGAGGAGTGAGTGAGTGAGTGAGTAAGGAGTGAGTGAGTGATGAGTGAGGAGTGAGTGAGTGAGTGAGGGGTGAGTGAGGAGTGAGTGAGGAGTGAGTGAGTGAGTGAGGAGTGAGTGAGGAGTGAGTGAGGAGTGAGTGAGTGAGTGAGGAGTGAGTGAGGAGTGAGTGAGTGAGGAGTGAGTGAGGAGTGAGTGAGTGAGGAGTGAGTGAGTGACGTGTGAGTGATGAGTGAGTGATGAGTGAGTGAGTGAGGAGTGAGTGAGGAGTGAGTGAGTGAGTGATGAGTGAGTGATGAGTGAGTGAGTGAGGAGTGAGTGAGTGAGTGAGGAGTGAGTGAGGAGTGAGTGAGTGAGTGAGGAGTGAGTGAGGAGGAGGATGATGATGAGGCTGATGATGAAGAGGATGAGGATGATGAGGTTGAGTGAGTGAGTGAGAAGTGAATGAGTGAGTGAGTGATGAGTGAGTGATGAGTGAGTGGGAAGTGAGTGAGGAGTGAGTGAGTGAGGAGTAAGTGAGTGAGGAGTGAGTGAGTGAGTGAGGAGTGAGTCAGTGAGTGAGTGAGGAGTGAGTGGGAAGTGAGTGAGGAGTGAGTGAGTGAGGAGCGAGTGAGTGAGGAGTGAGTAAGTGAGTGAGTGAGGAGTGAGTGAGTGAGTGAGGAGTGAGTGAGTGAGTGAAGAGTGAGTGAGGAGTGAGTGAGTGAGTGAATGAGTGAGTGAGGAATGAAACAGAAAGACTTCTCCACAAATCTGGCTGTTGCCTGATGAAGCTGGTTGTAATTACTGGCGAGACGTCGTATTTTTCTCGATCTTACCCCCCCAAACCCCCCCCCCCTCAATTACGGACCATATCGGTGGCAAATGCCTCTTGCTACGGACTGCTACAGTGAGGGAAAAAGTATTTGATCGCCTGCTGATTTTGTACGTTTGCCCACTGACAAAGAAATGATCAGTCTATAATTTTAATGGTAGGTTTATTTGAACAGTGAGAGACAGAATAACAACAAAAATATCCGGAAAAACGCATGTCAAAAATGTTATAAATTGATTTGCATTTTAATGAGGGAAATAAGTATTTTGACCCCCTCTCAATGAGAAAGATTTCTGGCTCCCAAGTGTCTTTTATACAGGTAACGAGCTGAGATTAGGAGCACACTCTTAAAGGGAGTGCTCCTAATCTCAGCTTGTTACCTGTATAAAAGACACCTGTCTACAGAAGCAATCAATCAATCAGATTCCAAACTCTCCACCATGGCCAAGACCAAGGAGCTCTCCAAGGATGTCAGGGACAAGATTGTAGACCTACACAAGGCTGGAATGGGCTACACGACCATTGCCAAGCAGCTTGGTGAGAAGGTGACAACAGTTGGTGCGATTATTCGCAAATGGAAGAAACACAAAATATCTGTCAATCTCCCTCGGCCTGGGGTTCCATGCAAGATCTCACCTCGTGGAGTTGCAATGATCATGAGAACGGTGAGGAATCAGCCCAGAACTACACAGTAGGATATTGTCAATGATCTCAAGGCAGCTGGGACCATAGTCACTAAGAAAACAATTTGTAACACACTACGCTGTGAAGGACTGAAATCCTGCAGCGCCCGCAAGGTCCCCCTGCTCAAGAAAGCACATATACATGCCCGTCTGAAGTTTGCCAATGAACATGTGAATGATTCAGAGGACAACTGGGTGAAAGTGTTGTGGTCAGATGAGACCAAAATGGAGCTCTTTGGCATTAACTCAACTCGCCGTGTTTGGAGGAGGAGGAATGCTGCCTATGACCCCAAGAACACCATCCCCACCGTCAAACATGGAGGTGGAAACATTATGCTTTTGGGGTGTTTTTCTGCTAAGGGGACAGGACAACTTCACCGCATCAAAGGGACAATGGACGGGGCCATGTACCGTCAAATCTTGGGTGAGAACCTCCTTCCCTCAGCCAGGGCATTGAAATTGGGTCGTGGATGGGTATTCCAGCATGACAATGACCCAAAGCACACGGCCAAGGCAACAAAGGAGTGGCTCAAGAAGAAGCACATTAAGGTCCTGGAGTGGCCTAGCCAGTCTCCAGACCTTAATCCCATAGAAAATATGTGGAGGGAGCTGAAGGTTCGAGTTTACAAACGTCAGCCTCGAAACCTTAATGACTTGGAGAAGATCTGCAAAGAGGAGTGGGACAAAATCCCTCCTGAGATGTGTGCAAACCATGGTGGCCAACTACAAGAAACGTCTGACCTCTCTGATTGCCAACAAGGGTTTTGCCACCAAGTACTAAGTCACGTTTTGCAGAGGGGTCAAATACTTATTTCCCTCGTTGAAATGCAAATCAATTTATAACATTTTTGACGTGCGTTTTTCTGGATTTTTGTTGCTGTTATTCTGTCTCTCACTGTTCAAACAAACCTACCATCAAAATTATAGACTGATCATTTCTTCGTCAGTGGACAAACGTACAAAATCAGCAGGGCATCAAATACTTGTTTCCCTCACTGTCAGTGTTAACCCCCCGACCACCTCACCTCCTCCAGCTTCTCGATCTGCGACCTGAGACGAGGGATACTCATCTTCAGCTCCTCGTTCTCTTCCTCCGCCTCCAGCAGCCTGCAAGCAGCTCACCCAGAGGGGGGAGGGGAGAGAGGGGTGGGTGGGTGGGGACCTTCACTCAACTGCAAGGACGGCAAGCCGGCCCAGTGAATGAGTCTCTACGTAAATTCAGTGGAACATGGTACCGTGGTTTCTTGTTTTTAATCCATGTATCTCTGTCCTAAGAACCCCTGCTTCAGGGTGTGACGATGTTGCTGCTGCTGCTACTTCTGGTGATGATGATGACACTATTGATTAAGATGCTGCTGCTGATGATGATGATTCTACAATTTCTGCTGGTACTGCTGATGATGATGACAATGCTGCTGTTTCTACTGGCGATGATGACACTGTTGATTAAGATGCTGTTGCTGCTGCTGCTGATGATGATGATAATGCTGCTGCTTCTTCTAGTGATGATGGCACTATTGATTAAGATGCTGCTGCTGCTGATGATGATGATTCACAATTTCTGTTGCTACTGCTGCTGATGACGCTAATGCTGCTGCTACTTCTGGTGATGATGATGACACTATTGATTAAGATGCTGCTGATGATGATGATTCTACAATTTCTGTTGCTACTGCTGCTGCTGCTGATGATGCTAATGCTGCTGTTTCTTCTAGTGATGATGACACTATTGATTAAGATGCTGCTGCTGCTGCTGATGATGATGATTCTACAATTTCTCTTGCTACTGCTGCTGATGATGATGCTAATGCTGCTGTTTCTTCTAGTGATGATGACACTATTGATTAAGATGCTGCTGCTGATGATGATGATTCTACAATTTTTGTTGCTACTGCTGCTGCTGCTGATGATGATGCTAATGCTGCTGTTTCTTCTGGTGATGATGATGATGATGACACTATTGATTAAGATGCTGCTGCTAATGATGATGATTCTACAATTTCTGCTGGTACTGCTAGTGATGACTATGACAGGAATGGCGATCGTGCTGCTGCTGATGATGATGATGATGACGATTCAGCTAATGCTGTTACTCCTGGCAACGATGATAAAGATGATGATGGTGATGATGTGGATGTTGAGTGGTGATGTTGATGGTGATGTTGATGGTAAGCGGTGATGTGGATGTTGAGTGGTGATGTTGATGGTGAGTGGTGCTGTTGAGTGGTGATGTTGATGGTGAGTGGTGATGTTGAGTGGTGATGTTGACGATGAGTGGTGATGTTGATGGTGAGTGGTGATGTTGAGTGGTGATGTTGATGGTGAGTGGTGATGTTGATGGTGAGTGCTGATGTTGAGTGGTGATGTTGAGTGGTGAGTGGTGATGTTGATGGTGAGTGGTGATGTTGAGTGGTGATATTGAGTGGTGATGTTGATGGTGAGTGGTGATGTTGAGTGGTGATGTTGATGTTGAGTGGTGATGTTGATGGTGAGTGGTGATGTTGATGATGAGTGGTGATGTTGATGGTGAGTGGTGAGTGGTGATGTTGATGGTGATGGTGAGTGGTGATGTTGAGTGGTGATGTTAATGGTGATGTTGAGTGGTGATGTTGATGATGAGTGGTGATGTTGATGATGAGTGGTGATGGTGAGTGGTGATGGTGAGTGGTGATGTTAATGGTGATGTTGAGTGGTGATGTTGAGTGGTGATGTTGAGTGGTGATGTTGAGTAGTGATGTTGATGATGAGTGGTGATGTTAATGGTCATGTTGAGTGGTGATGTTGAGTGGTGATGTTGATGTTGAGTGGTGATGTCGATGATGAGTGGTGATGTTGATGTTGAGTGGTGATGTTGATGTTGAGTGGTGATGTTGATGGTGAGTGGTGATGTTGAGTGGTGATGTTAATGTTGAGTGTTGATGTTGAGTGTTGATGTTGAGTGTTGATGTTGAGTGTTGATGTTGATGTTGAGTGTTGATGTTGATGTTGAGTGGTGATGTTGATGTTGAGTGGTGATGTTGATGTTGAGTGGTGATGTTGATGTTGAGTGGTGATGTTAATGTTGAGTGTTAATGTTGAGTGTTGATGTTGAGTGTTGATGTTGAGTGTTGATGTTGAGTGTTGATGTTGATGTTGAGTGTTGATGTTGAGTGTTGATGTTGAGTGTTGATGTTGAGTGTTGATGTTGAGTGGTGATGTTGATGATGAGTGGTGATGTTGATGTTGAGTGGTGATGTTCAGTGGTGATGTTGATGTTGAGTGGTGATGTTGATGATGAGTGGTGATGTTAATGGTGATGTTGATGATGAGTGGTGACGTTAATGGTGATGTTGATGTTGAGTGTTGATGTTGAGTGGTGATGTTGATGATGAGTGGTGACGTTAATGGTGATGTTGATGTTGAGTGTTGATGTTGAGTGGTGATGTTGATGATGAGTGGTGATGTTAATGGTGATGTTGATGATGAGTGGTGACGTTAATGTTGAGTGTTGATGTTGAGTGTTGATGTTGAGTGGTGATGTTGATGATGAGTGGTGACGTTAATGTTGAGTGTTGATGTTGAGTGTTGATGTTGAGTGTTGATGTTGAGTGGTGATGTTGAGTGGTGATGTTGATGATGAGTGGTGATGTTGATGTTGAGTGGTGATGTTCAGTGGTGATGTTGATGTTGAGTGGTGATGTTGATGATGAGTGGTGATGTTAATGGTGATGTTGATGATGAGTGGTGACGTTAATGGTGATGTTGATGTTGAGTGTTGATGTTGAGTGGTGATGTTGATGATGAGTGGTGACGTTAATGGTGATGTTGATGTTGAGTGTTGATGTTGAGTGGTGATGTTGATGATGAGTGGTGATGTTAATGGTGATGTTGATGATGAGTGGTGACGTTAATGTTGAGTGTTGATGTTGAGTGTTGATGTTGAGTGGTGATGTTGATGATGAGTGGTGACGTTAATGTTGAGTGTTGATGTTGAGTGTTGATGTTGAGTGTTGATGTTGAGTGGTGATGTTGATGTTGAGTGGTGATGTTGATGTTGAGTGGTGATGTTGATGATGAGTGGTGACGTTAATGTTGAGTGTTGATGTTGAGTGTTGATGTTGAGTGGTGATGTTGATGATGGTACCTGCTGGCCACGCTATCCATCTCCACCTCCGCCTCTCTGTGTGCCCGCACCGTCCGCTCGCGGCAGCGCCTCTCCTCCTGCTCCAGCCGCTCCTCCGAACGTTCCTCGCCTTCGCGCACCGCCTCCTCCAACGCATGCACCCTGCACGCACCAGCCCCGACAACATCATCATCAGTATCATCATCATTAGCAACATCAACATCATCATCAGCATCATCACTATTAGCAACATCATCATCATCACTATTAGCAACATCATCATCATCACTATTAGCAACATCATCATCAGCATCATCACCATTAGCAACATCAACATCATCATCAGCATCATCATCACTATTAGCAACATCAACATCATCATCACCATTAGCAACATCAGCATCATCATCACCAGCCCCGACAACATCATCATCATCATCACCACTATTAGCAACATCAACATCAGCATCATCATCACCATTAGCAACATCAACATCATCATCACCATTAGCAACATCAGCATCATCATCAGCATCATCATCACCAGCCCCGACAACATCATCATCATCATCACCACTATTAGCAACATCAACATCAGCATCATCATCACCATTAGCAACATCAACATCATCATCACCATTAGCAACATCATCATCAGCATCAGCAGCATCATCACCAGTAGCACCATCACCTTCAGCACCATAATCATCTTCATCATCATCACTATTAGCAACATCAACATCATCATCAGCATCATCATCACCAGCCCCGACAACATCATCATCAGCATCACCATTAGCAACATCATCATCAGCATCAGCAGCATCATCACCAGTAGCACCATCACCTTCAGCACCATAATCATCTTCATCATCATCACCAGCCCCGACAGCATCATCATCATCACCATTAGCAACATCATCATCAGCATCATCATCACCAGCCCCGACAACATCAGCATCACCATTAGCAACATCATCATCAGCAGCATCGTCACCTTCAGCACCGTAATCATCTTCATCATCATCATCACCAGCCCCGACAGCATCATCATCACCATTAGCAACATCAACATCATCATCATCATCAGCAGCATCATCACCAGCAGCACCATAATCATCTTTATCATCATCACCAGCCCCGACAGCATCATCATCATCATTACCATTAGCAACATCATCATCATCAGCAGCATCATCACCAGCAGCACCATCACCTTCATCACCAGCACCATAATCATCATCATCATCATCACCAGCCCCGACAGCATCATCATCATCATCACCATTAGCAACATCATCATCATCAGCATCAGTGACCAGCCACAGCATCATCAGTGGCAGCAGCGGTGGCATCATCATCAGCGGTGCCATCATCAGCATCATCATCATCAGCAGAACCATCAGCAGCAGCACCATCACCTTCACCACCAGCCCCGACAGCATCATCATCACCATCACCATTAGCAACATCATCATCAGCAGCATCATCACCAGCAGCACCAACACCTTCATCACCAGCACCATAATCATCTTCATCATCATCACCAGCCCCGACAGCATCATCATCACCATCACTATTAGCAACATCAACATCATCATCAGCAGCATCATCACCAGCAGCACCATCACCTTCATCACCAGCACCATAATCATCTTCATCATCATCACCAACCCCGACAGCATCACCATCACCATTAGCAACATCAACATCATCATCATCAGCAGCATCATCACCAGCAGCACCAACACCTTCATCACCAGCACCATAATCATCTTCATCATCATCACCAGCCCCGACAGCATCATCATCACCATCACCATTAGCAACATCATCATCATCAGCAGCAGCATCATCACCAGCACTATCACCTTCATCACCAGCACCATAATCATCTTCATTATTATCATCACCAGCCCCGACAGCACCATCATCACCATCACCATTAGCAACATCATCATCAACATCATCATCATCAGCAGCATCATTTCGATCATCAGCATCATCACCATCACCATTAGCAACATCAACATCATCAACATCATCATCATCAGCAGCATCACTTCCATCACCAGCATCATCAGCAGCACCAGCGACTGCGGCTCGTGCCGCTGCCCCGGCTGTCGCGACTCGCCTGTGCACCAGCTGCAGGTTGTGCTGCTTGAGCCGCGTCTGCTGGTCACCGTGAGCCACCGTCTCCAGCTCCAGCACAAGCACCTTCTTCTCCAGCAAGCTCACCTGCAGCGACGTTGCGAAGACAGGAAACAATGATCCCCACCACCACCAACCACCCCCCGGTAGCCAACACGCTCCGCTCTCTGCTGGCGGAGGCGGGAAGGGGGGGGGGGTAAGGGCAGCACCACGCCCGGCCGTCTTTGTCTCTCCCCGGCGCTGTTCACGGATGTCGTCGGCACGAAACAACGAGCTCAACTGTGTTTCTAATCGGGGTTCCTGCAAGCGTGAAAGGAGATGCCGATTTTGATTCCGCTGACATGCTCGACAAAAAATGAGTGCTCCATTTAAGGCTGAGTTGACCTAGGGAAGGGCCAGGGCCGGTTCAGACGTTCGCTGCTCTTAATGCGCTACGAGCCACTAAGGTACTGCTCCCCACACCACCATCAGCAATAGCATCATCATCAACAGCATCACCATCATCACTGCTATCACCATCACCACCATCAACCCACACCACCATCAGCAATTGCATCATCATCATCACCAGCATCACCATCATCACTGCTATCACCATCACCACCATCAACCCACACCACCATCACCAATATCATCATCATCACCACCACCACCATCATCACTGCTATCACCATCACCACCATCAACCCACACCACCATCAGCAATAGCATCATCATCATCATCACCAACATCACCATCATCACTGCTATCACCATCACCACCATCAACCCACACCACCATCAGCAATAGCATCATCCTCATCACCAGCATCATCATCATCACCAGCATCACCATCAACCCACACCACCATCACCAATAGCATCATCATCATCACCAGCATCACCATCATAACTGCTATCACCATCACCACCATCAACAATAGCATCATCATCATCACCACCACCACCGTCATCACTGCTATCACCATCACCACCATCAACCCACACCACCATCACCAATATCATCATCACCACCACCACCATCATCACTGCTATCACCATCACCACCATCAACCCACACCACCATCACCAACAGGATCATCATCATCAACATTACCACCACCACCACCATCATCATCACTGCTATCACCATCACCACCGCCACCATCAACCCACACCACCATCACCAACAGTATCATTATCATCATCATCAACATCACCACCATCATCATTGTTACTATCACCATCACCACCATCACCAACAGTATCATCATCATCATCACCACCACCACCATAATCACTGCTATCACCATCACCACCGCCCCCATCAACCCACACCACTATCACCAACAGTATCATCATCATCATCAACATCATCACCATCATTACTACTATCACCATCACCACCATAACCACCATCACCAACAGGATCATCATCATCATCACCACCATAATCATCATCACTACTATCACCATCACCAACAGGATCATCATCATCACCACCATAATCATCATCACTACTATCACCACCATCACCAACAGGATCATCATCATCATCACCACCATAATCATCATCACTACTATCACCATCACTACTGCTACCCCCCGTGTAGCCTTAACAGACTGTAGGGGCAAGTGCTGTTAGCGAGCAGCACCAATGAAGGCCGGCACGGCACACGACGGGGGTGGGTGGCCAACACCACGCCCGGCCGCCTTTGTCTCCCTAGAGGCGATGTTTACGCACGACACCGGGTATTAATTTGAGGCTGAGTCGACCTAGAGGAGGCCCACAATCGGTTCAGATAATCGTCACTGGTGTTGGCCTTGAGTGGGAATCGAATTCTAGCGGCTGGGTTTGGAGCGCAGCATAGCGCCAACCGCTGCACCAACCCTCCCCACACCAATCATCAGGATTACCACCACCACCAGCACCATCATTACCCCATTATCATCATCTACACCACCGCCATCATCATCATCACCACCTTCTCTCCGAATCCGATCTCAGGTAAGTCGATGGGGTCTGCCAGGTAGAGGTCCTCGGTGCTGTCCGAGGTACTGCTCACCACGCTACAGCTCAGCAGCTGTCTGCACGCAGTCAACACGCAGAGCACACACACGTAACCCACAAATACCCATAGTGTTGGTGAGTGTGCTGGTGAGGGCGTTGGTGAGTGTGCTGGTGAGTGTGTTGGTGAGTGTGTTGGTGAGTGTGTTGGTGAGTGTCTTGGTGAGTGTGTTGGTGAGTGTGTTGGTGAGTGTGCTGGTGAGTGTGTTGGTGAGTGTGCTGGTGAGGGTGTGGGTGAGTGTGTTGGTGAGTGTGCTGGTGAGTGTGCTGGTGAGTGTGTTGGTGAGTGTGTTGGTGAGTGTGTTGGTGAGTGTGTTGGTGAGTGTCTTGGTGAGTGTGTTAGTGAGTGTGTTGGTGAGTGTGTTGGTGAGTGTGTTGGTGAGTGTGTTGGTGAGTGTGTTGGTGAGTGTGTTGGTGAGTGTCTTGGTGAGTGTGTTGGTGAGTGTGTTGGTGAGTGTGTTGGTGAGTGTGTTGGTGAGTGTCTTGGTGAGTGTCTTGGTGAGTGTGTTGGTGAGTGTGTTGGTGAGTGTGTTGGTGAGTGTGTTGGCGAGTGTGTTGATGAGTGTGTTGGTGAGTGTCTTGGTGAGTGTGTTGGTGAGTGTGTTGGTGAGTGTGTTGGTGAGTATGTTGGTGAGTGTCTTGGTGAGTGTGTTGGTGAGTGTGTTGGTGAGTGTGTTGGTGAGTGTGTTGGTGAGTGTCTTGGTGAGTGTTGGTGAGTGTGTTGGTGAGTGTGTTGGTGAGTGTGTTGGTGAGTGTGTTGGTGAGTGTCTTGGTGAGTGTGTTGGTGAGTGTGTTGGTGAGTGTGTTGGTGAGTGTCTTGGTGAGTGTGTTGGTGAGTGTGTTGGTGAGTGTGTTGGTGAGTGTGTTGGTGAGTGTCTTGGTGAGTGTTGGTGAGTGTGTTGGTGAGTGTGTTGGTGAGTGTGTTGGTGAGTGTCTTGGTGAGTGTGTTGGTGAGTGTGTTGGTGAGTGTGTTGGTGAGTGTCTTGGTGAGTGTCTTGGTGAGTGTGTTGGTGAGTGTGTTGGTGAGTGTGTTGGTGAGTGTGTTGGCGAGTGTGTTGGTGAGTGTGCTGGTGAGTGTGTTGGTGAGTGTCTTGGTGAGTGTTGGTGAGTGTGTTGGTGAGTGTGTTGGTGAGTGTGTTGGTGAGTGTCTTGGTGAGTGTGTTGGTGAGTGTGTTGGTGAGTGTGTTGGTGAGTGTCTTGGTGAGTGTCTTGGTGAGTGTGTTGGTGAGTGTGTTGGTGAGTGTGTTGGTGAGTGTGTTGGCGAGTGTGTTGGTGAGTGTGCTGGTGAGTGTGTTGGTGAGTGTCTTGGTGAGTGTTGGTGAGTGTGTTGGTGAGTGTGTTGGTGAGTGTGTTGGTGAGTGTCTTGGTGAGTGTGTTGGTGAGTGTGTTGGTGAGTGTGTTGGTGAGTGTCTTGGTGAGTGTCTTGGTGAGTGTGTTGGTGAGTGTGTTGGTGAGTGTGTTGGTGAGTGTGTTGGTGAGTGTGTTGGTGAGTGTCTTGGTGAGTGTGTTGGTGAGTGTGTTGGTGAGTGTGTTGGTGAGTGTGTTGGTGAGTGTGTTGGTGAGTGTCTTGGTGAGTGTGCTGGTGAGTGTGTTGGTGAGTGTGTTGGTGAGTGTGTTGGCGAGTGTGTTGGTGAGTGTGTTGGTGAGTGTGTTGGTGAGTGTCTTGGTGAGTGTGCTGGTGAGTGTGTTGGTGAGTGTGTTGGTGAGTGTGTTGGTGAGTGTGTTGGTGAGTGTGTTGGTGAGTGTGTTGGTGAGTGTCTTGGTGAGTGTGTTGGTGAGTGTGTTGGTGAGTGTGTTGGTGAGTGTGTTGGTGAGTGTCTTGGTGAGTGTGTTGGTGAGTGTGTTGGTGAGTGTGTTGGTGAGTGTGTTGGTGAGTGTGTTGGTGAGTGTGTTGGTGAGTGTGTTGGTGAGTGTCTTGGTGAGTGTGTTGGTGAGTGTGTTGGTGAGTGTTCCCCGGGTCTCACCGCGCCACTGCAGTACTGCTGGAGACACGTTTGCTGGGGCTACACGGAGAGTGTGAGGGAGAGAAACGAGAAAACCAACAACACAACAACAACAACAGAACAACACAACAACAACAACAACACGTGATCCTCACAGCGACTTGTGGGTAAGCGTCGAACAAATACGGTGGAGGACACCGCATCATCATCACGCGGTGCTTTCAGATGCGCTTCTGCGGCCGTCTGGAACGCTCTTCCCTTCCGATATTAGTAAGCCACTGGGAGCTGTGGACTGTTAAATCATCGTCATCTTTAGAGCTGCTTTTTGTTGTGTTTAGTTTGAACATACATAGACTCACACAGAGACGATAGACTCACACAGAGACCCATAGACTCACGCATAGACCCATAGACTCACACAGAGACCCATAGACTCACACAGAGACCCATAGACTCACATAGAGACCCATAGACTCACACAGAGACCCATAGACTCACACAGAGACCCATAGACTCAGCCAAAGACCCATAGACTCACACAGAGACCCATAGACTCACACAGAGACCCATAGACTCACACAGAGACCCATAGACTCACATAGAGACCCATAGACTCACACAGAGACCCATAGACTCACACAGAGACCCATAGACTCAGCCAAAGACCCATAGACTCACACAGAGACCCATAGACTCACACAGAGACCCATAGACTCAAACAGAGACCCATAGACTCACACAAAGACCCATAGACTCACACAGAGGCCCTAGACTCACACAGAGACCCATAGACTCACGCAGAGACTCATAGACTCACACAGAGACCCATAGACTCACAGAGAGACCCATAGACTCACACAGAGACCCATAGACTCACACAAAGACCCATAGACTCACACAGAGACCCATAGACTCACACAGAGACCCATAGACTCACGCAGAGACCCATAGACTCACCAGAGACCCACAGACTAACACGGAGAACCATAGACTCACTACAGAGACCCACAGACTCACACGGAGACCCATAGACTCACACGGAGACCCACAGACTCATTACAGTGACCCATAGACTCACTACAGAGACCCATAGACCCACTACAGAGACACATAGACTCACACGGAGACCCATAGACTCACACAGAGACCCATAGACTCACTACAGAGACCCATAGAATCACACGGAGACCCATAGACTCACACAGAGACCCACAGATTCACACAGAGACCCATAAACTCACACAGAGACCCATAGACTCACACAGAGACCCATAGACTCACTAGAGACCCACAGACTCACACAGAGACCCATAGACTCACTAGAGACCCATAGATTCACACAGAGACCCATGGACTCACACAGAGACCCATAGACTCACACAGAGACAGATAGACTCACACAGAGACCCATAGACTCACACAGAGACCCACAGACTCACTGCAGAGACCCACAGACTCACATAGAGACGCATAGACTCACGCATAGAGTCATAGACTCACTACAGAGACCCATAGACTCACACAGAGACCCACAGACTCACACAGGGACCCATAGACTCACAGTGACCCATAAACTCACTATAGAAACCCATAGACTCACTCCAGAGACCCATAGACTCACACGGAGACCCACAGACTCACACATAGACTAACATTGATACCCACAGACTCACACGGAGACCCATAGACTCGCACAGAGACACATAGACTCACATAGAGATCCATAGACTCACACAGAGACCCATAGACTCACACAGAGACCCATAGACTCGCACAGAGACCCACAGACTCACACAGAGAGCCATAGACTCACACGGAGACCCACATACTCATCACACAGAGACCCATAGACTCACACAGAGAGCCATAGACTCACACGGAGACCCATAGACTCACACACAGACCCACAGACTCACACAGAGAGCCATAGACTCACACGGAGACCCACAGACTCACTATAGAGACCCACAGACTCACACAGAGACCCACAGACTCACACAGAGACCCACAGACTCACTACAGAGACCCATAGACTACGTACGGTGCGAAAGAAGTTCAACACACACACACCTGGCCTGTTGCAGGTGGTGCAAGCGTGCCTCCAGCTGGTGCAGCGTGTCACGGCTCCTGCTGCAGCGGCTGCAGTAGACGGCCAGCCCCGCCGCGTGGGGGAACAGGCTCAGCCAACGTCGCGGCGACGTCACGGGGCTGTTGTTGGGGGGGGAGGGACGTCAAATCACTCACCCACTCACCTGCCCACTCACTCACTCACCCGCTCACCTGCCACTCACTCACTCACTCACCCACCTGCCCACTCACTCACCCACCCACTCACCTGCCCACTCACTCACCCACTCACCCACCTGCCCACTCACTCACTCACCCACTCACCTGCCCATTCACTCACTCACCAACTCACCCACTCAATCACCCCGCCGGCTCACTCACCTGGCCGGCAGGGAGGAGGTGTGCTCCCCGCTACGGGGCTCACCTGCCGTTCCACTCACCCACTCACTCACTCACTCACCCCACTCACCCACTCACTCACTCACCCACTCACTCACTCACCCCACTCACTCACTCACTCACCCCACTCACTCATTCACTCACCCACTCACTCACTCACTCACCCCACTCACCCACTCACTCACTCACTCACCCCACTCACTCACTCACCCACTCACTCACTCACTCACCCCACTCACCCACTCACTCACTCACCCCACTCACCCACCCACTCACTACCCCACTCACCCACCCACTCATCACCCCACTCACCCACCCACTCACCACCCCACTCATCCACTCACTCATCACCCCACTCACCCACCCACTCACCACGCCACTCATCACCCCACTCACCCACCCACTCACCACCCCACTCACCCACCCACTCATCACCCCACTCACCCACCCACTCACCACCCCACTCACCCACCCACTCATCACCCCACTCACCCACCCACTCACCACCCCACTCACTACCCCACTCACCCACTCACTCATCACCCCACTCACCCACCCACTCACCACCCCACTCACCCACCCACTCATCACCCCACTCACCCACCCACTCACCACCCCACTCACCCACCCACTCATCACCCCACCCACCCACTCACTCATCACCCCACTCACCCACCCACTCACCACCCCACTCACCCACCCACTCATCACCCCACTCACTACCCCACTCACCCACTCACTCATCACCCCACTCACCCACCCACTCACCACCCCACTCACCCACCCACTCATCACCCCACTCACCCACCCACTCACCACCCCACTCACCCACCCACTCATCACCCCACTCACCCACCCACTCACCACCCCACTCACCCACTCACTCATCACCCCACTCACCCACCCACTCACCACCCCACTCACCCACCCCGCCGACTGCCTCACCTGGCCGGCAGGGAGGAGGTGTGCTCCCCGCTACGGGGCTCACTGCGCAGGGCGCCTCCTCCCGGCGGCCCCAGACTCGCGTCGTCCCCGTAGGCCTCGAACAGCTCCTCGCCCACGCACACCGCTGCAGCGGCCCTGCGGCACGGCCACGGACAAAGACGACTTGGGCACAGCCTGTCGGGATAAGTGCTGTGCACGAGGGAGCGGTGTGGATGGGTATTGTGCCCATAGACTATCACTAGACCCATAGACTAACACTGGTCCCATAGACTAACACTGGACCCATAGACTACCACTGGACCCATAGACTATCACTGGACCCATAGACTCACACTGGACCCATAGACTACCACTGGACCCATAGACTAACACTGGACCCATAGACTTACACCGGACCCATAGACTAACACTGGACCCATAGACTATCACTGGACCCATAGACTAACACTGGACCCATAGACTCACACTGGACCCATAGACTAACATTGAACCCATAGACTAACACTGGACCCATAGACTAACACTGGACCCATAGACTCACACTGGACCCATAGACTGACACTAGACATATAGACTAACACTGGACCCATAGACTAACACTGGACCCATAGACTAACACTGGACCCACAGACTAACACAGGACCCATAGACTAACACTGGACCCATAGACTGACACTAGACATATAGACTAACACTAGACATATAGACTAACACTGGACCCATACACTAACACTGGACCCATAGACTAACACTGGACCCATAGACTCACACTGACCCATAGACTCACACGAACCCATAGACTAACACTAGACCCATAGACTACTACTGGGCCCATAGACTAACACTGGACCCATAGATTAACACTGGACCCATAGACTAACACTGGACCCATAGACTAACACTGGACCCATAGACTAACACTGGACCCATAGACTAACACTGGACCCATAGACTAACACTGGACCCATAGACTAACACTACACCCATAGACTAACACTGGACCCATAGACTAACACTGGACCCATAGACTCACACTGGACCCATAGACTAACACTGGACCCATAGACTAACACTGGCCCCATAGACTAACACTGGACCAATAGACTATCACTGAACCCATAGACTAACACTGGACCCATAGACTAACACTGGACCCATAGACTCACACTGGACCCATAGACTCACACTGGACCCATAGTCTAACACTGGACCCATAGACTCACACTGGACCCATAAACTAACACTGGACCCATAGACTATCACTGAACCCATAGACTAACACTGGACCCATAGACTATTCTACGCTTGTGAAAGGCAATATGCTGAGGAAACTAAATGTTAAGGGTCGCTGCTGCTGCTGCTGATGGTAGGATTCTGATCATGATAGGATGATGATGACATGATGATGACGATAGGATGATGCTGATGATGATAGGATGATCATAGGATGATGATAGGATGATGCTGATGATGATAGGATGATCATAGGATGATGATATGATGCTGATGATAGGATTCTGATGATAGGATGATGCTGCTGATTATGATAGGTTTCTGATAGGATGATGATATGATTAAGATGATGATAGGATGCTGATGATGATAGGATGATCATAGGATGATCATAGGATGAAGATAATGATATGATGCTGATGATGATATGATGCTGCTGCTGCTTGGATGATGATGATAATGATTAAATAAAGATGATGATAGGATGATGATGATGATGATGATGCTGCTGATGATAGAATGACAATGATAGGATGCTGCTAATGATTATGATAGGATGCTGATAGGATGATGATGATGATGATGCCAACAATAGGATGAAGCTGATGCTGACAAGACCTCACCCCTTCCAGCACCCCCTAGGACTGCTGCAGCTGCTTTCACGATCCTCACTGCCGATGCCCGACGTGCTGTCCGAGCCGGGACCCCTCGCCCCGGGCCCCGGGCCCCGCAGCCCTCCCACCGCGAGCACCCCCGCCCCCACAGCCACATCCGCATCCTCCTCCACGCCATCATCAACATCGTCATCAACGTCATCCTCCTCCTCGTCGTCGTCGTCGTCCGTGTCGACGACGTGTCGGATATTGGGGGCCTCTTGGTTAAGGGTCAGAGCGGAGCTGTCCAGCAGGTGCTGGTGCTGACGGTGGTGGGGGTGGTGGTGGTGGTGGTGGAGGTGGTGGTGGAGGTGGTGGAGGTGGTGGTGGAGGTGGCCGTGGTGGCCGTGGTGGTGCTGGGGTGATGATGACGAGTCGTAGAAGGTGGCCGGGCCGCCGTCGTGCTCGGCGAGCTCGCGAGACGGAGGAGGAGGAGGAGATCTGGGCAAGGACGCGTCTGAAGATGGGCGTCTCTCCTCCGTCTGCGCCAAGGCAATGAACAGCAACATTCTCAGTAGCAGCAGCAGCAGCAGCAACAACACAGGACTTGTAAACAGCAGCAGCATCAGCAGCATCGGTACTGAGACATCAGCAGCATCATCAGCAGCAACTGCAGCAGTAGCATCGGTAACAGAGATTGTTAACAGCACCAGCAGCAGCATCAGCAGCATCAGCAGCAATGCTGCTATCAGAGACATCAGCAGCATCAGCAGAATCAACAGCGGCAGCAGCCGTTCGGCGGTAATGTCGTGGATAACGGCGAGATACGGGGTGGCGGATCGTAGTTTTCACGGACGCTACTGCTCCTGCTGAAAGTCGGAATCGGTGAACGGATAAGAGCAGTCCTCCGTGACTCGTCAAAATCAAAACCGTGACGATCTCTTGAATTGCTCTTAAAACCGAGCCTCCGGACTCACCACACGAGCGCTAATCTCCTCTGCAACAACAACAACAGCAGCAGCAACAGTGGAACCAGCAACACCAACACCACAATCATAATCATCATAATCATCATCACCATCAGCAGCGTGGTCATCGTCTGTGTCGTCATCGCCATCGGTGTGTGCGATTACCTCTCCACTCTGCTGGGGGCACGGGACGAGTTGGATTACCGGGTCCATGAACTGAGGCTCCAGTGGTCGACCTTCGCTCTCCCAAGCTGCACGGAAGCAACAACAAGAAACCAAAGTCACCACCATCACCACCGCCACCACACCACCACCACCCCACCACCACCCCACCACCACCCCACCACCACCACCACACCACCACCACCACAACCACAACCACCCCACCACCACCACCACACCACCACCGCCTTTGCTGCGATCAAAGACCCCCCCCCCCCCCAACCGCATAGGCCGTTAGTGGACTGTTGGGGCAAGTGCTGTTCGCGAGCAGCACTTATGGAGGCCGTCACGGCAAACACCACGCCCGGCCGCATTTATTTCTCCCCAGATGTTTAGACACCGCACCAGGCACTCATTTGAGGCTGAGTCGACCTAAGGGAGGCCCGGAACCGGTTCAGATAATCGTCACCGGTGTTGAGCCGTGAGCGGGAATCGAACCCGGGTCGCCGAGGTTCGTTGAGGACGCGCGCTCACCGCTACGCCAACACTCCCCGCACCACCACAAGCAGCACCACGACGACTGTCATCACCACCACCACAACCACCACCACCACAACCACCACCACAACCACCACCACCACCACAACCACCACCACCACCACCACCACAACCACTACCACCACTACCACCACCACCACCACCACAACCACCACCACCACCACAACCACCATCATCACCACCACCACAACCACCACCACCACAACCACCATCATCACCACCACCACAACCACCACCACCACCACCACAACCACCACGACAACCACCATCATCACCACCACCACAACCACCACCACCACCACAACCACCATCATCACCACCACCACCACCACCACACTCATCACAACCACTACCACAAAGAGACGCATAGACTCACACAAAACACCATAGACTCACACAGAGACCCATAGACTCACACAGAGACCCATAGAATCACACATTGATCCACTGACTCACATAGACACTCATAGACTTCAACAGAGACCTACAGACGCACAGAAAAACCTATAGTCTCACACGTAGACCAATTGACTCCCACTGACTCATATAGAGACCCACAGACTCACCATACACAGATCCATAGACTCGCAATGAGACCCATAGACTCACACAGAGACCCATAGATGCACACAGACACCCATAGACTCACACAGAGACTCACAGAGACACACATACACCATAGACTCACACAGAGACCCACTGACTCACATAGAGACCCATAGGCTCACACAGAGACCCATAGGCTCACACAGAGACCCATATACTCACACAGAGACACATAGACTAACACAGAGACCCATAGACTCACAGAGACACATAGACTCACACAGAGACCCATAGTCTCACTACAGAGACCCATAGTGTCACTACAGAGACCCATAGACTCACACAGAGACCCATAGACTCACACAGAGACCCATAGACTCACACACAGACCTATAAACTTACACAAAGACACAGACTCACACATAGACCCATAGACTCACTATAGAGACACATAGACTCACACAGAGACCCATAGACTCACACAGAGACCCACAGAGACACACATACACCATAGACTCACACAGAGACACAGACTCACACATAGACCCATAGACTCACTATAGAGACACATAGACTCACACAGAGACCCATAGACACACACAGAGACTCATAGACTCACACAGAGACCCATAGACTCACACAGAGACCCATAGGCTCACACAGAGACCCATAGAGTCACACAGAGACCCATAGACTCACACAGAGACCAATAGACTCACACAGAGACCCATAGACTCACACAGAGACACATAGACTCACACAGAGACCCATAGACTCACACAGAGACCCATAGATTCACACAGAGACCCATAGACTCACACAGAGACCCATAGACTCACACAGAGACCCACAAACTCACACAGAGACCCACAGACTCACACAGAGACCCACAGAGACACACATACACCATAGACTCACACAGAGACCAATAGACACACACAGAGACCCATAGACTCAGAGACCCGTAGACTCACACGGAGACCCCATAGACTCACTACAGAAACCCATAGACTCATACAGAGACCCATAGACTCACACAGAGACCCATAGACTCACACAGAGACCCATAGACTCACACAGAGACCCATAGACTCACACAGAGACCCATAGACTCACACAGAGACCCATAGACTCATACAGAGACCCATAGACTCACACAGAGACCCATAGACTCACAGGTAGACCCATAGACTCACACAGAGACCCATAGACTCACACAGAGACCCATAGACTCACACAGAGACCCATAGACTCACAGGTAGACCCATAGACTCACACAGAGACCCACAAACTCACACAGAGACCCACAGACTCACACAGAGACCCACAGAGACACACATACACCATAGACTCACACAGAGGCCAAAAGACACACACAGAGACCCATAGACTCAGAGACCCGTAGACTCACACGGAGACCCATAGACTCATTACAGAGACCCATAGACTCATACAGAGACCCATAGACTCACACAGAGACCCATAGACTCACAGGTAGACCCATAGACTCACACAGAGACCCATAGACTCACACAGAGACACATAGACTCTCACACAGACCCATAGACTCACACAGAGACCCATAGACTCACACGGAGACCCATAGACTCACTACAGAGACCCATAGACTCATACAGAGACCCATAGACTCACACAGAGACCCATAGACTCACACAGAGACCCATAGACTCACACAGAGACCCATAGACTCACACAGAGACCCATAGACTCACCCAGAGACCCATAGACTCACACAGAGACCCATAGACTCACACAGAGACCCATAGACTCACACAGAGACCCATAGACTCACCCAGAGACCCATAGACTCACACAGAGACCCATAGACTCACAGGTAGACCCATAGACTCACACAGAGACCCATAGACTCACACAGAGACACATAGACTCTCACACAGACCCATAGACTCACACAGAGACCCATAGACTCATACGGAGACCCATAGACTCACTACAGAGACCCATAGACTCATACAGAGACCCATAGACTCACACAGAGACCCATAGACTCACACAGAGACCCATAGACTCACACAGAGACCCATAGACTCACCCAGAGACCCATAGACTCACACAGAGACCCATAGACTCACCCAGAGACCCATAGACTCACACAGAGACCCATAGACTCACACAGAGACCCATAGACTCACACAGAGACCCATAGACTCACCCAGAGACCCATAGACTCACACAGAGACCCATAGACTCACACAGAGACCCATAGACTCACACAGAGACCCATAGACTCACACAGAGACCCATAGACTCACACAGAGACCCATAGACTCACACAGAGACCCATAGACTCACACAGAGACCCATAGACTCACACAGAGACCCATAGACTCACACAGAGACCCATAGACTCACACAGAGACACATAGACTCACACAGAGACACATAGACTCAGTCAGGAAAGGAAGAAAATGTGAAAGGCCTTTGCTTAGCAGTGCGAAGTTACAGACTGACAACAGCAGCAATAACAACAACAACTATAGCAACATACTCTTAGTTCTTTCGGTAAAGTCACGTTGAAGGGAAACAATAAAATAATAAAGTATATATAATACAAAAAAAGTATGAATTACTGCAGTCACGAAAGCTTTAAATCAAAACTATAGCAACGGCAATAGAAACTACCACAAAAAATAAAAACACAAACAACAGCAACAATAAAAACAACAAAAATAACAACAACCACAACAACAAAGACAACAACAAACAGCAATAATAAAAACTAAAACAACGAAACAACTATAATAACCACAATAATCACAACAAACAAATCCAACAACAACAACAACAACGAGAGAACTGGATGAATACAAAAAACTAAACCCTATAGGCTGGCGAACGTGGGTTAGCGCGCCTCTCTTTTAACATTTTAATTCTCAATTATTTTTGCCCTGCCTTACAAAAGGCGGCCTCCATTTTTTTTTGTTGGGCAGCCTGCCCAGGGCGTTGCCATGCAACCGCCGCCTCTCCGTTTCCGTGGCAACGCGAATCATTGGGGCCGCCATTCCTCCCTTATTCTCTGCCCGCCTCGGCTGCCACCGCCCGCTGTCTACGTTCAACTTAATGTCGTCTTGTTCTCGAGTCAAATGTCAAAGCCCGGAGCAACCTTGTGCCCGATTGTTTTCACCGGCCGCTGCCTGTACGCGCGGCGTGAGCTCGCCATTTGTCCGAATTCTCTCGGGCCTCGATGTTAGCCTGAGTTGGCCAAACATTTATCGTCACCGTCATCATCATCATCGCCAGCAAGCAAGCAAGCAGCTTCAGCATCAGCAGGCACAACAGAAATAGCACAATCAGCAGCACCAGCAGCGTCGTCCAGAGTGGTAGAACAACATGACCATCTTGGCCATCATCGTAAGAACATCTCCACTGTCATCACAGTCGACACCACTAACCGCAAGAGGAAATGGCGGTGGTCGTTATCACGGCGAATGTGTGCCAGGCTAGGTGCACGAACAGCGTGCCAGCTGCTTGGGCACGCTGCGGTGACCCAGCCAACGAACGCAGCCTCGCCTGCCGGAAGACCTCACTGATGGGACTGTGTCCGGATGCATCAAGGATCTGTGAGCTGTTCACTGTGTAAGCAACCAGGTCTGCTTAAACTCCAAGATGGACTTTAGTGCAGGCCAGCCTGAATGTTTAGAACCGGCGAAGATGCTCACTGATGGGACTGTGTCCAGATTCTTCAAGGATCTGTGATCACACGCTGTAACCTAGTCTGGTTAAACGCCAGGATGGAAACGTAAGGCATGCCAGCCTGAATATTTAGAACCGGCGAAGATGCTCACTGATGGGACTGTGTCCAGATCATTTAATGATCTATGAGCTTCTACATCATTAGACCTCCTTTGCCAGTACCAAAATGCAATAATAGGGTTTTTCCACTTTTTTCTGGCAACAAAACTTAAATCTTTTTACGAGGATTCATGTTTACTGCATTAACCACAATACCTGCAGTCAAAATGCAAACAAAACACATACTATGATATTATATGCTGTACGCCTTTTGGCGTCATCTGGTCGAGCACCAATTGGGTCGAGGCTCAAAAGAAAGCCGTCCCTTGGTGTGGACCAATCAGTTTCAAGGCCAATGCATCATATTATCATAGTTTGTGTTTTTTGTTTGCATTTTGACTGCAGGTATTGTGGTTAATGCAGTAAACATGAATCCTCGTGTAAAAAGGTTTCAGTTTTGTTGCCAGAAAAAAAGGGGAAAAACCCTATTATTAGATATATCAGCTGTTCACTGTGTAACCAACCAGCTCTTGTTAAACCCCAGGATAGAACCGTAATGCAGGCCAGCCTGAATGTTGAGAACCGGCGAAGATGCTCACTGATGGGACTGTGTCCAGATCATTTCAGGATCTATGAGCTGTTCACTGTGTAACCAACCAGCTCTGGTTAAACCCCAGGATAGAACCGTAATGCAGGCCAGCCTGAATGTTGAGAACCGGCGTAGACGTTCCTTTACAGGGGCCCCACATTCCGCACAGGAGAAGGCAGGGCATGAACTGTGGCCGATGACACACCCCCCCCCCCCCCGAGTTTCGTATGCAGCAGCAGGCAATCGGCCAGGATAGTTCACACACCGTGATAGGCAGCCAGCAGAAAGTTAAACCCCCTATGATCCCACCTCGAAACATCTCCCCACCACCACGACCGTGTCTCCCCTGCGTCCGCACATCTCCTCGCCTCTGCGCTCACCCGGTAAACGCGGAACGTCGGGGCACCAACGTTGAGACAACGTTGAGACAACGTGTGGCTGGGCTGTCAAGCCTTTGGCCCAAATTTGGGCCCCCCCACGACGTTCCACGTTTACCGGGTGAGCACGTGCCCAGTCGCTATGCAGGTCGACGTTGAGCCAAAATTCACTGTTGGCTCAACGTTGTCCCAACGTGTTCTCAACGTTGTCCCAACGTTGGCTCAACGTTGAGCCAACATTTACCGAGCAACCTCCTCCCCCACCCCCTAACTCGCAACCCCGCGTGCTCGCTCACCGGCGTGCTCCAGGGTCCGCACCCCTTGCGAGAATCGCCGGAAGGAGCCGTCGCACTCCGCGTCCTCGTGCCCCAGGAGATTTGACCTCGTGCCCACCTGGGGTAGCCAAGTTGATACCGGGGGATGTGGGGGGAGGGGGGGGGCAAGGTGGGTGGGGGTGGGGGGGGGAGTGGGCGAGTAGGAGTCAGTTGCGCAATAGGGCAGAAGGCAGAGAGGGATGGTGCAAGGTGGATGGGACAGGTAAGGGGCAAGGAAGAGGATGGAACAGATGGAAGTAAACCTCCCCCCCCACCCATCCCCACCTAGACGGACAAAAATGAAGAGAGGCACGGAGAATGATGAGAAAAGAGAGGGTGGGTGGGGAGCGGGAGGAGAAGGAATGACCACGTCAAGATGTCGAGGATGATGAAGAGGGTGCACTGTACGCTGAGCTTCTTTCGCGCCGTACGTAGCCAATCGCGCTAATCGGAGGTGCGGGGGAAGGGCAACAAAACTGTGGGTCTCTGTGTGAGTCTATGGGTCTCTGTGCTAGTCTATGGGTCTCTCTGTGAGTCTATGGGTCTCTGTGTGAGTCTATGGGTCTCTGTGCGAGTCTATGGGTCTCTGTGCGAGTCTATGGGTCTCTGTGTGAGTCTATGGGTCTATGTGTGAGTCTATGGGTCTCTGTGCAAGTCTATGGGTCTCTGTGCGAGTCTATGGGTCTCTGTGTGAGTCTATGGGTCTCTGTGTGAGTCTATGGATCTCTGTGTGAGTCTATGGGTCTCTGTGCGAGTCTATGGGTCTCTGTGCGAGTCTATGGGTCTCTGTGCGAGTTTATGGGTCTCTGTGTGAGTCTATGGGTCTCTGTGCGAGTCTATGGGTCTCTGTGCGAGTCTATGGGTCTCTGTGCGAGTCTATGGGTCTCTGTGCGAGTTTATGGGTCTCTGTGTGAGTCTATGGGTCTCTGTGTGAGTCTATGGGTCTCTGTGCGAGTCTATGGGTCTCTGTGCGAGTCTATGGGTCTCTGTGCGAGTCTATGGGTCTCTGTGTGAGTCTATGGGTCTCTGTGTGAGTCTATGGGTCTCTGTGCAAGTCTATGGGTCTCTGTGCGAGTCTATGGGTCTCTGTGTGAGTCTATGGGTCTCTGTGTGAGTCTATGGGTCTCTGTGTGAGTCTATGGGTCTCTGTGCGAGTCTATGGGTCTCTGTGCGAGTCTATGGGTCTCTGTGCGAGTTTATGGGTCTCTGTGTGAGTCTATGGGTCTCTGTGCGAGTCTATGGGTCTCTGTGCGAGTCTATGGGTCTCTGTGCGAGTCTATGGGTCTCTGTGCGAGTTTATGGGTCTCTGTGTGAGTCTATGGGTCTCTGTGCGAGTCTATGGGTCTCTGTGCGAGTCTATGGGTCTCTGTGCGAGTCTATGGGTCTCTGTGCGAGTCTATGGGTCTCTGTGCGAGTTTATGGGTCTCTGTGTGAGTCTATGGGTCTCTGTGTGAGTCTATGGGTCTCTGTGCGAGTCTATGGGTCTCTGTGCGAGTCTATGGGTCTCTGTGTGAGTCTATGGTCTCTGTGTGAGTCTATGGGTCTCTGTGTGAGTCTATGGGTCTCTGTGCGAGTCTATGGGTCTCTGTGCGAGTCTATGGGTCTCTGTGTGAGTCTATGGTCTCTGTGTGAGTCTATGGGTCTCTGTGTGAGTCTATGGGTCTCTGTGCGAGTCTATGGGTCTCTGTGCGAGTCTATGGGTCTTTGTGCGAGTTTATGGGTCTCTGTGTGAGTCTATGGGTCTCTGTGTGAGTCTATGGGTCTCTGTGCGAGTCTATGGGTCTCTGTGCGAGTCTATGGGTCTCTGTGCGAGTTTATGGCTCTCTGTGTGAGTCTATGGGTCTCTGTGTGAGTCTATGGGTCTCTGTGCGAGTCTATGGGTCTCTGTGCGAGTCTATGGGTCTCTGTGTGAGTCTATGGGTCTCTGTGTGAGTCTATGGGTCTCTGTGCGAGTCTATGGGTCTCTGTGCGAGTCTATGGGTCTCTGTGCGAGTTTATGGGTCTCTGTGTGAGTCTATGGGTCTCTGTGCGAGTCTATGGGTCTCTGTGCGAGTCTATGGGTCTCTGTGCGAGTCTATGGGTCTCTGTGCGAGTTTATGGGTCTCTGTGTGAGTCTATGGGTCTCTGTGCGAGTCTATGGGTGCTCTGTGTGAGTCTATGGGTGCTCTGTGTGAGTCTATGGGTGCTCTGTGTGAGTCTATGGGTTTCTTTATGAATCTATGAGTCTCTGTGTGACTCTATGGGTCTCTGTGTGAGTCTATGGGTTTCTGCGTGAGTCTATGGGTCTCCGTGTGAGTCTATGGGTCTCTGTGTGAGTCTATGGGTCTCTGTGTGAGTCTATGCATCTCTGTAGTGAGTCTATGGGTCTCTGTGTGAGTCTATGCATCTCTGTAGTGAGTCTATGGGTCTCTGTGTGAGTCTATGGGTATCCGTGTGAGTCTATGGGTCTCTGTGTGAGTCTATGGGTCTCCGTGTGAGTCTATGGGTCTCTGTGTTAGTCTATGGGTCTCTGTGTGAGTCTATGGGTCTCTGTGTGAGTCTGTGGGTCTCTGTATGAGTCTATGGGTCTCTGTGTGAGTCTATGGGTCTCTGTGTGAGTCTATGCATCTCTGTAGTGAGTCTATGGGTCTCTGTAGTGAGTCTATGGGTTTCTGTGTCATTCTATGGGTCTCTGTGTGAGTCTGTGTGGGTGTCTGTGTGAGTGTATGGGTCTCTGCCTGAGTCTATGGGTCTCTGTGTGAGTCTATGGGTCTCTGTGTGAGTCTATGGGTCTCTGTGTCAGTCTATGGGTCTATGTGTGAGTCTGTGGGTGTCTGTGTGAGTCTATGGGTCTCTGCCTTAGTCTATAGGTTTCTGTGTCAGTCTATGGGTCTCTGTGTGAGTCTGTGTGGGTGTCTGTGTGAGTCTATGGGTCTCTGTGAGTCTATGGGTCTCTGTGTCAGTCTATGGGTCTCTGTGTGAGTCTGTGGGTGTCTGTGTGAGTCTATGGGTCTCTGCCTGAGTCTATGGGTCTCTGTGTGAGAGTATGGGTTTTTGTGTCAGTCTATGGGTCTCTGTGTGAGTCTGTGTGGGTGTTTGTATTAGTCTATGGGTCTCTGCCTGAGTCTATGGGTCTCTGTGTGAGTCTATGGATCTCTGCGTGAGTCTATAGGTCTCTGTGTGAGTCTATGCATCTCTGTAGTGAGTCTATGGGTTTCTGTGGCAGTCTATGGGTCTCTGTGTGAGTCTGTGTGGGTGTCTGTGTGAGTCTATGGGTCTCTGCCTGAGTCTATGGGTCTCTGTGTGAGTCTATGGGTCTCTGTGTGAGTCTGTGGGTGTCTGTGTGAGTCTATGGGTCTCTGCGTGAGTCTATGGGTCTCTGTGTGTGTCTATGGGTCTCTGTGTGAGTCTGTGGGTGTCTGTGTGAGTCTATGGGTCTCTGCGTGAGTCTATAGGTCTCTGTGTGAGTCTATGGGTCTCTTTGTGAGTCAATGGGTCTCTGTGTGAGTCTATGCATCTCTGTAGTGAGTCCATGGGTTTCTGTGTGAGTCTATGGGTCTCTGTGTGAGTCTGTGTGGGTGTCTGTGTGAGTCTATGGGTCTCTGCCTGAGTCTATGGGTCTCTGTGTGAGTCTATGGGTCTCTGTGTGAGTCTATGGGTCTCTGTGTCAGTCTATGGGTCTATGTGTGAGTCTGTGGGTGTCTGTGTGAGTCTATGGGTCTCTGCCTTAGTCTATAGGTTTCTGTGTCAGTCTATGGGTCTCTGTGTTAGTCTGTGTGGGTGTCTGTGTGAGTCTATGGGTCTCTGTAGTAAGTCTATGGATTTCTGTGTCAGTCTATGGGTCTCTGTGTGAGTCTGTGTGTGTGTTTGCGTGAGTCTATGGGTCTCTGCCTGAGTCTATTGGTCTCTGTGTGAGTCTATGGGTCTCTTTGTGAGTCAATGGGTCTCTGTGTGAGTCTATGGGTCTCTGTGTGAGTCTATGGGTCTCTGTGTGTGTCTATGGGTCTCTGTGTGCGTCTGTGGGTGTCTGTGTGAGTCTATGGGTCTCTGCCTGAGTCTATTGGTCTCTATGTGAGTCCATTTTTCTACAAACAAAACACAAAAAAACAGTTCGATAATAAATGACTTTGTCAATCTAGACGACGACGATTTCAAAGTGCACAGCTCCCAGTGGCTTCCTATAATCGGAAGGGAAGAGCGTTCCAGACGGCCGCAGAAGCGCATCTGAAAGCGCCGCGCGATGATGATGATGATGAGGATGGATGATGATGGATGATGATGATGGATGATGATGATGATGGATGTTGTTGGGTGTTGATGGATGATGATGGATGATGATGATGGGTAATGATGGATGATGATGATGGATGTTGATGGCTGTTGATGGATGATGATGGATGATGATAATGGATGATGATGGGTGTTGATGGGTGTTGATGGATGATGATGATGGATGATGATGATGGATAATGATGGATGATGAGGATGATTATGATGATGATGGATGATGAGGATGATTATGATGATGATGGATGATGATGGATGATGAGGATGATTATGATGATGATGGATGATGATGGATGATGATGATGATGATGGAGACGTGTGAACATGTCAAATTTCAGAAGCCTAGCAAGGGGTCGAGTCTGCTTTGTAGTGGTGCATGAATGATGTTGATAGATGATGACGATAATTGTAATGAGTACAATGATGATGATGATGATGTCCATGATGATGGTGACGATGTTCTTGATTATCACGATCACAATGATGATGATGATGAGAATGATAATTAATCGACACCACCACCGTGACCACCTACGGGAATTGAACCAGGCCCCATCATCTCGTGAATGAAATCACACCCCTGTGACCCACCATCAACATCACCCCATCATCACCGCCACCATCACAATGTAACCAACCACCCCCCACCTCCCCCATCATCATCATCATCAAGCCATCACTCACCTCATCCTGCCGGTGATGTCGGATGGGCAGGCGCTGACGTATGATAGCCCCATCACCACCATCATCACCATCACCACCATCATCACCATCACTAGCACCGTGGTAGCAAAAGTCCAAGGCAGATTGCACGGCTGTCTCCATTGCAACAGCCTACAGCTGCAACAGCAGAAGCATGGCCTATGGCAGCAGCAGCAGCAGCAGCTATTGTATCAGCAACAGCAGCGGCTTACAGCGGCAGTCGCAAAAGCGGCTCCGTCAGCGAAAATCGGCAGCTACATCACTGGAAATAACACCGGCGTCAATAGCAAGTATGAGCTACAGCAGCTGTAGTCGCATCTGCTGTGGCAGCAGCTGTAGCAGCAGCAGCATCAGCGACGCCGGGTGGCTATGCTGTGTTAGGATCACAGCAGCTGTAGCAGCAGCTGTAGCAGCAGCATCAGCGACGCTGGGTGGCTATGCTGTGTTAGGATCACAGCAGCTGTAGCAGCAGCTGTAGCAGCAGCATCAGCGACGCTGGGTGGCTATGCTGTGTTAGGTACACAACATCTGTAGCAGCAGCATCAGCGACGCTGGATGGCTATGCTGTGTTAGGTACACAACAGCTGTAGCAGCAGCATCAGCGACGTGCTGCCTGGCATGTGACGTCACGAATGCGGAGCGCGCGCGCTGGATGAGATGATGGTGGAGCTGCTGCTGCTGATGATAACGATAAATGATGATGAAGCTGATTATTATGATGGTAATGAAGCTGATGATGATGGAGCTGATGATGATGATAATGGGAATGAAGCGAAATTATGATGAAGCTGCTGATGATGGTGGTGGGTATGGAGCTGATGATGATGATGATGGAGCTGATGATGATGATGATGATCATGAAGCTGATGATGATGGGAATGAAGTTGATGATGGAGCTGATGGTGATAATGGAAATTAAGTTGTTGATGATGATGATGATGATAGTGGTGATGGAGCTGATGATGATAGTGGTGATGGAGCTGATGATGATGATGGGAATGAAGCTGATGATGATAGTGGTGATAGAGCTGATGATGATGAAGGTGCTGATGAAGATGATGATGATGGGAGTGAAGTTGATGATGATGATGATGAAGCTGATGATGATGAGAGTAAAATTGATGATGATGAAGCTGATGAAGCTGATGGTGGGGATGAAGCTGCTGCTGATGATGATGATGATGAAGCTGATGATGATGGTGGGGATGAAGCTGCTGCTGCTGATAATGAAGCTGATGATGATGAAGCTGATGATAATGATGGAGCTGATGATGATGATGAGAGTGAAGTTGATGATGATGATGAAGCTGATGCTGATGGTGGGGATGAAGCTGCTGCTGCTGATGATGATAATTAATCTGATGATGATGATGAGAGTGAAGTTGATGATGATGAAGCTGATGCTGATGGTGGGGATGAAGCTGCTGCTGATGATGATGATAATGAATCTGATGATGATGATGAGAGTGAAGTTGATGATGATGAAGCTGATGCTGATGGTGGGGATGAAGCTGCTGCTGCTGATGATGATAATGAATCTGATGATGAGAGTGAAGTTGATGATGATGAAGCTGATGCTGATGGTGGGGATGAAGTTGCTGCTGCTGATGATGATGATAATGAATATGATGCTGATGATGGGAACGAAGCTGCTGATGATGAAGCTGCTGATGATGAAGCTGACGATGATTTTGATTCCGTTTATTATAATAATTGGGCAGTAATTTCTCTTACAACCGCCCCTCCCCCACCCCAGATGTCTCCCCCCCCCACCCCCCACACCCACTGCGCCCTCTCTCCACAGTGGTGGTGGGGGTCATTATCCGGAGCGCCGCCCCAAAGACAGCTCCAATTCAGTCCTGACAATATCGATATATAAAAATGTGTTTGTTTGTTTGTTTGGTTTGTTTTTTGCTTGCCCATAAATAACACACCCAAAAAATCCGCACAGATCGATTCACGAATCCGAGATGTGCCGACGCTGAGAGGGATGCGCCTGTCGTCGTGACGTCATCGTGTCACTCCACTGCTGGATGAGGTCCCCCTCCACCCACCTACCCCCACGCCAGGTGTATGCATGTTGTATGTTGCATGTATGTTGCGTGTATGTAGCATGCATGTTGGGTGTATGTAACATGCATGTTGCGTGTATGTAGCATGTATGTTGGGTTTATGTAACATGCATGTTGTGTGTATGTATCATGTATGTTCGGTTTATGTAACATGCATGTTGCGTGTATGTAGCATGTATGTTGGGTTTGTGTAACATGTATGTTGCGTGTATGTAACATGCATGTTGCGTGTATGTAGCATGCATGTTGGGTGTATGTAACATGCATGTTGCGTGTATGTAGCATGCATGCTGGGTGTATGTAACATGCATGTTGGGTGTATGTAACATGCATGTTGCGTGTATGTAGCATGCATGCTGGGTGTATGTAACATGCATGTTGCGCGTATGTAGCATGTATGTTGGGTTTATGTAACATGCATGTTGCGTGCATGTAGCATGTATGTTGCGTGTATGTAGCATGTATGTTGCGTGTGTAATGACGGGGAAGTCGCTCATTACACATGCATGCAGCATGTATGCTGCATTTATGTAGCATGTATGCCGCATGTATGCAGCATGTGTGTTGCATGCATGTTGCAAGTGTAGTTGGCGCATGTCGAGCGCCAGCTATTGGAGAAAGGGCGGCGCTATCTTGATTTGAAGCTTTGGTAACTCCAGGCATCCATACTCTTTGGCTCCTTCGGTAAAGTCATCACGTAGCGGGTAGACAAATAAAATAAAACCAAAAATAAAATACGACGACGTTTCGATCGCAATCGAAACGTCGTGATATATATTTTTTATTATTGTTATTTTCTCTACATAGGTGACTTTAGCTGAAAGAAGCCAAGAGTACGTGCGGTGCTGTGCATGCGAGCGAATCTCTCTCTGGCACCAGAATGTGCATGGCATAGAAGCGGGCCCTAGGGGTCGTGCTTCTGCTGAGGGCCAGAGAGAGGGCACTTCAGGTCTGGCCTAACCCGAGAGGGCACGTGACCAGGAGAGGGGAGCGAGTGGAGGGGGGCAATGGGTAGCGAGAGGGACACGTGACAGAAGGCCCAGAACCTCCTGGTAGGATCTAGAAGGGGGCGTGGCCTGGGGCGTGGCCTAGGCCACGCTCAGGGGCATAAAAGGGAAGTCCCGAGCGCCTATCCGGGCTGTCTTCTGGAATAAACCCGCCGTGGTAAGTCTCCTTGATCTTCGGTCTTCAGTTGTCACGTTCGGCATCGTGGGTCAGGCAAGTACGTTACTGACCTGACCCCGTTATGTAGTTGCCCGTCGTGGTTTAGTCTCCAGTGGAAGTTAGCTACCACCAATGTCGCTATCCTGTACACGTTTATGTAGTTACCCTGCCGGGGTGTTGTAATAAACGTGTTGCCTCCAAGTTACAGTGTGTGTCTCCATGGAAACCACTACACGTGTATGTAGCTGCGGGGAAAAACAAGGCCAAAAAGGACAAAGTCATCTCAAAATAGGCTCGTTTATTCAACATCATCATTACAATATATATCTACATATACGTGGTGCATGTGTACACATCCAAGTGTCTGTGTGTGTGTGTGACACAAGAGCACCTGGTGTGGTGTGTAAACATCGCCACTAGGGAGACAAAGGCGGACAGACGTGGTGTTGGCCACCACCACCCCCCACCCCCCCCCCGCCCCCCCTCGTGTGCTGCAGTCTCGCACTTCATAGTTGCTGCTACTCGCTAAACAGCGCTTGCCCCAACACTCTGTCGCGGGCTACAGGGGCTATCTCTGTTCTCGCGGCACAGGAGGGGCAATGCTCTAAGTTTTGAGGACGCGCGTCAAGCACCGCACACGACCTCAGCAGCGCACACGCGCGCGCTTATTGCTCCGATACTCAACTCCGGCTCAACACACCTCGCTGCGGGTCACCCACGGCTCCTCGCCGCCACTGGTAGGGACCACGTGCTCCGGGGGTTGATGGCCGCTCAACAACGCCGGGCGAGGGCGCCGGGGAGGGAAGGGGGAGACGTCCGACTTAGGGGGGGCGTCCGTAAATGACGTCACGCGAGTTTGGACGATTTTTGACCACCCCCCCTTCCCCCCCCACCCTTCGTCGCACGGCGTCACAAAAAGTCAGACCCCCCCCCCTAAAATATGACGTCACAAAGCTCTGACCCCCCTTCGCCCCCCCAAAAAATAAAATAAAACATGCTTCAAATCGCTCTAAACTATTGTTGTCATTGCAGCGCGTATTTAACGTGGCGCTGCACTTTGGTGTTGCAGGAGAACACATTCATTAAAAAGTCTATTTAATGAAGCAGAACGTGCCGTCTATACTTATTTAAAGTTGCGCAATTTTGACGTGACGTCACATTTCTCACCCCCCGCCCCCCGCCCCCGCCCCCCGCCCCCATCGTCACACATCGTCACAAATGTCTGACCCCACCCCCCCCTCCCTCCCAAGGTGCGTGACGTCATTTATGGACGGCCCCCTTACGCGTCACCGAGATTGTGCCAGCACAATGCTCTCGACGTTTGCAAATCCCCGGCGGCGTAGAGGGCGCGGGTCCTCGGTTGACGCGGCGTATCGACGCGTCGCCCACAACGTGACGGTGGCGTTTGGCGAGACGCAATATCTGCTACGGCGACTCCTCTACTTACGAACGGGTGAGGCTCCGCAGGTACTGTTCGTGGGTCGATTTGTTCGTACGTGCCAACTTTCCTCCTGTCGATTCCAAACGCGTTGTGGGGGCGTGCTCGCTAAACGCGGGGAATGGCTTTAAATGTTATATAATCTTCAGCAGATGTAGATGCCGCTGGTTATTCACGTTCCGCAGATGACGATGCCAGTGGTTCTTCACGTTGTGCAGATGCCACTGGTTCTTCAGGCTCTGCAGATGTAGATGCTACTGATTCTTCATGTTCTGCAGATGTAGATGCCACTGGTTTTTCACGTTCTGCAGAGGTAGATGCCACTGGTTCTTCACGTTCTGCAGATGTAGATGCCACTGGTTCTTCACGTTCTGCAGATGTAGATGACACTGGTTCTTCACGTTCTGCAGATGTAGATGCCACTGGTTCTTCACGTTCTGCAGATGTATATGACACTGGTTCTTCACGTTCTGCAGATGTAGATGCCACTGGTTCGTCACGTTCTACAGATGTAGATACCACTGGTTCTTCACGTTTTGCAGATGTAGATGCCACTGGTTCGTCACGTTCTGCAGATGTAGATGTCACTGGTTCTTCACGTTCTGCAGATGTAGATGCCACTGGTTCGTCACGTTCTGCAGATGTAGATGCCACTGGTTCTTCACGTTCTGCAGATGTAGATGCCACTGGTTTTTCATGTTCTGCAGATGTAGATGCCACTGGTTCTTCACGTTCTGCAGATGTAGATGCCACTGGTTCTTCACGTTCTGCAGATGTAGATGCCACTGGTTCTTCACGTTCTGCAGATGCAGATGCCACTGGTTCTTCACCTTCTACAGATGTAGATGCCACTGGTTCTTTACGTTCTGCAGATGTAGATGCCACTGGTTCTTCACGCTCTGCAGATGTAGATGCCACAGGTTCTTCACGTGGCATCTACATGAAATACAGACAGGTTTGTTCGTATCTCTGAACGTTCGTAAGTCGAATGTTCGTAAGTAGACGAGTCCCTGCATACAATGTGGGCCAATCTCTGATCGGTGATTTTGTCGGGTGTACGATTTTATCATATTACAGCGCCAATATCATCGCAATCACGACGACGTGTAAACATCCCGGCTGACGACGACGACGACGATGCAGCAGCAGCAGCAGCAGCAGCGGCAGCACGAAGGCACCACGTGGATGAACAACTGCAATACTCTTACATTCAGCGTTAGGGATTATTAATTGTGTTACTTTACACTACACTGACACACCACCTTGCTCGACCGCGGCATACCGCCGAGTACGATCGTCCGCAAAAGAGTCACCAACCCCCCCCCCCCTCCTCCTCCTCCTCGATTAGCCGCCCCTAACACCGGTCCACCACTCGTTCGAGGGTTCTCGGCGGCCCGACTTGGCAACAGCGGCGTGGCCGCCGCGAGAAAAACGACGGCACACCCTCCACCCCCCGCAGAGCCTCTCCGAGTTGTTCTTTGTTCAACCGTGGCGAGAGCCAGGAGCGTATCCGGCGGTGTGGGGGGGGGGGGGGGTCACCCAGGCCTCCCCCCCCCCCACCCACCCACCCGGTGGCCAAAGCTACGTGAGCCACCCCGTCGACAGCCACCGTTCTGGGGGGCTGTCGTGGCCGGCTGCGTTTTGAGTCCGGAGGGGGAGGGGGACGCCCCCCCCCTCCCCTACTTTCTTAAATGTTCGAGGTCTTTGAGCGAGTAACGACGTGGTGAGGATCGGCGCAAAGAGGGGGGGGGCCCTCGATATAGCAGTAATATTAGAATCGGTGTTACCCTTTCTGGCAACAAAACAGGAGGTGCTAAGATGTTAGAACAATAAATAGAAAGCTTTTACAAGGAATTATGCGTCGTTCAACCCCGCCACCACTCGTCCACACAGCCAATCAGTAAGGCTGTAGGCCACGTGAACAGAACGTGCCAATTGGTTACTAGTACAGCACCGGCGGTGCGTTGGAGAGTAAACCCACGACATTTACAATTCGAGCAGAAGAATGTCCGAACGAGGGCGACGAACCGTGGATTTGCCCATCGCTGTGGGTCTGGGTTGACGTTCTGGGGAAGTTTAAACACGTAGCAGTAGTGGGAGGGCTTTCGCGACCAATATCACTCATAGTAATAGGTTTTTACCCTTTTATTTGGCACCAAAACTAACACCTTTATACAAGGGATAATGTTTGCAATAACCACAACACAAGCAGTCAAAATGCAAACAAAAAGAAACAACTCTGATAATGATATGCACTGTCCTTGAAATTGATTGTTCCACACGCGAGACAGCGTTTCTTAGAGCCTAGTCTCCACTGGCGTTGGACCAGATGACGCCAGTCTCCACTGGTGTTGGACCAGATGACGCCAGTGGAGACTGGGCTCTAAGAAAAGCCGTCTCGGGTGTGGACCCATCGATTTCAAGGACAGTGCATATCATTATCAGAGTAAAATTTTGATTTAAAGCTTTCGTGACTACAGGGATTTATATTCTTGGTTCTTTCGGTAAAGTCACGTAGAAGGGAAACAATAAAATAATATATATATTTTTTTATTGTTTTATATTTTTATTATTTTATTGTTTCCCTTCTATGTGACTTTACCGAAAAACCAAGAATATTATCATTTTTTTTATATTTGTATTATTTTATTGTTTCCCTTCTACGTGACTTTACCGAAAGAACCAAGAATATTATCAGAGTTGTTTATTTTTGTTTGCATTTTGACTGCTTGTGTTGTGGTTATTGCAACATGATCCTTTGTATAAAGGTGTCCGTTTTGGTGCCAGATAAAAGGGTAAAACCTATTACTATATCTTGCTACTGGCAAAGGAGGTCTCATAAAGCAATATCATCCATAAGAGAGGTTCTGTTGGGTTAGATCGCATGGATATATAGTGCGTCGTTAAACCCCGCCACCACTCGTCCACAGCCAATTGGTAATGTTGTGTCATATAAAGAGAACGTGCCAATTCGTTACGAGTACAACACCACCGGCTGTGCGTTGGAATGTAAACCCACTGCAACATTTACAGTTCGAGTACCGTGATGTTTACAACAACAGCAACCAGCATCATCAGGAGGACAGCCACAGAGTCGTTCTTGGGGAAGTAGCCGGGAATCGGCAAATCCGCGGTCGGCAAAAACCTCGAAGGCATATTCGCGACAACTTGGCAGGGGTTTTTGGTTAGGTTCAGCCGTTTCGCAACACCAAACCCCCCCACATCAGGCCAACGCATTAAATGGGAATAATTTTGTTGAGTGAAGAATGTGATGGAATACCTTCGAGCGTTGGATGTAACCAGTTCGTTTGAACGTGAAGGGGGTGAACAAATTTGACGTGCGGGAAGAGAGAGCTTGCGGGCGACCGAACCTCACCGCCTGCTCACTCGAGGCCGGGAATACCACGGGAGAGCGGGGGGGGGGGGGCATGCGGTGGGTCACACGGGGGAGACGAGACGGAGGACGAGAACGGCGCCGCGTGCGTTCTCCCGCGGCGGCGGCAGCAGCAGCAGCGTCGTCGTCGCGAGCAGCGCGGCTACGGCGCGCACGGCAGTCTCGTGGTCACCCGCGAATGGCCGAGCTAGAGGGGCGTGGTCGGCGAACCTCCGTACCCCGGTGCAATTGGCGCGAGAAACCCAAAATAACCACGACGGCTAAACCCGCGCGCGGGAAGGCTACGCTGGACGGCAATTTGCGGCGGAATTTTTTCGAAACGGGACAAGCTGGGCCCACGAGCACCCCGGCACACGACGGCCTCTTGCGAACGACGCCACGGGCGGTCTCTGACGTCCAAGCGTGAGCAGTTGCATTACGGTGAACTCGCACAGAGACCCACAGACTCACACAGAGACCCACAGACTCACACAGAGACCCACAGACTCACACAGAGACCCATAGACTCACACAGAGACCCACAGGCTCATAGAGAGACCCATAGACTCACACAGAGACCCACAGGCTCATAGAGAGACCCATAGACTCACACAGAGACCCATAGACTCACACAGAGACACACAGACTCACACAGAGATCCACAGACTCACACAGAGACCCATGGACTCACACAGAGACCCACAGGCTCATAGAGAGACCCATAGACTCACACAGAGACCCATAGACTCACACAGAGACCCACAGACTCACACAGAGATCCACAAACTCACACAGAGACCCATAGACTCACACAGAGACCCACAGACTCACACAGGGACCCATAGTTTGTTGTGCTTCCCCCACACCTCCGATTGGCACGGTTGGCTACGTACGGCGCGAAAGAAGTTCAACGCACAGACACACGCGCACGCACGTACGCACACGAACCCAGGTTAACAACGGACCCAAACTTTAATTTCAAATCAAACGCCGCCTGCGTACGTGACGAGTCCCCCCGACTCTCGCCGCCGCCCGATCGATCCAACGACGTCACGGGGATACTTAACGGCGCGCCGTGAAGCAAAAGGGCCGCGGAATTCACCGGGTCGGCCCGCTGGATTAGAACCGCGAGCCTTCGCCAACGAGAGGCGGTCGCGGGCTCCCCCGCCACGGCCATCTCGCTCGCATGGCCAGGGATGGTCAAAAGCCAACCCCTTGTCGGAAGGAGTTATACATTCACAATCGAGGTTTTTGGGTTTAGATCGCGTTAGTATAAATTGTTGTGTCGTAACCCTCCACCACCCGACACGGTCAGTAAGGCTCGTCACGTAAACAACGCGCGCCAATTAGTGACTACTTCGGCCCACCGGTGTGTTGGAGAGTAAATCCACAACATTTACAAATTACAATTGTAAATGCTGTGGATGTACTCTCCAACAAAACATTCACAATTGTAAATCCACAACATTCAGAACATTTACAATTGTACATGTTGTGTACACGCGCTCACGTTTTCCGTGATTGTAAATGTCGTGAATTTACTCTCCAACACACCGGCGGGCTGAAGCAGTCGCTAATTGTAACTAATTGGCACGCGTTGTTTACGTGACAAACCTTGCCGTCTGCGTCGGGTGGTGGCGGGTTACGACACAACATTTACACTTAGGCGATCTAACCCAAAAAACCCATATTATGAATAACATTATTCGCGAAAGCCCACATGTTAAATAGTTATGCGTATAATTATTTATCTATTTACAGATTTGCTCAGCTTTGTCGCGTTTAAATATATATATTCACGGTCCTGTGCTCTGCTCTGATGACGCTTCAACCCTTCCGCGAGCGTCTCTCACGGTACGCCCCGAATGGCGCGCCCGCCCTCACGTCCACGTGATTGGTGCGCTCCTGGTGCACGCACTCACGCTCGCGGCTCAACTCGCCCTCGCGTCCGCGTTGAGCGGGGCGTCACCAGCGGCGCGCGCAAGTTGGCACGCACGCTCGCGGGCACGCCGGCGGTGTGCCGCCCGGGGGACCGGGCGGCAAGGGTCGCCGGGCAGAACGCCGACCGCGTTGGCACGCGGGGGCGGAGGGCAAACGGGCGGCGGCGGCGGCGGCGGTTGTTTTTGGGCCACGCTCTTCCTTTCGCGCTGGCCGAAGGCGAGGGTAGCGGCCCTCGTGACCTGCCCCATCGACCGGACGGTGCTGGACACGCGTTTGCTGGTTGGTTTTGTGCCACCCGGGCGGGCGGGGAGACCGGAGCCGGATCGGCGGCGCCGCGGAACCGCGCTTCGGCGACCGCTTCGCCGCGAACGTGGGGGGGGGGGAGGTCACGCGGAACGACGGAGCGGCCTTTGACCTCTTGACCTCTTGACCTCTTGACCTCTTGACCTCTTGACCTCTTGACCTCTTGACCTCTCCTAACCGGGAGAGGCCGTGGGGTGGCGCAGGGTCGTCATGGGTGGGGTGGGGGGGTGGGCGTAAACGAGCGGAGTTCACGCCCGGAGGTCGCGACCCTGAGCGGGCTGCGCGACCCCCAGCAGGGGGTAGGCGAACACGTTCCAGAGCGCCGCAAACGCCACAAACGCCAGCGCGGGTCCCAGCGCCAACCACCAGACGAGCGGGCAGGCGGAGGAGCGCCGGCGGCGCCCGCCGCGGCCGCCGGCGCCGCCGCCGCCGCCGCTCTCGCCGCCACCTCCTCCTCCGTTGTCGTCCACCTCGTCCTCCGCTTCGTCGTCCTCCTCGTCGTCCTCCTCCTCCTCGTCGCCCTCGTCCGGGTTGCGGTGGCGCCGGTGCCGGCGCCGGTGGAGGCAGGGGAGGAGGGGGCACCGGCGGGCGCCGCCGCCCAGCGCCGCTGCGCCCAGCGTGATGCCCAGCAGCGAGCCGGCCACGTGGCCGGCGAAGCCCGGCTGGGGGGGCACGGCGGCCGAGAAGCGGCACCACACGGCGCGGCCAACCTCAGCACTCACTGGGGGGGGAGGGGGGGCGGTGACGGGGGGGGGGGGTGGTGGGGGTGGGGGGCCGGGGGGGGGGGGTGTTGTAGCGGTTAGCAGCGACCCAGAGTTCAATTCCCCGCTCACGGCATCCAACGCCGGTGACGATTCTCTGAACCGTGTGCTGGGCCTCCCCTAGGTGGACTCGGTCTCAATTGAGTACCTAGGGCGTTGTGTAGTAAACATCGCCACTGGGGAGACAAAGGCGGCCGGGCGTGGTGCTGGCCACCCACCCTCTCGTGTACCGTGCCGGCCTTCATAGGTGCTGCTCGCTAACGGCACTTGCCCCAACGGTCTGTAAAGGCTACACGGGGGATCTTTGTCTTTGGGGGGTTGGGGGGAGGAGGGGCAGGGGGTGAGCAGTTAGCGGGGCAAACCGATCGAGACGATATCACGCCACACGCCACACACCACACACCACACGCCACACACCACACGCCACACACCACACACCACACACCACACACCACACGCCACACACCACACACCACACACCACACGCCACACACCACACGCCACACACCACACACCACACACCACACGCCACACGCCACACACCACACGCCACACACCACACGCCACACACCACACGCCACACACCACACACCACACACCACACGCCACACACCACACGCCACACGCCACACGCTACACACCACACACCACACGCCACACACCACACGCCACACACCACACGCCACACACCACACACCACACACCACACGCCACACACCACACGCCACACGCCACACGCTACACACCACACACCACACGCCACACACCACACGCCACACACACGCGTGTGGTGATGATGATGCACTGGCAGTGGCGCACGAATGCCCCCTGAATGCACACGGCGGTTGCGCTGGGGGTGGCGGTGATGATGGTGGTGGTGGGGGTGGTTGTGGGGGTGGTGGTGGCCGCGGTGGTGACGGTGGTGGTGGCGGTGGTAGCAGCGATGGTGGCGACAATGGTGGTGGTGGTGGCAGTGGTAGTGATGGTGGCGATGGTGGCCGCAGTGGTGGTGGTGGTGGCGGTGGTGGTAGTGGCGGTGGTGGTAGTGGCGGTGGTGGTAGTGGTGGTGGTCGCAGTGGTGGTGGCGGCGGCAGTGGTGGTTGTGGCGGTGGCAGTGGTGGTGGCGGCAGTGGTGGTGGTGGCGGTGGCAGTGGTGGTGGTGGCAGTGGTGGCAGTGGTGGTAGTGGCGGTGGCAGTGGTGGTTGTGGCGGTGGCAGTGGTGGTGGCGGCAGTGGTGGTGGTGGCGGTGGTGGCAGTGGTGGCGGTGGTGGCAGTGGTGGCAGTGGTGGTAGTGGCGGTGGCAGTGGTGGTGGCGGTGGCAGTGGTGGTGGCGGTGGCAGTGGTGGTGGCGGTGGTGGCGGCAGTGGTGGTGGTGGTGGTGGCGGTGGTGGCGGTGGTGGTGGTGGTGGCTACGCTGCTGCAGCACGCGGCTGCTACCGATACTCGTCCAGTGCCGTGGAGGCAGTGGTGGTGGGGGTTGGTGGATCACCGCACAGATGTTGAGAAACTCCCTGCTACCGCTTTGTGAGAAGTCAGCAGGCTGGACCCCGCCCCCCGCCATATGAATGTGGAATTTCCGCTGTGCCACTTACTGCCCAGCACGGCAATGGCGAGGAACAAAGGTTTGGCGGTGCAGGAAACATCCGACCAGTGCTGCAGAGACAACAACAACAATAATAATACTACGACACAACGGCAACGACGCGCAACAACAATACACAACAAGAAAACACAACCACAATACACAACACAACAACAGTACACAACAACAATAATACAGAACAATACACAACAACAATAATACAGAACAATACACAACACAACAACAATACACAGCGACAATAATACACAACAAAAAAACAGAACAATACACAACAACAATACACAATAACAATAATACAGAACAATTCAGAACACAATAATCAATACACAGCGACAATAATACACAACAAAAAAATAGAACAATACATAACAACAATACACAACAACAATAATACAGAACAATTCACAACACAACAACAATAATACACAGCGACAATAATACACAACAAAAACAGAACAATACACAACAACAATACACAAGACTTAACAATACGTAACAATATACACCACAACAATACACAACAACAATAATACACAACAACAAATAATACAGACCAATGCGCAAAACAACAATTGACAACAGTACACAACAACAATAATACTACACAACAATACACAACACAACAACGATACACAACAACAATAATAATAATACAGAACAATTACACAACAACAATACACAGCAACAATAAGACACAACAAAAATAGAACAATACACAACAATAATAATACTACACAACAATACACAACACAACAACGATACACAACAACAATAATAATACAGAACAACACACAACACAACAACAATACACAGCAACAATAATAATAATCCGGAACATTACACAACACAACAACAATACACAGCGACAATAATACACAACAACAATACACAACACAACAACAGTACACAACAACAATAATAATACAGAACAATACACAACACCGCAACAATACACAGCAACAATAATACACAACAACAATACACGACACAACAACAGTACACAACAACAATAATACACAACAAAAAATAGAACAATACACAACAACAATACATAACAACAATAATAATACAGAACAATACACAACACCACAACAATACACAGCGACAATAATAATACAGAACAATACACAACACCACAACAATACACAGCAACAATAATACACAACAAAAAAGAACAATACACAACAATAATAACAATAATAATCCGGAACATCACACAACACAACAACAATACACAGCAACAATACTAAACAATACACAACAATCGACCAACGCGCAACACAACAATACATAACCATACACAACGACAATAATACATAACCATACACAACACAACAATACATAACCATACACAACACAACAATACATAACCATACACAACACAACAATACATAACCATACACAACGACAATAATACATAACCAGACACAACACAACAATACATAACCATACACAACACAACAATACATAACCATACACTACGACAATAATACATAACCATACACAACACAACAATGCATAACCATACACAACGACAACAATACATAACCATACACAACGACAATAATACATAACCATACACAACGACAATACATAACAATACACAACACAACAATACATAACCATACACTACGACAATAATACATAACCATACACGACGACAACAATACATAACCATACACAACACAATAATACATAACCATACACAACACAACAATACATAACCATAAACAACACAACAATACATAACCATACACAACACAACAATACATAACCATACACAACACAACAATACATAACCATACACAACACAACAATACATAACCATACACAACACAACAATACATAACCATACACAACACAACAATACATAACCATACACAACGACAATAATACATAACCATACACAACACAACAATACATAACCATAAACAACACAACAATACATAACCATACACAACACAACAATACATAACCATAAACAACACAACAATACATAACCATACACAACGACAATAATACATAACCATACACAACACAACAATACATAACCATACACAACACAACAATACATAACCATACACAACACAACAATACATAACCATACACAACACAACAATACATAACCATACACAACGACAACAATACATAACCATACACAACGACAATAATACATAACCATACACAACGACAATACATAACCATACACAACACAACAATACATAACCATACACAACACAACAATACATAACCATACACAACGACAATAATACATAACCATACACAACACAATAATACATAACCATACACTACGACAATAATACATAACCATACACAACACAACAATACATGACCATACACAACGACAATAATACATAACCATACACAACACAACAATACATAACCATACACAACACAATAATACATAACCATACACAACACAACAATACATAACCATACACAACGACAATAATACATAACCATACACAACACAACAATAATACATAACCATACACAACACAACAATACATAACCATACACAACACAACAATACATAACCATACACAACGACAATAATACATAACCATACACAACGACAATAATACATAACCATACACAACACAACAATAATACATAACCATACACAACACAACAATACATAACCATACACAACACAACAATACATAACCATACACGACTACAATAATACATAACCATACACAACGACAATAATACATAACCATACACAACACAACAATACATAACCATACACTACGACAATAATACATAACCATACACAACACAATAATACATAACCATACACTACGACAATAATACATAACCATACACAACACAACAATACATGACCATACACAACGACAATAATACATAACCATACACAACACAACAATACATAACCATACACAACACAACAATACATAACCATACACAACACAACAATACATAACCATACACAACACAACAATACATAACCATACACAACACAACAATACATAACCATACACAACACAACAATACATAACCATACACAACACAACAATACATAACCATACACAACACAACAATGCATAATCATACACAACACAACAATACATAACCATACACAACACAACAATACATAACCATACACAACGACAATAATACATAACCATACACAACACAATAATACATAACCATACACAACACAACAATAATACATAACCATACACAACACAGCAATACATAACCATACACAACGACAATAATACATAACCATACACAACACAACAATACATAACCATACACAACACAACAATACATAACCATACACAACGACAATACATAACCATACACAACACAATAATACATAACCATATACAACACAACAATATATAACCATACACAACACAACAATACGTAACCATACACAACACAATAATGCATAACCATACACAACACAATAATACATAACCATACACAACACAACAATACATAACCATACACAACGACAATACATAACCATACACAACACAACAATACATAACCATACACAACACAACAATACATAACCATACACAACACAACAATACATAACCATACACAACGACAATAATACATAACCATACACAACACAACAATACATAACCATACACAACGACAATAATACATAACCATACACAACGACAATAAGACATAACCATACACAACGACAATAATACATAACCATACACAACACAACAATACATAACCATACACAACACGACAATAAGACATAACCATACACAACACAACAATACATAACCATACACAACACAACAATACATAACCATACACAACACAACAAAACATAACCATACACAACACAATAATACATAACCATACACAACACAACAATACATAACCATACACAACGACAATAATACATAACCATACACAACACAACAATAATACATAACCATACACAACACAATAATACATAACCATACACAACACAATAATGCATAACCATACACAACACAATAATACATAACCATACACAACACAACAATACATAACCATACACAACGACAATACATAACCATACACAACACAACAATACATAACCATACACAACGACAATAATACATAACCATACACAACACAATAATACATAACCATACACAACGACAATAATACATAACCATACACAACACAACAATACATAACCATACACAACGACAATAATACATAACCATACACAACGACAATAAGACATAACCATACACAACACAGTAATACATAACCATACACAACACAACAATACATAGCCATACACAACGACAATAATACATAACCATACACAACACAACAATACATAACCATACACAACACAATAATACATAACCATACACAACACAACAATACATAACCATACACAACGACAATAAGACATAACCATACACAACACAATAATACATAACCATACACAACAACAATAATACATAACCATACACATCACAACAATACATAACCATGCACAACACAATAAGACATAACCATACACAATGACAATAAAACATAACCATACACAACACAACAATACATAACCATACACAACGACAATAATACATAACCATACACAACGACAATAATACATAACCATACACAACACAACAATACATAACCATACACAACGACAATAATACATAACCATACACAACACAATAATACATAACCATACACAACGACAATAATACATAACCATACACAACACAACAATACATACCATACACAACGACAATAATACATAACCATACACAACACAACAATACATAACCATACACAACGACGATAATACATAACCATACACAACGACAATAAGACATAACCATACACAACACAATAATACATAACCATACACAACACAATAATACATAGCCATACACAACGACAATAATACATAACCATACACAACACAACAATACATAACCATACACAACACAATAATACATAACCATACACAACACAACAATACATAACCATACACAACACAATAATACATAACCATACACAACACAACAATACATAACCATACACAACGACAATAAGACATAACCATACACAACACAATAATACATAACCATACACAACGACAATAATACATAACCATACACATCACAACAATACATAACCATGCACAACACAATAAGACATAACCATACACAATGACAATAAAACATAACCATACACAACACAACAATACATAACCATACACAACGACAATAATACATAACCATACACAACGACAATAATACATAACCATACACAACACAACAATACATAACCATACACAACAATAATACATAACCATACACAACACAATAATACGTAACCATACACAACACAACAATTCATAACCATACACAACACAACAATACATAACCATAAACAACACAACAATACATAACCATACACAACACAACAATAATACATAACCATACACAACGACAATACATAACCATACACAGCACAACAATACATAACCATACACAAGACAACAATACATAACCATACACAACGACAACAATACATAACCATACACAACACAACAACAATACATAACCATACACAACGACAATAAGACATAACCATACACAACGACAATAATACATAACCATACACAACACAACAATACATAACCATACACAACACAACAATACATAACCATACACAACGACAATAAGACATAACCATACACAACACAACATTACATAACCATACACAACGACAATAATACATAACCATACACAACGACAACAATACATAACCGTACACAACACAACAATAAAATACAACGACAAAACAGAACAATACAGATGGATTCTGGCTTAGCAATCATTGGAAGGATTTGATCAACCATTTCGGGTCTTAATTGATTGATCACGCTTAAGGTGGCAAAAGTTTTCAATAATTGTAATAATTAATCCAATGTGATTTTTTTACATTTTTTTTTTACAATTGCGTATCCAAAATCAGACACTAACTACTCCTCCAAACATTTTGTATTTTTTTTGCACAAATTTTTATTTTTGACAACTTGATTCAACTTTTAATATACTTAAAGACGTACCCATCAGAAAACCACTCGATTTGAAGGTTCCGTTCGTTTTTTTAATATTAGAAAGAACAAAAAGTCAATAAACTTAATAGTCTATGAGGAGAAGTACTCCTATCTTTCGCAGTTTTAAAATTATTCAGATTTGAACGTCACGAAACGCATTTCACTTTTTTGCATCCGAAATATCTCAAAAACAATCAAAGACATACAACAATGGCTCTCGCTTTAATTTCAGTTGCCGTTTAAGGCTCTATCAAACGGGGGTCCGGTGGGGGAAACGCAATTTTTATTTTATCATTTTGAACGTTTTGTGAATGACACCACGCACAACAAACATGTTGATGGGGTCCTTAAAAAAAAATCGAGATTTGGGGGGGGGGAGGGGGGGGCCTTCAAATGAAAAATCTCAGATTTTCCAACTTTCCTTGTTGTGTCCTAATAGCTCACCAGCACGACATTGGTGAAGTGTGCGGACAGCAGAGCGTACACTCCCCCGGACGCTCCCACCAGCGGCGCAGACATGTCGATGACGGACGACACTAGGGAACCTGCACACACAAAGACAAAGATCCCCCCGTGTAGCCTGTAACACAATGTTGGGGCAAGTGCTGTTAACGAGCACCTATGAAGGCCGGCACGGCACACACGAGGGGGTGGGTGGCCAGCATCACGCCCGGCCGCCTTTGTCTCCCCCAGTGGCGATGTTTACTACGCACTGCACCAGGTTACTCATTTGAGGCCGAGTCGACCTAGGGGAAGCCCGGGACCGGCTCAGATTATTCGTGGCCGATTTTTGCTGTGAGTGGTGATCGAACTCGGTGCGCCGGGTTCGTAGCGCGGCGTAGCGCTAACCGCTACACTGCAACTCCACACACATACACAACACACACACGCGTACACAACACACATACACAACACACACACAACACACACACGCGTACACAACACACACACACACACGTACACAACACACAACACATGTACACAACACACACCACATGTACACAACACACACACACGTACACAAAACACACGTACACAACACACACACACACGTACACAACACACACACACGTACACAACACACACACACGTACACAACACACAGCACACATACACAACACACACACACATACACAACACATGTACACAACACACATACACGTACACAACACACATACACGTACACAACACACGTACACAACACACACACGTACACAACACACATACACAACACACACACGTACACAACCCACGCGCGCACACACGCGTACACACGTACACAACACGCACGCGTACACAACACACACGCGTACACACGCGTACACACGCGTACACACACGTATCGTAAGCCACACAACAAATACACACCGGTTACACAACTGCGTTTCATACCTCACCTGTGTGACTCACACTGTGTGTGACTCACCTGTGTGTGACTCACACTGTGTGTGACTCACCTGTGTGTGACTCACACTGTGTGTGACTCACCTGTGTGTGACTCACACTGTGTGTGACTCACCTGTGTGTGACTCACACTGTGTGTGACTCACACTGTGTGTGACTCACCTGTGTGTGACTCACCTGTGTGTGACTCACCTGTGTGTGTGTGACTCACCTGTGTGAGTCTCACACACACTGTGTGTGTGAGACTCACACTGTGTGTGTGTATGACTCACCTGTGTGAGTCTCACACACACTGTGTGTGTGAGACTCACACTGTGTGTGTGTGACTCACCTGTGTGTGTGAGTGAGACTCACACTGTGTATGTGTGACTCACCTGTGTGTGTGTGACTCATCTGTGTGTGTGACTCACCTGTGTGAGTCTCACACACTGTGTGTGAGACTCACACTGTGTGTATGACTCACACTGTGTGTGTGTGACTCACCTGTGTGTGTGTGACTCACACTGTGTGTGTGTGAATCACCTGTGTGTGTGTGAGTCACACTGTGTGTGTGTGTGTGTGGCTCACACACACACAGTGTCACACTGTGTATGTGTGACTCACCTGTGTGTGTGTGACTCACACTGTGTGTGTGTGACTCACACGGTGTGTGTGTGAATCACCTGTGTGTGTGTGTGACTCACACTGTGTGTGTGTGTGTGGCTCACACACACACAGTGTCACACTGTGTATGTGTGACTCACCTGTGTGTGTGTGTGCCTCATACTGTGTGTGTGTGAATCACCTGTGTGTGTGTGAGTCACGCTGTGTGTGTGTGGCTCACACTGTGTGTGTGGCTCACACACACACACAGTGTCACACTGTGTGTGTGTGTGTGAGCCACACACACACACACACAGTGTCACACTGTGTATGTGTGACTCACCTGTGTGTGTGCGTGATTCGTGACTCACCTGCAAGCACCCCGGCCAGGTAGAGCGCCAGCACAGGCACCGTGCCGTGCGCCATCTCCAGCGGCACCCCCAGCAGCAGCTGCAGCGACACGTTGAAGGCCACGTGTGCCAGCCTGGGGGATGGGGGGAGAGGGGACACACAGGGGTACAAGGGGGACACACAGGGGTACAAGGGACACACACAGGAATACAAGGGACACACACAGGGGTACAAGGGGGATACACAGGGGTACAAGGGGGACACACAGGGGTACAAGGGGGACACACAGGCGTACAAGGGGGATACACAGGGGTACAAGGGGGACACACAGGGGTACATGGGGGACACACAGGGGTACAAGGGACACACACAGGGGTACAAGGGGGATACACAGTGGGTACAAGGGGGACTCACAGGGGTACAAGGGACACACACAGGGGTACAAGGGGGATACACAGTGGGTACAAGGGGGACTCACAGGGGTACAAGGGGATACACACAGGGGTACAAAGGGGACACAGGGGTACAAGGGGGACACACAGGGGTACAAGGGGGATACACAGTGGGTACAAGGGGGACTCACAGGGGTACAAGGGGATACACACAGGGGTACAAGGGGGACACACACAGGGGTACAAGGGGGATACACAGTGGGTACAAGGGGAGCACACGGAGGGGACACGGGGAGGTACATGGGGGGAACACAGAGTCACAGGGTCACGGGGTCACAGGGTCACGGGGTCAAAGGGGAGGACAATGACATGGGTCCCATCCAGCCACGAGTGAAATGCGGACATCAAATCCCCTCCTCTTGGGTTGTCCCTTGCGAGGACATAGATACAGCCAGCTCACTCGCTGCCAAACATTCACCATAATCATCATCATCATTAGCATCGGCAGCAGTGTCGTCATCAGTGGCATCATCATCACTAGCGTCAGCATCAGCAGCAGTATCATCATCAGAATGTGCCACACGCCGGTGTAGTGCAGCAGTGAGTGGGGAGTTTGGCTGCTGCCGGAATCTATCGGCCATCGATAGACACGGGCGACAGCAGTGATGCAGCGTCCCGGTCTGTTTCGATTTAAAGCTTTCGTGACTGCAAGCATTCATCTTCTTTGGTTCTTTCGGTAAAGTCACCACCACGTAGAATGAGAATAAAATAATAAATTGATAAAATAAAATAACGCAATTAAATTCTCACGACGTTTCGGCCACAACACAAGCGGCCTTCATCAGGTGAAGGGACGAGACTGTCTGGAGGACAGCGCTGGAGCGAACGAAGGCCGCTTGTGTTGTGGCCGAAACGTCGTGAGAATATTATTGTGTTATTTTATTTTATCAATTTATTATTTTATTCTCATTCTACGTGACTTTACCGAAAGAACCAAAGAAGATGAGTTCCGGTCTGTGTCTGTGTATCTGTGTGTCTGTGTGCCTGTGTGTGCCTGTGTGTGTCTGTGTGTATGTGTGTCTGTGTATCTGTGTGTCTGTGTATGTCTGTGTGTGGCAAAACAACCCCCTACCTCCTCGCGGTGCCGGACGGGTAGCTCTGTCGTGGACAGTGCTGTGGAGGGAGGGCCAATTCCAATTGGCCCTCTCCCCTCATGGCGTCTGTGACCACCACAGTGGCTAAACGGGGGCTCTGGACGGGTGCGAGGGGCTGGTAACCCCTCCACCTTAAAAAAAATTACCACTAAACTACGACTAAAATATGTAACTAATAAGCTTGTGCCGGAGGCCCCGGCGGGACAGGCGTCTATGACGTCTCCTGACCAAACCCCAATTGTCGGAGCCAGGAGTTTGAATCTCTACCCTCGGAGCTCCTCGAGAAACAAGGAAAAGCCACTTCGTGTGGCCACATGGAATGTTCGAACGCTCACTGCGGAGGAGAGGCTGCCACTCCTCTGTCGGGAGCTGGACTGGTACCGCCTGTATCTCTGTGGCATTCAGGAGGACCGGTGGACCGGCTCTGGCTCCTGCCACCATGAGGCGTGGACAGTCCTCTACTCGGGGCAGCAGACTGCCAAACAACAGGGTGTGGCTCTTCTTTTGAACAAAAGAATGAAGGGGGCGTGGGAGCGTGGCGGTGAGGTGTGGGAAGCTGTAAGCCCCAGGCTACTTTGGGCTCACCTTCCCATCAACCAGAGGCGAGGAATGGTGGTCGTGGTTACTTATGCCCCCACCGAAGATGAACATCCGTGGAGGGATGCAGGCAAAGCCGATGAGTCAGATGCCTTCTATGACCTCCTGTCACAGGTGCTAGCTAAAGTGGCTCCTCGGGATAGAGTCATCATGTTGGGTGACTTCAATGCCCGAGTTGGTCATCATACTGGCACCTGGTCTGGAGTGATTGGAGGGCATGGGCCAGATCAGCTCAATAACAACGGTAGGAGGCTGCTAGATTTTTGTGCAGCCCATGGGCTTGTAATTACCAACACGCTGTTCCGGCATCGGCGCATCCACACAACATCATGGATGCATGCTGGATCCAAGCAAGAACGTCTGCTGGACTACATAGTGACGGACCAGCGGATGCGAGCCCATGTCCTTGACACCAGGACCTACCGTGGAGCTGATCTGCCCTCGAGGGTAAATGGGCGAGGTTTAGGACTGTGACTCATGCAGCTGCAATGGCTGCTTTGGGTACGCGGTCCAGACCTCCCCAGAGACCCTGGCTGACAGAGGAGGTGTTCAGGATGGTTGAGAAAAAGCGACAGGCCCACTGTCATCGACTACAGAATCCCACGTCAGAGAATGAGGAGGCTTACCGCAGTCTTCGCTCGGAGGTTCAGAGAGCCGTGAGGTGCTGCAAGGATGGGTGGTGGTCGCGGGTTGCTGAGGAGATGGAGTCTGCCTCAGTGGCCTGTGATCACAAATCTCTATTTAACTCCATCAAAAAAGAAATCTGCAGCGCCACACCTATTACCATCATTAGGGGAAAAACGGTGATCCAATCTCTGACCCCCAGGAACAGGTTTACAGATTTGCTGAGCATTTTCGTGAGGTCCTGGGGGAAGGAAAATCCCTCAGCCAGGAAAACATCGTGGCACAAAGTGAGGATGACCCTGCTGAGGCTGCGGTGCCTCAAATATTGGAATTAGTCACCCCCTGTGAGTGGCTGGCTGAGGTGCCATCTGTTGAGGAAGTACTGAAGGCGATCCGGAGACTGAGACCAGGAAAGGCAGCGGGCAGAGATGATCTCCCAAGCGAAATGCTCAGGGAGGACGGCGTTTGTGCACAGACTGCCCTATATGACATCATAACAACAGTCTGGACCACTGGATGGGTTCCGCAGGATTGGAAGGATGCCCTGGTGGTCCCCCTTTTTAAGAAGGGGGACAGCACAGACTGTAACAACTACAGGGGCATCTCACTCCTCAGTGTGCCGGGAAAGGTCCTGGCAAGGATTATTCAACATCGCCTTGCCAGGCACACTGAGGAGAGGCTTGCGGAGCCCCAATGCGGTTTCAGGAAAGGGCGGTCCTGCACAGATGCCATATTTTCTATTTTTCTGTCTGTCTGCTACAGCAGAGGTGTAGGGAATTCCAACAAGACCTACATGTCTGCTTTATTGAACTGGTCAAGGCCTATGATACCATCAGTACGCCTGGGCTCTGGGTTGTTCTTCGTGCTTTTGGAGTACCTGACCCTCTGCCAAGATCATTAAGGACCTTCATGATGGTGAGCGGGCCCGGGTAAAACTACGTGGCCGGGAGTAAGAGCCATTCCCTGTGCACCTTGGGGTGCGACAGGGATATCCTCTGGCTCCCACATTATTTATCATCTATTTTGACCACGTAGTTCGTGAAGCCTTCAATAGCTGTACCGGGGGAATCTCCATATGGTACAGGGAGGCTGATCGATGCCCGGGTGCGGTCAAGGGATGGCTCCCTATTGCTCAACCACGTTATGTATGCTGATTATTTGGTAATAGCTGCTCATTCAGAGGAGGAGTTGGAGACGCTGCTCCTGAGACTGGAGCGTGCTACTAAGAGGTGGGGCCTTACCATCAGCCCCACCAAAACTAAGCACCTGCCTGGGTATTTTGTACCATCGGACACCCCACCCACACAACTCCCAATCGGTGATGGGGCAGTTGTGGAGAGAGTGGAGAGTTTCCCATACCTGGGCAGTGTGCTTATGACTGGCTCCAGTTTAACAGCAGAGGTCTCACTCTGAATCAGTCGAGCGGCAATATCTTTTCATCGGCTGCGTAACGCTGTGTGGAAGCTACCTGGTCTGTCGCTCCGCACTAAGCTTCAGGTCTTCTCGGCCACGGTCATTTCCTCCCTTCTCTACGCTTGCAAAACGTGGACCCCCCTTATGGAACATCTTCGCCGGTTAGAAACATTTAGGCTGGCCTGCCAACGATCCATCCTGGGTTTAACCAGACTGGATTGTGTGAGGAGCTCACAAATCCTTGAAAGATCTGGGCAAGGACCCATCGGTGAGCTCCTCCGGCGGGAAAGGCTGCGATGGCTGGGTCATGTAGCCCACATGCCCAGCCACCGCATGCCGAAACAGCTTTTGTTCGGCCGGATTGAGGGGGCTAAGCGGGCACGGCACGGGCTAGAGAAGAGATGGAGTGATGTGGTACAGGAGGACGTGGAGCTGAGTGGCCTTGCCGATGACTGGTACCAGTGGTGTCAAGATCGGCCTCTGTGGAGGAGGCTCGTGAAGGACGCTACTGGGCAGTTGGAGGTAGTCGCCCTCCAACAACAATGGAGGGTGGAGGAGCGACGCTCAGAACAACGAGCAGAGCGCCGGGTGGCTGAAGCACAGCGGGTTGGCACAGTAGGGGGCACAGGTGGTGCATCAGCCAGTCATCTCAGTCAGTCGACCCGTGGCACCTGGGTCTGCCCCGTGACCTCCTGCCAGCGGGCGTTCGACACTTCACGTGGCCTCAGGGTGCACATAGCCTGGCACAAGCGTCGTGGTGATGTCACCGCCACTAAGTGGCGAATGGCGGTTGTTGTTGTTGTTGTGTCTGTGTGTATGTGTGTCTGTGTATCTGTGTGTCTGTGTATGTCTGTGTGTCTATGTGTGTCTGTGTGTCTGTGTGTGTCTATGTGTGGCAAAACAACCCCCTACCTCCTCGCGGTGTCGGATGGGTAACTCTGTCGTGGACAGTGCTGTGGGGGGAGGGCCAATTCCGATTGACTCCTCCCCTCATGGCATCTGTGACCACCACAGTGGCTAAACCGGGGCTCTGGACGGGTGCGACGGGCTGGTAACCCCTCCACCTTCAAACATTTACCACTAAACTACGACTAAAATATGTAACTAATAAGCTTGTGCCGGAGGCCCCGGGGGGACAGGTGTCTATGACGTCTCCTGGCCAAACCCCAATTGGCGGAGTCAGGAGATTGAATCTCTACCCTCGGGGCTCCTCCAGAAACAAAGAAAAGCCACTTCGGGTGGCCACGTGGAATGTTCGAATGCTCACTGCGGAGGAGAGGCTGCCACTCCTCTGTCGGGAGCTGGACCGGTACCGCCTGGATCTCTGTGCCATTCAGGAGGTCCGGTGGACCGGTTCTGGCTCCTGCCACCATGAGGGGTGGACAGTCCTCTACTCAGGGCAGCAGACTGCCAAACAACAGGGTGTGGTTCTTCTTTTGAACAAAAGAATGAAGGGGGCGTGGGAGCGTGGCGGTGAGGTGTGGGAAGGTGTAAGCCCCAGTCTACTTTGGGCTCACCTTCCCATCAACCGGAGGCGAGGAGTGGTGGTCGTGGTTACTTATGCCCCCACTGAAGACGAACATCCGTGGAGGGATGCAGGCAAAGCCGATGAGTCAGATGCCTTCTATGACCTCCTGTCACAGGTGCTGGCTAAAGTGGCCCCTCGGAATAGAGTCATCTTGTTGGGTGACTTCAATGCCCGAGTTGGTCATGATGATGGCAGCTGGTCTGGAGTGATTGGAGGGCATGGGCCAGATCAGCTCAATAACAACGGTAGGAGATTTTTGTGCAGCCCATGGGCTTGTAATTACCAACACGCTGTTCCGGCATCGGAGCACCCACACAACATCATGGATGCATGCTGGGTCCAAGCAAGAACATCTGCTGGACTACATAGTGACGGACCAGCGGATGCGAGCCCATGTCCTTGACACCAGGACCTACCGTGGAGCTGATCTGCCCTCTGACCATCGACTAGTCATCTGTAAGATGCTCCTGCCATTCTTCCACTCCGGTGGTGCGTGTACATCCAGGACCTCATTCCAACCTAAAGTGGCCTGGTCTCGGTTATCTGATGAAAGTTGCAAGCGAGAATTTCATCATCGCTTGCGGCTGGAATTGGCATCGACCCCGACTCCTCCTGATGTCGAGGGTAAATGGGCGAGGTTTAGGACTGTGACTCATGCAGCTGCAATGGCTGCTTTGGGTACGCGGTCCAGTCCTCCTCAGAGACCCTGGCTGACAGAGGAGGTGTTCAGGATGGTTTAGAAAAAGCGACAGGCCCACTCTCATCGGCTACAGAATCCCACGTCAGAGAATGAGGAGGTTTACCGCAGCATTCGCTCGGAGGTTCGGAGAGCCATGAGGCGCTGCAAGGATGGGTGGTGGTCGCGGGTTGCTGAGGAGATGGAGTCTGCCTCAGTGGCCTGTGATCACAAATCTCTATTTAACTCCATCAAAAAAGAAATCTGCAGCGCCACACCTATTACCATCATTAGGGGAAAAAACGGTGATCCAATCTCCGACCCCCAGGAACAGGTTTACAGATTTTCTGAGCATTTCTGTGAGGTCCCGGGGGAGGGAAAATCCCTCAGCCAGGAAAACATCGTGGCACAAAGTGAGGATGACCCTGCTGAGGCTGCGGTGCCTCAAATCTTGGAATTAGTCACCCCCTTTGAGTGGCTGGCTGAGGTGCCATCTGTTGAGGAAGTACTGAAGGCGATCCGGAGTCTGAGACCAGGAAAGGCAGCGGGCAGAGATGATCTCCCAAGCGAAATGCTGAGGGAGGACGGCGTTTGTGCACAGACTGCCCTACATGACATCATAACAACAGTCTGGACCACTGGACGGGTTCCGCAGGATTGGAAGGATCCCCTTGTGGTCCCCCTTTTTAAGAAGGGGGACAGCACAGACTGTAACAGTTACAGGGGCATCTCACTCCTCAGTGTGCTGGGAAAGGTCCTGGCAAGGATTATTCAACATCGCCTTGCCAGGCACGCTGAGGAGAGGCTTGCGGAGCCCCAATGCGGTTTCAGGAAAGGGCGGTCCTGCACAGATGCCATATTTTGTGTCTGTTTGCTACAGCAGAGGTGTAGGGAATTCCAGCAAGACCTACATCTCCGCTTTGTTGACCTGGTCAAGGCCTCTGATACCATCAGTAGGCCTGGGCTCTGGGTTGTTCTTCGTGCTTTTGGAGTACCTGACCCTCTGCTCACGATCATTAAGGACCTTCATGATGGTGAACGGGCCCGGGTAAAACTACGTGGCCGGGAGTCAGAGCCATTCCCTGTGCACCTTGGGGTGCGACAGGGATGTGCTCTGGCCCCCACATTATTTAACATCTATTTTGACCACGTAGTTCGTGAAGCCTTCAATAGCTGTACCGGGGGAATCTCCATTTGGTACAGATATAATGGGAGGCTGATCGATGTCCGGGTGCAGTCAAGGAATGGCTCCCTATTGCTCAACCACGTTATGTATGCTGATGATTTGGTAATAGTTGCTCATTCAGAGGAGAAGTTGGAGACGCTGCCTGTGAGACTGGAGCATGCCACTAAGAGGTGGGGCCTTACCATCAGCTCCACCAAAACTAAGCACCTGCCTGGGTATTTTGTACCATCGGACACTCCACCCCCACAACTCCCAATCGGTGATAGGGCAGTTGTGGAGAGAGTGGAGAGTTTCCCATACCTGGACAGTGTGCTTATGACCGGCTCCAGTTTAACAGCAGAGGTTTCACTCTGAATCAGTCGAGCAGCAATATCTTTTCATCAGTTGCGTAACTCTGTGTGGAAGCTACCTGCTCTGTCGCTCCGCACTAAGCTTCAGGTCTTCTCGGTCACGGTCATTCCCTCCCTTCTCTACGCTTGCGAAACGTGGACCCCCCTAATGGAACATCTTCGCCGGTTAGAAACATTTAGGCTGGCCTGCCTACGATCCATCCTGGGTTTAACCAGGCTGGATTGTGTGAGGAGCTCACAAATCCTTGAAAGATCTGGGCAAGGTCCCATCGGTGAGCTCCTCTGGTGGGCTTGGCTGCGATGGCTGGGTCATGTAGCCCGCATGCCCAGCCACCGCATGCCGAAAAAGCTTTTGTTCAGCCGGATTGAGGGGGCTAAACGGGCGCGGCACAGGCTAGAGAAGAGATGGAGTGATGTGGTACAGGAGGACGTGGAGCTGAGTGGACTTGCCGATGACTGGTACCAGCGGTGTCAAAATCGGCCTCTGTGGAGGAGGCTCGTGAAGGACGCTACTGGGCAGTTGGAGGTAGTCACCCTCCAACAACAACGGAGGGCGGAGGAGCGACACTCACTACATCGAGCGGAGCGCCGGGTGGCTGAAGCACAGCGGGTTGGCACAGTAGGGGGCTCAGGTGGTGCATCAGCCAGTCATCTCAGT
>NC_133724.1:4676319-4683819 GCF_048934315.1 Petromyzon marinus
GACCCATAGACTCACACAGAGACCCATAGACTCACACAGAGACCCATAGACTCACTACAGAGACTCATAGACTCACACAGAGACCCATAGACTCACTACAGAGACTCATAGACTCAAACAGAGACCCATAGACTCACACAGAGACCCATAGCCTCACTACAGAGACTCATTGACTCACACAGAGACCCATAGACTCACTACAGAGACTCATAGACTCAAACAGAGACCCATAGACTCACACAGAAACCCATAGACTCACTAAAGAGACCCATAGACTCACAAAAAGACCCATATACTCACACAGAGATCCATAGACTCACACAGAGACCCATAGACTCACACAGAGACACATAGACTCACACAGAGACCCATAAAGTCACAGAGACTCATAGACTCACAGAGACTCATAGACTCACACAGAGACACATAGACTCACACAGAGACCCATGGACTCGCAGAGAGACCCATAGACTCACACAGAGACCCATAGACTCACACAGAGACACACAGACTCACACAGAGACCCATAGACTCACACAGAGACCCATAAACTCACACAAAGACCCATAGACTCACTACAGAGACTCGTTGACTCAAACAGAGACCCATAGACTCACATAGAAACCCATAGACTCACTACAGAGACCCATAGACTCACACAGAGACCCATATACTCACACAGAGACCCATAGACTCATTACAGAGACTCATAGACTCAAACAGAGACCCATAGACTCACAAAGAGACCCATAGACTCACTACAGAGACCCGTAGACTTACACAGAGACCCATAGACTCACTACAGAGACTCATAGACTCGCACAGAAACCCATAGACTCACACAGAGACCCATAGACTCACACAGAGACCCATAGACTCACACAGAGACCCATAGACTCACTACAGAGACCCATAGACTCACACAGAGACCCATAGACTCACACAGAGACCCATAGACTCACACAGAAACCCATAGACTCACACAGAGACCCACAGTTTGTCATCCTTCTCCCGCACCTCCGATTCGCACGGTCGGCTACGTATGGCGCGATAGAAATTTAAAATACATTCAACATACCTACAACAGGCAAAAGCAAGGATCCCCAACCCCCCCCCCCACCCGTGTCGCCTCTACAGTAAACTAAACTATACACAATTTTTTTTGTTATTTCACGAGGTGTAAGGTCCCACTGAGCTATGCAGCAATTTTTTTTATTTCAAAGCGACTTGGTCATCACGAATGAAAGCTCAAAGTGGTTGGCTTCATTAACTTGATTTGGCGTTTTCGCGACTGCAGGAATTACTCTTTGGGTGTTTCGGTATTTAAGGCCTTGACACAGAGGCGTTGTCTCTCTGTGTGTCTCTCTCTCTGTGTCTCTCCCTGTGTGTCTCTCTCTGTGTGTCTCTGTGTGTGTCTCTGTGTGTCTCTGTGTGTGTCTCTCTCTGTGTCTCTGTGTGTATCTCTCTGTGTGTCTCTGTGTGTGTCTCTCTCTGTGTGTCTCTGTGTGTGTATCTCTCTCTGTGTGCCTCTGTGTGTGTCTCTCTCTGTGTGTCTATGAGTATGTCTCTCTCTGTGTGTCTCTCTCTGTGTGTCTCGCTCTGTGTGTCTCTCTCTGTGTGTCTCTGTGTGTGTCTCTCTCTGTGTGCCTCTGTGTGTGTCTCCCTCTGTGTGTCTCTCTCTGTGTGTATCTGTGTGTGTCTCTCTCTGTGTGTCTCTGTGTGTGTCTCTCTCGCTGTGTGTCTCTGTGTGTGTCTCTCTCTGTGTGTCTGTGTGTGTCTCTCTCTGTGTATCTGTGTGTGTCTCTCTCTCTGTGTATCTCTCTGTGTGTATCTCTCTCTGTGTGTCTCTGTGTGTGTCTCTGTGTGAGTCTCTCTCTGTGTGTCTCTGTGTGTGTCTCTCTCTGTGTGACTCTGTGTGTGTCTCTCTGTGTGTCTCTCTCTCTCTGTGTGCCTCTGTGTGTGTGTGTCTCTGTGTGTGTCTCTCTCTGTGTGTCTCTGTGTGTCTCTCTCTGCGTGTGTGTCTGTCTGTGTCTATGTTATGTCTCTCTGTGTCTCTGTGTGTCTCTGTGTGTGTCTCTCTCTGTGTGTCTCTCTCTGTGTGTCTCTGTGTGTGTTACTCTCTGTGTGTCTCTGTGTGTGTCTCTCTCTGCTTGTGTGTCTGTCTGTGTGTCTATGTTGTGACTCTCTCTGTGTCTCTGTGTGTGTCTCTCTCTGTGTGTCTGTGTGTCTCTCTGTGTGTCTCTGTGTGTGTCTCTCTCTGTGTGTCTCTCTGTGTGTGTCTCTGTCTGTGTGTGTCTCTCTGCGTGTCTCTCTGTGTGTCTCTCTCTGTGTGTCTCTGTGTGTGCCTCTCTCTGTATGCCTCTGTGTTGTCTCCCTCTGTGTGTCTCTGTGTGTGTCTCTCTCTCTGTGTGTCTCTGTGTGTGTCTCTCTCTGCTTGTGTGTCTGTCTGTGTGTCTCCGTGTCCGTGTTTGATCTCTCTATCAAATTTATCAATCTTTGGAAGAACGTAATCAACCAGGTAAGGTGTTGACTGTTATTTTAGCCGACTATCCGTGCTGTATTGCATTATATTTCTAAGTTTACTAGGTTTGTTTTTCTCTTTCATTTGTACCTGATGATTGCTCGTGTTGCAAATCGAAACTTCGCATGCTATTATTTAATTTATTATTTTATCTTTCTACTGTGACTTTAAAAAAGAAACTCACTCACTCTCACTCTCTTACTCTCACTCACTCTCTCACTCACTCTCTCACTCACACACTCACTCTCTCTCACTCACTCCCTCACTCACACTCACCCTCTCACTCACACTCACTCAACAACAACAACAACCGTCATTCGCCACTAAGTGGCGGTGACGTCACCACGACGCTTGTGCCAGGCTATGTGCACCCTGAGGCCACGTGAAGTGTCGAACGCCCGCTGGCAGGAGGTCACAGGGCAGACCCAGGTGCCACGGGTCGACTGACTGAGATGACTGGCTGATGCACCACCTGTGCCCCCTACTGTGCCAACCTGCTGTGCTTTGGCCACCCGGCGCTCCGCTCGTTGTTGTGAGCGTCGCTCCTCCGCCCTCCGTTGTTGTTGGAGGGCGACTACCTCCAACTGCCCAGTAGCATCCTTCACGAGCCTCCTCCACAGAGGCCGATCTTGACACCGCTGGTACCAGTCATCGGCAAGTCCACTCAGCTCCACGACTTCCTGTACCACATCACTCCATCTCTTCTCTAGCCCGTGCCGCGCCCGCTTTGCCCCCTCAATCTGGCCGAACAAAAGCTGTTTCGGCATGCGTTGGCTGGGCATGCGGGCTACATGACCCAGCCATCGCAGCCTTGCCTGCCGGAGGAGCTCACCGATGGGACCTTGCCCAGATCTTTCAAGGATTTGTGAGCTCCTCACACAATCCAGTCTGGTTAAACCCAGGATGGATCGTAGGCAGGCCAGCCTAAATGTTTCTATCCGGCGAAGATGTTCCATTAGGGGTGTCCACGTTTCGCAAGCGTAGAGAAGGGAGGGAATGACCGTGGCCGAGAAGACCTGAAGCTTAGTGCGGAGCGACAGACCAGGTAGCTTCCACACAGCGTTACGCAACCGATGAAAAGATATTGCCGCTCGACTGATTCGGAGTGAGACCTCTGCTGTTAAACTGTAGCCGGTCATAAGCACACTTCCCAGGTATGGGAAACTCTCCACTCTCTCCACAACTGCCCCATCACCGATTGGGAATTTGTGGGGGTGGAGTGTCCAATGGTACAAAATACCCAGGCAGGTGCTTAGTTTTGGTGGGGCTGATGGTAAGGCCCCACCTCTTAGTGGCACGCTCCAGTCTCAGCAGCAGCGTCTCCTACTCCTCCTCTAAATGAGCAGCTATTACCAAATCATCGGCATACATAATGTGTCCATCTTCTTGGTTCTTTCGGTAAAGTCACGTAGAATGGGAAAAAAATAATGAAATAAAATAAGACAATGAAATCCTCACGACGTTTCGGCCACAACACAAGTGGCCTTCTTCAGGTGAAGCGACAGGTCTGTCCGGAAGACAGAGCTTCAATGAACGCTGTCATGCAAGGACCGCGTCTATTAAGCTGTGTGGGCCGAGTTAAAATATGAATTTGCATGTTACCTGCATCACCTCCGGAGAGGAGGAGGGAGGGGGCTGGGAACACAGGCAGAGAGGAAACAAGAAAAGGGGCAAGTGCAACAGCCAAGGTGCGCTGTTGTGTCCTGAGTTGCCTTATGACTATGCTGTAAACTGGACTACTATGTAATACAATATTATACCTTCCAATCTAAACTACATGGTATAACATCATATCATAGACAAATTCCACCTTTGAATTATACAATGCGTTACTTTACACTGCCCTATACTTTAGATTATAAACTATTAGACTTGTGATATTACACTATGTCATATTCTATGAACCCAACTATATACCACACTGATGTATATTCATTATGCAATTACGATGCCTTATGAGTTATGTTAAACATTACAATGTTATACTATTAATTATTATACTACATGTTATAAACAATACCATTGACCGTGGTGGGAGAAGTATTAAGAGGCAGTGCCAGCGAAAGAGCTGCGGTCTGAAAGTCACCGTAAAATACAATCAATTAAGAACCGAAATGGTTTAAAACATCTTTCCAATGGTTACTAAGCCAGAATCCATCTTTCGGTTGAAATTGTCTCTGTGTTTGTATATGTGGATGGCCTCATGAACGAATCTCTCATGGTAGCCGGTTGGCTTGCAAAGAACCTCCGTCTTGGAGAAGTCAATGTCATGTGAGCCCACTGCATTATAACAGTGATCTGCCACGGCAGAGGAGTTCGTCCTACCGTGTTTCAAGTCTGCTTTATGTTCGCGGATGCGGTCCGAGATATGTCGTTTAGTTTCTCCAATGTAGCTGCTACCACAGAGGCACTTTAGTTTGTAAACGCCCGGGTACTGTATGTCTGGAACCGCATATTTTACAGATGGAACCAGATCACGGATTTTATGTACGGTGTTGAATCGGACCTGGATCTTGTGTTTATTCAGGATTTTGGAGATTTTTTTTGTGACCCCCGCAATGTAGGGTAAGGTGATGGTTTTGAATGGCTCCTCAAGAGGATCCTTCTTCATGACTGGAGTGATGGCTTTGCGGATTGTGTAGTCGGAGTAACAATTAGCCTTGAGAGCTTGGTGTACGTGTTTGAGTTCACTGGCAATGTGATCCTGGTCGGAAATGCATTGGGCTTTATGGTATAGAGTCTTGATGAGGGAGTTCTTCTGGGATGGATGGTGCTGGGAATCTGGTTTCAAGTAAGCATCTGTATGGGTAGCTTTTCTGTAGACAGAGTGGCTCATTGAAGGATCAGGTCTCCTTTTAATTAAGACATTCAAAAAGGGTAGCTTGCCCTCTTTTTCGACCTCCATACATCCAGCCATCTCTGCCCGGTGCCTTTCCTGGTCTCAGACTCCGGATCGCCTTCAGTACATCATCAACAGATGGCACCTCAGCCAGCCACTCACAGGGGGTGACTTCTTCCAATATTTGAGGCACCGCAGCCTCAGCAGGGTCATCCCCACTTTGTGCCACGATGTTTTCCTGGCTGAGGGGTTTCCCCTCCCCCAGGACCTCACAGAAATGCTCATCAAATCTGCAAACCTGTTCCTGGGGGTCGGAGATTGGAACACTATTTTTTCCCCTAATGATGGTAATAGGTGTGGCGCTGCAGGTTTATTTTTTTGATGGAGTTAAAAAGAGATTTGTGATCTCGGGCCACTGAGGCAGACTCCATCTCCTCAGCAACCCGCGATTACCACCCATCCTTGCAGCGCCTCACGGCTCTCCGAACCTCCGAGCGAAGGCTGCGGTAAGTCTCCTCATTCTCTGACATGGGATTCTGTAGCCGATGACAGTGGGCCTGTCGCTTTTTCTCAACCATCTTGAACACCTCCTCTGTCAGCCAGGGTCTCTGGGGAGGTCTGGACCGCGTACCCAAAGCAGCCATTGCAGCTGCATGAGTCACAGTCCTAAACCTCGCCCATTTACCCTCGACATCAGGAGGAGTGGGGGACGATGCCAACCCCAGCCGGAAGCGATGATGAAATTCTCGCTTGCAACTTTCATCGGCTAACTGAGACCAGGCCACTTTAGGTTGGAATGGGGTCCTGGGTGTACACCCACCACCGGAGTGGAAGAATGGCAGGCGCATCTTACAGATGACTAGTCGATGGTCAGAGGGCAGATCAGCTCCACGGTAGGTCCTGGTGTCAAGGACATGGGCTCGCATCCGCTGGTCTATCACTATGTAGTCCAGTAGATGTTCTTGCTTGGACCCGGCATGTATCCATGATGTTGTGTGAATGTGCCGATGCCGGAATAGCGTGTTGGTAATTACAAGCCCATGGGCTGCACTAAAATCTAACAGCCTCCTACTGTTGTTATTGAGCTGATCTGGCCCATGCCCTCCAATCACTCCAGACCAGGTGCCAGCATCATGACCAACTCAGGCATTGAAGTCACCCAACAAGACGACTCTATCCCGAGGTGCCACTTTAGCCAGCACCTGTGACAGGAGGTCATAGAAGGCATTTTACTCATCGGCTTTGCCTGCATCCCTCCACGGATGTTCGTCTTCGGTGGGGGCATAAGTAACCACGACCACCACTCCTCGCCTCCGGTTGATGGGAAGGAGAGCCCAAAGTAGCCTGGGGCTTACAGCTTCCCACACCTCACCGCCACGCTCCCACGCACCCTTCATTCTTTTGTTCAAAAGAAGAGCCACACCCTGTTGTTTGGCAGTCTGCTGCCCCGAGTAGCGGCCTGTCCACCCCTCATTGTGCCAGGAGCCAGAACTGGTCCACCGGACCTCCTGAATGCCACATAGATCTAGGCAGTACCGGTCCAGCTCCTGACAGAGGAGTGGCAGCCTCTCCTCCGCAGTGAGCGTTCGAACATTCCACATGGCTACACGAAGTGGCTTTTCTTTGTTTCTGGAGTAGCCCCGAGGGTAGAGATTCAATCCCCTGGCTTCGCCAATTGGTGTTTGGCCAGGAGACGTCATAGACGCCTGTCCCGCCGGGGCCTCCGGCACAAGCTTATTAGTTAGATATTTTAGTCGTGGTTTCGTGGTAATTTTTTGAAGGTGGAGGGGTTACCAGCCCCTCGCACCCGTCCAGAGCCCCCGTTTAGCCCCTGTGGTGGTCACAGACGCCATGAGCACTGTCCACGACAGAGTTGCCCGTCCGGCAACTCTGTCTCTCACACACACACACTCACACACACTCTCTCTCACACACGCAGTCTCACACACACACTCACACACACTCTCTCACACACACTCACTCTCACACACTCACTCTCTCACAACAACAACCACCATTCACCACTAAGTGGCGGTGACGTCACCACGACGCTTGTGCCAGGACATGTGCACCTTGAGGCCACGTGGAGAGTCGAACGCCCGCTGGCAGGAGGTCACGGGGCAGACCCAGGTGCCACGGG
>NC_133724.1:4688819-4918819 GCF_048934315.1 Petromyzon marinus
TGTGTGAGCGTGTGTGTGTGTATGCTGTGTGTGCTGTGTGGTATGTATATGTTGTGTGTATGCTGTGTGTATACTGTGTGTATGTTGTTTGTGTATGTTGTTTGTGAGTGATGTGTGTGTGTGTATGCTGTGTGTGTGTGTATGCTGTGTGTGTATGCTGTGTGTATGTTGTGTGTGTATGCTGTGTGTGTGCTGTGTGGTGTGCGTATGTTGTGTGTGTATGTTGTGTGTGCTGTGTCGTGTGTGTATGCTGTGTGTATGCTGTGTGTATGTTGTGTGTGTGGTGTGTGTATGTTGTGTGTGTATGCTGTGTGTGTATGGTGTGTGTGTGTGCTGTGTGGTGTGTGTATGCTGTATGTATGCTGTGTGTGTATGCTGTGTGTGTATGTTTGCTGTATGTATGCTGTGTGTGTGGTGTGTGTATGCTGTGTGTGTATGCTGTGTGTGTATATATGCTGTGTGTGTGGTGTGTGTATGCTGTGTGTGGTGTGTGTATGCTGTATGTGTGTGTGTATGTATGCTGTGTGTATGCTGTGTGTATGCTGTGTGTGTATGTATGCTGTGTGTGTGCTGTGTGGTGTGTGTATGCTGTGTGTATGCTGTGTGTGTGTATGCTGTGTGTGTATGTTGTGTGTGTATGCATGCTGTGTGTGTGGTGTGTGTATGCTGTGTGTGTATGTATGCTGTATGTATGCTGTGTGTGTATGCTGTGTGTGTGTTGTGTATGTGGTGTGTGTATGTGTGTATCCTGTGTGTGTATGTATGCTGTGTGTGTATGTTGTGTGTGTGTGGTGTGTGTATGTGTGTATGCTGTGTGTGTATGTGTGTTGTGTGTGTATGTGTGTATGCTGTGTGTATGTGTATGCTGTGTATGCTGTGTGTATGCTGTATGTGTGGTGTGTGTATGTATGCTGCATGTATGCTGTATGTATGCTGTATGTGTGCATTGCGCGCTGCGCACCCCCTGCTGATTACAAAATGCGCCACACGCGGGCAGCTCAAAGCGTTAGGGGGTGTGTGTGTGTAAGAGGTGTGTGTGTGTGTGTAAGTGTGTGTGTGTAAGTGTGTGTGTGTAAGTGTGTGTGTGTAAGTGTGTGTGTAAGTGTGTGTGTGTAAGGTGTGTGTGTAAGGTGTGTGTGTGTAAGAGGGGTGTGTGTGTAAGGTGTGTGTGTGTAAGGTGTGTGTGTAAGGTGTGTGTGTAAGAGGTGTGTGTGTAAGAGGTGTGTGTGTGTGTGTAAGGTGTGTGTGTGTAAGTGTGTGTGTGTAAGTGTGTGTGTGTAAGTGATTGTGTAAGTGTGTGTGTGTAAGGTGTGTGTGTAAGAGGTGTGTGTGTAAGGTAAGTGTGTGTGTAAGAGGTGTGTGTGTGTAAGGTGTGTGTGTGTAAGAGGTGTGTGTGTAAGTGTGTGTGTAAGGTGTGTGTGTGTAAGTGTGTGTGTGTGTAAGTGTGTGTGTGTGTAAGTGTGTGTGTAAGTGTGTGTGTGTAAGGTGTGTGTGTAAGAGGTGTGTGTGTAAGGGTGTGTGTGTATGTGAGGTGTGCGTGTTTAAGAGGTGTGTGTGTGTATAAGTGTGTTTGTAAGTGTATGTGTGTAAGGTGTGTGTGTAAGAGGTGTGTGTGTGTAAGTGTGTGTGTAAGAGGTGTGTGTAAGAGGTGTGTGTGTGTAAGTGTGTGTGTGTATAAGTGTGTGTGTAAGTGTGTAATGTGTGTGTGTAAGAGGTGTGTGTGTAAGAGGTGTGTGTGTAAGAGGTGTGTGTGTAAGAGGTGTGTGTGTGTGTAAGTGTGTGTGTAAGTGTGTAAGGTGTGTGTGTAAGAGGTGTGTGTGTAAGAAGTATGTGTGTAAGAGGTGTGTGTGTGTAAGTGTGTGTGTAAGGGGGGTGTGTATATAAGTGTGTGTGTGTAAGTGGTGTGTGTAAGGTGTGTGTAAGGTGTGTGTGTAAGAGGTGTGTGTGTGCGTAAGTGGTGTGTGTGTGTATGGTGTGTGTGTAAGGTGTGTGTGTGTAAGAGGGGTGTGTGTAAGAGGTGTGTGTGTAAGGTGTGTGTGTAAGGTGTGTGTGTGTGTAAGAGGTGTGTGTATAAGGTGTGTGTGTAAGTGTCTGTGTGTAAGTGTGTGTGTGTAAGTGTGTGTGTGTAAGTGTGTGTGTGTAAGTGTGTTTGTAAGTGTGTGTGTAAGTGTGTAAGGTGTGTGTGTAAGAAGTGTGTGTGTAAGAGGTGTGTGTGTGTGTAAGTGTGTGTGTAAGGGGGATGTGTATGTAAGTGTGTGTGTGTAAGTGTGTGTGTGCAAGGTGTGTGTGTACGAGATGTGTGTGTGTAAGGTGTGTGTGTTTAAGAGGTGTGTGTGTGTAAGTGTGTTTGTAAGTGTGTGTGTGTAAGGTGTGTGTGTAAGAGGTGTGTGTGTAAGTGGTGTGTGTGTAAGGTGTGTGTGTAAGGTGTGTGTCTAAGAGGTGTGTGTGTGTAAGTGGTGTGTGTAAGGTGTGTGTGTAAGGTGTGTGTGTAAGAGGTGTGTGTGTAGGGTGTGTGTGTGTAAGAGGTGTGTATGTGGGTAAGGTGTGTGTAAGGTGTGTGTGTAAGGTGTGTGTGTAAGGTGTGTGTGTAAGAGGTGTGTGTGTGTAAGAGGTGTGTGTGTGTAAGAGGTGTGTGTAAGAGGTGTGTATGCAAGTGTGTGTGTGTAAGACGTGTGTATGTGTAAGTGTGTTTGTGTAAGAGGTGTGTGTGTGTGTGTGTGTGTGTAAGAGGTGTGTGTGTGTAAGAGGTGTGTGTGTGTGTTTAAGAGGTGTGTGTAAGTGTGTGTGTGTAAGAGGTGTGTGTGTGTGTAAGAGGTGTGTGTGTGTAAGAGGTGTGTGTGTAAGAGGTGTGTGTGTGTGTAAGGTGTGTGTGTGTAAGAGGTGTATGTGTGTAAGGTGTGTGTGTGTAAGTGTGTGTGTAAGTGTGTGTGTGTGTGCAAGAGGTGTGTGTGTGTGTAAGAGGTGTGTGTGTGTGTGTGTGTAAGAGGTTTGTGTGTAGGTGTGTCTGTAAGTGTGTGTGTAAGAAGTGTGTGTAAGAGGTGTGTCTGTGTGTGTGTTTAGGTGTGTGTGTAAGTGATGTGTGTGTGTGTAAGAGGTGTGTGTATAAGAGGTGTGTATGTGTAAGTGTATGTAGGTGTGTGTGTAGGTGTGTGTGTAAGTGTGTGTGTGTAAGTGATTGTGTAAGTGTGTGTGTGTAAGGTGTGTGTGTAAGAGGTGTGTGTGTAAGGTAAGTGTGTGTGTAAGAGGTGTGTGTGTGTAAGGTGTGTGTGTGTAAGAGGTGTGTGTGTAAGTGTGTGTGTAAGGTGTGTGTGTGTAAGTGTGTGTGTGTGTAAGTGTGTGTGTGTGTAAGTGTGTGTGTAAGTGTGTGTGTGTAAGGTGTGTGTGTAAGAGGTGTGTGTGTAAGGGTGTGTGTGTATGTGAGGTGTGCGTGTTTAAGAGGTGTGTGTGTGTATAAGTGTGTTTGTAAGTGTATGTGTGTAAGGTGTGTGTGTAAGAGGTGTGTGTGTGTAAGTGTGTGTGTAAGAGGTGTGTGTAAGAGGTGTGTGTGTGTAAGTGTGTGTGTGTATAAGTGTGTGTGTAAGTGTGTAATGTGTGTGTGTAAGAGGTGTGTGTGTAAGAGGTGTGTGTGTAAGAGGTGTGTGTGTAAGAGGTGTGTGTGTGTGTAAGTGTGTGTGTAAGTGTGTAAGGTGTGTGTGTAAGAGGTGTGTGTGTAAGAAGTATGTGTGTAAGAGGTGTGTGTGTGTAAGTGTGTGTGTAAGGGGGGTGTGTATATAAGTGTGTGTGTGTAAGTGGTGTGTGTAAGGTGTGTGTAAGGTGTGTGTGTAAGAGGTGTGTGTGTGCGTAAGTGGTGTGTGTGTGTATGGTGTGTGTGTAAGGTGTGTGTGTGTAAGAGGGGTGTGTGTAAGAGGTGTGTGTGTAAGGTGTGTGTGTAAGGTGTGTGTGTGTGTAAGAGGTGTGTGTATAAGGTGTGTGTGTAAGTGTCTGTGTGTAAGTGTGTGTGTGTAAGTGTGTGTGTGTAAGTGTGTGTGTGTAAGTGTGTTTGTAAGTGTGTGTGTAAGTGTGTAAGGTGTGTGTGTAAGAAGTGTGTGTGTAAGAGGTGTGTGTGTGTGTAAGTGTGTGTGTAAGGGGGATGTGTATGTAAGTGTGTGTGTGTAAGTGTGTGTGTGCAAGGTGTGTGTGTACGAGATGTGTGTGTGTAAGGTGTGTGTGTTTAAGAGGTGTGTGTGTGTAAGTGTGTTTGTAAGTGTGTGTGTGTAAGGTGTGTGTGTAAGAGGTGTGTGTGTGTGTGTAAGTGGTGTGTGTGTAAGGTGTGTGTGTAAGGTGTGTGTAAGTGGTGTGTGTGTAAGGTGTGTGTGTAAGGTGTGTGTCTAAGAGGTGTGTGTGTGTAAGTGGTGTGTGTAAGGTGTGTGTGTAAGGTGTGTGTGTAAGAGGTGTGTGTGTAGGGTGTGTGTGTGTAAGAGGTGTGTATGTGGGTAAGGTGTGTGTAAGGTGTGTGTGTAAGGTGTGTGTGTAAGGTGTGTGTGTAAGAGGTGTGTGTGTGTAAGAGGTGTGTGTGTGTAAGAGGTGTGTGTAAGAGGTGTGTATGCAAGTGTGTGTGTGTAAGACGTGTGTATGTGTAAGTGTGTTTGTGTAAGAGGTGTGTGTGTGTGTGTGTGTAAGAGGTGTGTGTGTGTAAGAGGTGTGTGTGTGTGTTTAAGAGGTGTGTGTAAGTGTGTGTGTGTAAGAGGTGTGTGTGTGTGTAAGAGGTGTGTGTGTGTAAGAGGTGTGTGTGTAAGAGGTGTGTGTGTGTGTAAGGTGTGTGTGTGTAAGAGGTGTATGTGTGTAAGGTGTGTGTGTGTAAGTGTGTGTGTAAGTGTGTGTGTGTGTGCAAGAGGTGTGTGTGTGTGTAAGAGGTGTGTGTGTGTGTGTGTGTAAGAGGTTTGTGTGTAGGTGTGTCTGTAAGTGTGTGTAAGAAGTGTGTGTAAGAGGTGTGTCTGTGTGTGTGTTTAGGTGTGTGTGTAAGTGATGTGTGTGTGTGTAAGAGGTGTGTGTATAAGAGGTGTGTATGTGTAAGTGTATGTAGGTGTGTGTGTAGGTGTGTGTGTAAGTGTGTGTGTGTAAGTGATTGTGTAAGTGTGTGTGTGTAAGGTGTGTGTGTAAGAGGTGTGTGTGTAAGGTAAGTGTGTGTGTAAGAGGTGTGTGTGTGTAAGGTGTGTGTGTGTAAGAGGTGTGTGTGTAAGTGTGTGTGTAAGGTGTGTGTGTGTAAGTGTGTGTGTGTGTAAGTGTGTGTGTGTGTAAGTGTGTGTGTAAGTGTGTGTGTGTAAGGTGTGTGTGTAAGAGGTGTGTGTGTAAGGGTGTGTGTGTATGTGAGGTGTGCGTGTTTAAGAGGTGTGTGTGTGTATAAGTGTGTTTGTAAGTGTATGTGTGTAAGGTGTGTGTGTAAGAGGTGTGTGTGTGTAAGTGTGTGTGTAAGAGGTGTGTGTAAGAGGTGTGTGTGTGTAAGTGTGTGTGTGTATAAGTGTGTGTGTAAGTGTGTAATGTGTGTGTGTAAGAGGTGTGTGTGTAAGAGGTGTGTGTGTAAGAGGTGTGTGTGTAAGAGGTGTGTGTGTGTGTAAGTGTGTGTGTAAGTGTGTAAGGTGTGTGTGTAAGAGGTGTGTGTGTAAGAAGTATGTGTGTAAGAGGTGTGTGTGTGTAAGTGTGTGTGTAAGGGGGGTGTGTATATAAGTGTGTGTGTGTAAGTGGTGTGTGTAAGGTGTGTGTAAGGTGTGTGTGTAAGAGGTGTGTGTGTGCGTAAGTGGTGTGTGTGTATGGTGTGTGTGTAAGGTGTGTGTGTGTAAGAGGGGTGTGTGTAAGAGGTGTGTGTGTAAGGTGTGTGTGTAAGGTGTGTGTGTGTGTAAGAGGTGTGTGTATAAGGTGTGTGTGTAAGTGTCTGTGTGTAAGTGTGTGTGTGTAAGTGTGTGTGTGTAAGTGTGTGTGTGTAAGTGTGTTTGTAAGTGTGTGTGTAAGTGTGTAAGGTGTGTGTGTAAGAAGTGTGTGTGTAAGAGGTGTGTGTGTGTGTAAGTGTGTGTGTAAGGGGGATGTGTATGTAAGTGTGTGTGTGTAAGTGTGTGTGTGCAAGGTGTGTGTGTACGAGATGTGTGTGTGTAAGGTGTGTGTGTTTAAGAGGTGTGTGTGTGTAAGTGTGTTTGTAAGTGTGTGTGTGTAAGGTGTGTGTGTAAGAGGTGTGTGTGTGTGTAAGTGGTGTGTGTGTAAGGTGTGTGTGTAAGGTGTGTGTCTAAGAGGTGTGTGTGTGTAAGTGGTGTGTGTAAGGTGTGTGTGTAAGGTGTGTGTGTAAGAGGTGTGTGTGTAGGGTGTGTGTGTGTAAGAGGTGTGTATGTGGGTAAGGTGTGTGTAAGGTGTGTGTGTAAGGTGTGTGTGTAAGGTGTGTGTGTAAGAGGTGTGTGTGTGTAAGAGGTGTGTGTGTGTAAGAGGTGTGTGTAAGAGGTGTGTATGCAAGTGTGTGTGTGTAAGACGTGTGTATGTGTAAGTGTGTTTGTGTAAGAGGTGTGTGTGTGTGTGTGTGTAAGAGGTGTGTGTGTGTAAGAGGTGTGTGTGTGTGTGTTTAAGAGGTGTGTGTAAGTGTGTGTGTGTAAGAGGTGTGTGTGTGTGTAAGAGGTGTGTGTGTGTAAGAGGTGTGTGTGTAAGAGGTGTGTGTGTGTGTAAGGTGTGTGTGTGTAAGAGGTGTATGTGTGTAAGGTGTGTGTGTGTAAGTGTGTGTGTAAGTGTGTGTGTGTGTGCAAGAGGTGTGTGTGTGTGTAAGAGGTGTGTGTGTGTGTGTGTGTAAGAGGTTTGTGTGTAGGTGTGTCTGTAAGTGTGTGTGTAAGAAGTGTGTGTAAGAGGTGTGTCTGTGTGTGTGTTTAGGTGTGTGTGTAAGTGATGTGTGTGTGTGTAAGAGGTGTGTGTATAAGAGGTGTGTATGTGTAAGTGTATGTAGGTGTGTGTGTAGGTGTGTGTGTAAGTGTGTGTGTAAGTGTGTGTCTATAAGGTGTGTGTATATAAGGTGTGTGTGTAAGGTGTGTGTGTTTGCAAGAGGTGTTTGTGTGTAAGAGGTGTGTCTGTGTGTGTGTTTAGGTGTGTGTGTAAGTGATGTGTGTGTGTGTAAGAGGTGTGTGTGTATAAGAGGTGTGTATGTGTAAGTGTGTGTAGGTGTGTGTGTGTAGGTGTGTGTGTAAGTGTGTGTTTGTATAAGGTGTGTGTGTGTATATATATAAGGTGTGTGTGTGTGTGTAAGGTGTGTGTGTAAGTGTGTGTGTGTAAGTGTGTAAGTGTGTGTGTATAAGGTGTGTGTGTGTGTAAGGTGTGTGTGTGTAAGTTGTGTATGTAAGGTGTGTGTGTGTGTAAGTGTGTGTGTAAGTGTGTGTGTAAGTGTGTGTATATAAGGTGTGTTTGTGCAAGTGTGTGTAAGTGTGTGTGTAAGTGTGTGTGTGTGTAAAGTGTAAGTGTGTGTAAGTGTGTGTGTAAGTGTGTGTGTGTGTAAGTGTGTTAGTGTGTTAGTGTGTAAGAAGTGTTTGTGTAAGTGTGTGTGTGTGTAAGGTGTGTATGTGTAAATGTGTGTGTAAGTGTGTGTGTATAAAGTGTGTGTGTGTAAGTGTGTGTGTATGTGTAAGTGTGTGTGTAAGTGTGTGTGTATAAAGTGTGTGTGTGTAAGTGTGTGTGTATGTGTAAGTGTGTGTGTAAGTGTCTGTGTGTGTGTTTAAGGTGTGTGTATAAGGTGTGTGTGTGTAAATGTGTATGTGCGTGTAAGTTTGTGTGTATAAGGTGTGTGTAAATGTGTGTGTAAGTGTGTGTGTGTAAGTGTGTGTATAAGGTGTGTGTGTGTAAGGTGTGTGTGTGTGTGTAAGTTGTGTGTGTGTGTAAGGTGTGTGTGTGTAAGTGTGTGTAAGTGTGTGTGTGTAAGTGGGTGTGTGTGTGTGTGTATAAGCTGTGTGTGTGCAAGTGTGTAAGTGTGTGTGTAAGTGTGTGTGTGTAAAGTGTAAGTGTGTGTAAGTGTGTGTGTAAGTGTGTGTGTGTAAGTGTGTTAGTGTGTTAGTGTGTAAGAAGTGTGTGTGTGTAAGTGTGTGTGTGTAAGGTGTGTATGTGTAAATGTGTGTGTAAGTGTGTGTAAGTGTGTGTGTGTAAGTGGGTGTGTATAAGTTGTGTGTGTGCATTAGGTGTGTGTGTGTGCAAGTGTGTAAGTGTGTGTGTAAGTGTCTGTGTAAGTGTGTGTAAGTGTGTGCAAGTGTGTGTGTAAGTGTGTGTGTAAGTGTGTTAGTGTGTAAGAAGTGTGTGTGTGTAAGTGTGTGTGTGTAAGGTGTGTAAGTGTGTGTGTAAGTGTCTGTGTGTGTGTTTAAGGTGTGTGTGTATAAGGTGTATGTGTATATATAAGGTGTGTGTGTGTAAATGTGTGTGTGTAAGTGTGTGTGTGTAAGTTTGCGTGTATAAGGTGTGTGTAAATGTATGTCTCTAAGTGTGTGTGTGTAAGTGTGTGTGTGTAAGTGCGTGTGTATAAGGTGTGTGTGTGTGTATATAAGGTGTGTGTGTGTAAGGTGTGTGTGTAAGTGTGTGTGTGTGTGTAAGGTGTGTGTGTAAGTGTGTGTGTGTAAGTGTGTGTGTGTAAGTGTGTGTATAAGGTGTGTGTGTGTGTGTGTAAGGTGTGTGTGTAAGTTGTGTGTGTGTAAGGTGTGTGTGTAAGTGTGCGTGTGCAAGTCTGTGTGTTTAAGTGTGTGTATAAGTTGTGTGTGTGCATTAGGTGTGTGTGTGCAAGTGTGTGTAAGTGTGTGTGTAAGTGTGTGTGTAAGGTGTGTGTAAGTGTGTGTGTGTATAAAGTGTGTGTGTAAGTGTGTGTGTATGTGTAAGTGTGTGCGTAAGTGTCTGTGTGTGTATAAAGTGTGTGTTTAAGGTGTGTGTGTATAAGGTGTGTGTGTAAATGTGTGTGTAAGTGTGTGTGTAAGTTTGTGTGTATAAGGTGTGTGTAAGTGTAATTGTGTGTGTATAAGGTGTGTGTGTATATAAGGTGTGTGTGTATAAGGTGTGCGTGTGTGTGTAAGGTGTGTGTGTAAGTGTGTGTGTATAAGGTGTGTGTGTAAGTGTAAATGTGTGTGTATAAGGTGTGTAAGTGTGTGTAAGTGTGTGTAAGTGTGTGTGTCTCACCTCGTCCCTGATGAGGGTGATGATCGTCTCCTCGTCCATGACTCCCACCCCCCCACTCTGTGAATGAGCGCCGCAATTCGTGCACACGCGGCGATGGTGAACGCGGCCTCCGATGTTGTTGATGTTGTTGTTGATGTTGTTGTTGTTGATGTTGTTGTTAATGTTGTTGTTGATGTCAGAGACGTGCGTGTGTGTGTGTTGGGTTGTGTTTGTGTGTGTTGGGTTGTGTGTTGTGTGTGTGTTGGGGTGTGTGTGTGTGTGTTGGGGTGTGTGTGTGTGTGTGTTGGTGTGCGCGTGTGTGTTGGGGTGGGTGGTTGGTGCTGCGACTGTGATGATGCTGTGATTGTGATGGGTGGTACTTGTGATGCTGTAGTGATGATGGTGAGACTGTAGTGATGATGGTGACGCTGTCGTGCTGATGATGGTGGTACTGTAGTGATGATGCTGATGCTGTAGTGATGATTGTGGTACTGGAGTGATGATGATGATGGTGGTGATGCTGTTGTGGTGACAGTGATGCTGTAGTGATGATTGTGGTACTGGAGTGATGATGATGATGGTGGTGATGTTGTTGTGGTGACAGTGATGCTGTAGTGATGATTGTGGTACTGGAGTGATGATGATGATGGTGATGCTGTTGTGGTGACAGTGATGACGGTGAAACTGCAGTGGTGACGGTGGTACTTGTGATGCTGTAGTGGTGATTGTGGTACTGGAGTGATGATGATGGTGGTGATGCTGTAGTGATGATGCTGGTACTGGAGTGATGATGATGGTGGTGATGCTGTAGTGATGATGCTGGTACTGGAGTGATGGTGGTGATGATGTTGTGGTGATGTTGTGGTGACAGTGATGACGGTGAAACTGGAGTGGTGACGGTGGTACTCGTGATGCTGTAGTGCTGATGCTGGTACTGGAGTGATGATGCTGGTACTGGAGTGATGATGGTGATGCTGTTGTGGTGACAGTGATGACGGTGAAACTGCAGTGGTGACGGTGGTACTCGTGATGCTGTAGTGGTGATGGAGAGGAGTGTGTGAGCTCGTTAGAGAGAGAAGGGGAGAGTTAAGGGAGAGGGAGGGAGCGATGATGATGCTGGTGGTGGTGGTGTTTGTGAGAGAGCAGGAGGGGTGGTGATGGTGAATGGCTGCGCAGATATGCACCGTAACTTCCCTGTGCGATATCGCATATCGCGATATGTTTTTGATTATCGCCAAATGTTTCGATTATCGCGATATGCTTTGGTTATCGCGATATGTCTCGATTATCGCGATATGTTTCGATCACCGCGATATGCCTCGATTATCGCGATGTCCCGGTTATCGCGATATGTTTCGATTATCGCGATATGTTTCGATTATCGCGATGTTTCGGTTATCGCGATGTTTCGATTATCGCGCTATGTTTCGACTATCGCAATGTTTCGATTATCGCGATATGGCTCGATTATCGCGATATGATTCGGTTATCGCGATGTTTAGATCATCGCGATATCGCGTTGCTTGTGACTGCGATCATCACGTTAACCTCCATTGCCCTCGAACGCCCCGCGCGCTGAACGCTTCAAAGCTGTCTGTTCATATTCTTGGTTCTTTCGGGAAAATTAACATTTTATTTTAATTTTAATAAATTTAAAATCAACAGAAGAGGAAGAAGGAAAACCCCCCACGAGTTTTTCGATCGCAACACAAGCGCAGAGAAAAGCGATGAGTTACGTTTCGGCGATTCTGCACTTGCTCAATCACTGTAGTACTATACTGCCCTTCAACTTTTACGAACAACCGGGTGTTTAAGGTTTAGCGATTCGTCGCATATTATCCGGCTGTGTAGCAAATGCAAAACAAATGCAATTACTTTACTATGCAAGTTACAAATTTGTGTTTTAATATTTACTTGTTTTTTATTATTATTATTTAGGGCCCCTTTATAACATCAAATGCTACAGACCCCGCACGAGCTTCATCCTCCACTGGGTTTGTCTCTGTCTCTAATGCAGTTTGCCTCGCCTCTAGAGGTGGTGGCCACACTTTAGTAGCCGATAAGATGTCATCCGTGCCACGCATTTTAAATCACTATGCTGGTGACAGCGCCACCACGTGGACGATGATGATGGTGGTGGTGGTTATGGGAGGATGTTTTCACATTTGTGTATAAGGTCGTGGGGACTGCCGCACTAAAGGCCTAACAGGGGTCAGCAGTAGCCCCTGGGGCCTTCCATATGATGAACGCTGCTCTACAGCGATATCCCTCATTGGCAGAGAGACAGAGAGAGAGAGAGAGACACAGAGAGAGACAGAGAGACAGAGAGAGACACAGAGAGACAGAGAGAGAGATACACACACACACAGAGACACAGAGAGAGAGATACAGAGAGAGAGAGACACACAGAGAGAGACAGAGAGAGACAGAGAGAGACACAGAGAGACAGAGAGATACACAGAGAGAGACAGAGAGAGAGAGACACAGAGAGACAGAGAGAGAGAGACACAGAGAGAGAGAGACAGAGAGAGAGAGACAGAGATTGAGAGAGACAGAGACAGAGAGAGAGACACAGAGAGACAGAGAGAGACACAGAGAGAGAGACACAGAGAGACAGAGAGAGACACAGAGAGACAGAGAGAGAGACAGAGAGACACACACACAGAGAGAGACACAGAGAGACAGAGAGAGAGGGAGACAGGGGCCACTTTGAGCAACTGAGACACGTGTAGCTCTTGCGTTAAAGCTGTCGTGCCTGCAGGAATTCACATTCTTTGGGTCTTTCGGTAAATTCACGTCGATAGGTTCAAAGAAAATAACAAAAAACAATTAAAAAATTACGACGTTTCAATCGCAACACAAGCGGTCGCCATCAGGATGTGTTGCGACCGGAACGTCGTAGCATTTTTGTTATTTTTTTTGAACCTACCTATGTGACTTTACCGGAAGACCCCAAGAACAAGTAAAAATGTTATTAAAATTCGTCTTGTTTGATAAAACATAGTTAGTTGTAACCTACGTGTCCGTGCTTAATTTGCGTTATCGATGATTTACCTTCGAAAATAATCTGTCCACGGCTCAGAAAGGGGCTTGGCGGTCTTCACTCCAACGCTGTTCTCTGGACAGTACGGTCCCTTCACCTGATGAAGGCCACTTGTGTTGTGGCCGAAACGTCGTGATTTTTGTTGTTTTATTTTTTTTACCTACGTGACTTTACCGACTAGAATCAAAGAGTAAGACTTGTACAATCACAGACTCCTTGGTCAATCCACTGCTGGATGAAGGCCTCCTGCGTTAGCGCAATGCTGTGTGAAACATTGGGGCGAGGGGGGAGGGGGTGCAGTTGTTTGACCATACTTCACCACGCCTGTCGATGCCGGTTGCCTGAAAGGGAGCTTTGGGCCAATCGCGTTCGAAGGGAACACGTTCCATTATCAGAGCACGGTTTGCCAGCACGGTTTGCCAGCACGGTTTGCCAGCACGATTTGCCAGCACGGTTTGCCAGTACGGTTTGCCAGCACGGTTTTGCCAGCACGATTTGTCAACACGGTTTGCCAACACGGTTTGCCAGCACGGTTTGCCAGCACGGTTTTGCCAGCACGGTTTGCCAGCACGGTTTGCCAGTACGGTTTGCCAGCACGGTTTGTCAGTACGGTTTGCCAGCACGGTTTTGCCAGCACGGTTTGCCAGCACGGTTTGCCAGCACGGTTTTGCCAGCACGATTTGTCAACACGGTTTGCCAGCACGGTTTTGCCAGCACGGGTTGCCAGCACGGTTTGCCAGTACGGTTTGCCAGCACGGTTTGCCAGCACGGTTTGCCAGCACGGTTTGCCAGCACGATTTGCCAGTACGGTTTGCCAGCACGGTTTTGCCAGGAAGATTTGTCAACACGGTTTGCCAGCACGGTTTTGCCAGCACGGTTTGCCAGCACGGTTTGCCAGCACGGTTTGCCAGCACGATTTGCCAGTACGGTTTGCCAGCACGGTTTTGCCAGGAAGATTTGTCAACACAGTTTGCCAGCACGGTTTTGCCAGCACGGTTTGCCAGTACGGTTTGCCAGCACGGTTTGCCAGCACGATTTGCCAGCACGGTTTGTCAGCACGGTTTGCCAGCATGGTTTGCCAGCACGGTTTTGCCAGGAAGATTTGTCAACACGGTTTGCCAGCACGGTTTTGCCAGCACGGTTTGCCAGCACGGTTTGCCAGTACGGTTTGCCAGCACGGTTTGCCATCACGGTTTGCCAGCACGGTTTGCCAGCACGGTTTTGCCAGCACGGTTTGCCAGCACGGTTTGCCAGCACGGTTTTGCCAGGAAGATTTGTCAACACGGTTTGCCAGCACGGTTTTGCCAGCACGGTTTGCCAGCACGGTTTGCCAGTACGGTTTGCCAGCACGGTTTGCCATCACGGTTTGCCAGCACGGTTTGCCAGTATGGTTTGCCAGCACGGTTTGCCAGCACGATTTGCCAGCACGGTTTGTCAGCACGGTTTGCCAGCACGGTTTGCCAGCACGGTTTTGCCAGGAAGATTTGTCAACACGGTTTGCCAGCACGGTTTTGCCAGCACGGTTTGCCAGCACGGTTTGCCAGTACGGTTTGCCAGCACGGTTTGCCATCACGGTTTGCCAGCACGGTTTGCCAACACGGTTTGCCAGCACGGTTTGCCAACACGGTTTGCCAGCACGATTTGTCAACACGGTTTGCCAGCACGGTTTTGCCAGCACGGTTTGCCAGTACGGTTTGCCAGCACGGTTTGCCAGCACGGTTTGCTAGCACGATTTGCCAGCACGGTTTACCAGCACGGTTTGCCAGCAGGGTTTGCCATTACGGTTTGCCAGCACGGTTTGCCAGCACGGTTTACCAGCACGGTTTGTCAGCACGGTTTGCCAGCACGGTTTTGCCAGCACGGTTTGCCAGCACGGTTTGCCAGCATGGTTTGTCAGCACGATTTGCCAGCACGGTTTGCCAGCACGGTTTTGCCAGCACGGTTTGCCAGGACGGTTTGCCAGCACGGTTTTGCCAGCACGATTTGCCAGCACGGTTTGCCAGCACCGTTTGCCAGCACGATTTGCGAGCACGGTTTGCCAGCACGGTTTGCCAGCACGGTTTTGCCAGGGAGATTTGTCAACACGGTTTGCCAGCACGGTTTTGCCAGCACGGTTTGCCAGCACGGTTTGCCAGTACGGTTTGCCAGCACGGTTTGCCATCACGGTTTGCCAGCACGGTTTGCCAGCACGGTTTGCCAGCACGATTTGCCAGCACGGTTTGCCAGTACGGTTTGCCAGCACGGTTTTGCCAGCACGATTTGTCAACACGGTTTGCCAACACGGTTTGCCAGCACGGTTTGCCAGCACGGTTTTGTCAGCACGGTTTGCCAGCACGGTTTGCCAGTACGGTTTGCCAGCACGGTTTGTCAGTACGGTTTGCCAGCACGGTTTTGCCAGCACGGTTTGCCAGCACGGTTTGCCAGCACGGTTTTGCCAGCACGATTTGTCAACACGGTTTGCCAGCACGGTTTTGCCAGCACGGTTTGCCAGCACGGTTTGCCAGTACGGTTTGCCAGCACGGTTTGCCAGCACGGTTTGCCAGCACGGTTTGCCAGTACGGTTTGCCAGCACGGTTTTGCCAGGAAGATTTGTCAACACGGTTTGCCAGCACGGTTTTGCCGCACGGTTTGCCAGCACGGTTTGCCAGCACGGTTTGCCAGCACGATTTGCCAGTACGGTTTGCCAGCACGGTTTTGCCAGGAAGATTTGTCAACACAGTTTGCCAGCACGGTTTTGCCAGCACGGTTTGCCAGTACGGTTTGCCAGCACGGTTTGCCAGCACGATTTGCCAGCACGGTTTGTCAGCACGGTTTGTCAGCATGGTTTGCCAGCACGGTTTTGCCAGGAAGATTTGTCAACACGGTTTGCCAGCACGGTTTTGCCAGCACGGTTTGCCAGCACGGTTTGCCAGTACGGTTTGCCAGCACGGTTTGCCATCACGGTTTGCCAGCACGGTTTGCCAGCACGGTTTTGCCAGAACGGTTTGCCAGCACGGTTTGCCAGCACGGTTTTGCCAGGAAGATTTGTCAACATGGTTTGCCAGCACGGTTTTGCCAGCACGGTTTGCCAGCACGGTTTGCCAGTACGGTTTGCCAGCACGGTTTGCCATCACGGTTTGCCAGCACGGTTTGCCAGTACGGTTTGCCAGCACGGTTTGCCAGCACGGTTTGTCAGCACGGTTTGCCAGCACGGTTTGCCAGCACGGTTTTGCCAGGAAGATTTGTCAACACTTTTTGCCAGCACGGTTTTGCCAGCACGGTTTGCCAGCACGGTTTGCCAGTACGGTTTGCCAGCACGGTTTGCCATCACGGTTTGCCAGCACGGTTTGCCAACACGGTTTGCCAGCACGCTTTGCCAGCACGGTTTGCCAGCACGGTTTGCCAACACGGTTTGCCAGCACGATTTGTCAACACGGTTTGCCAGCACGGTTTTGCCAGCACGGTTTGCCAGCACGGTTTGCCAGCACGGTTTGCCAGCACGGTTTGCTAGCACGATTTGCCAGCACGGTTTGCCAGCACGGTTTGCCAGCAGGGTTTGCCATTACGGTTTGCCAGCACGGTTTGCCAGCACGGTTTACCAGCACGGTTTGTCAGCACGGTTTGCCAGCACGGTTTTGCCAGCACGGTTTGCCAGCACGGTTTGCCAGCATGGTTTGTCAGCACGATTTGCCAGCACGGTTTGCCAGCACGGTTTTGCCAGCACGGTTTGCCAGGACGGTTTGCCAGCACGGTTTTGCCAGCACGATTTGCCAGCACGGTTTGCCAGCACGGTTTGCCAGCACGATTTGCGAGCACGGTTTGCCAGCACGGTTTGCCAGCACGGTTTTGCCAGGGAGATTTGTCAACACGGTTTGCCAGCACGGTTTTGCCAGCACGGTTTGCCAGCACGGTTTGCCAGTACGGTTTGCCAGCACGGTTTGCCATCACGGTTTGCCAGCACGGTTTGCCAGCACGGTTTGCCAGCACGGTTTGCCAGCACGGTTTTGCCAGCACGATTTGTCAACACGGTTTGCCAGCACGGTTTTGCCAGCACGGTTTGCCAGCACGGTTTGCCAGCACGGTTTGCCAGCACGGTTTGCCAGCAGGGTTTGCCATTTCGGTTTGCCAGCACGGTTTGCCAGCACGGTTTGCCAGCATGGTTTGTCAGCACGATTTGCCAGCACGGTTTGCCAGCACGGTTTTGCCAGCACGGTTTGCCAGGACGGTTTGCCAGCACGGTTTTGCCAGCACGATTTGCCAGCACGGTTTGCCAGCACGGTTTGCCAGCACGATTTGCGAGCACGGTTTGCCAGCACGGTTTGCCAGCACGGTTTTGCCAGGAAGATTTGTCAACACAGTTTGCCAGCACGGTTTTGCCAGCACAGTTTGCCAGCACGGTTTGCCAGTACGGTTTGCCAGCACGGTTTGCCATCACGGTTTGCCAGCACGGTTTGCCAGCACGGTTTGCCAGCACGGTTTTGCCAGCACGATTTGTCAACACGGTTTGCCAGGACGGTTTTGCCAGCACGGTTTGCCAGCACGGTTTGCCAGCACGGTTTGCAGCACGGTTTGCCAGCACGATTTGCCAGCACGGTTTGCCAGCACGGTTTGCCAGCAGGGTTTGCCATTACGGTTTGCCAGCACGGTTTGCCAGCACGGTTTACCAGCACGGTTTGTCAGCACGGTTTGCCAGCACGGTTTGCCAGCACGGTTTGTCAGTACGGTTTGTCAGCACGGTTTTGCCAGCACGGTTTGCCAGCACGGTTTGCCAGCACGGTTTTGCCAGCACGATTTGTCAACACGGTTTGCCAGCACGGTTTTGCCAGCACGGTTTGCCAGCACGGTTTGCCAGTACGGTTTGCCAGCACGGTTTGCCAGCACGGTTTGCCAGCACGGTTTGCCAGCACGGTTTTGCCAGGAAGATTTGTCAACACGGTTTGCCAGCACGGTTTTGCCAGCACGGTTTGCCAGCACGGTTTGCCAGCACGGTTTGCCAGCACGATTTGCCAGTACGGTTTGCCAGCACGGTTTTGCCAGGAAGATTTGTCAACACAGTTTGCCAGCACGGTTTTGCCAGCACGGTTTGCCAGTACGGTTTGCCAGCACGGTTTGCCAGCACGATTTGCCAGCACGGTTTGTCAGCACGGTTTGCCAGCATGGTTTGCCAGCACGGTTTTGCCAGGAAGATTTGTCAACACGGTTTGCCAGCACGGTTTTGCCAGCACGGTTTGCCAGCACGGTTTGCCAGTACGGTTTGCCAGCACGGTTTTGCCAGCACGGTTTGCCAGCACGGTTTGCCAGCACGGTTTTGCCAGGAAGATTTGTCAACACGGTTTGCCAGCACGGTTTTGCCAGCACGGTTTGCCAGCACGGTTTGCCAGTACGGTTTGCCAGCACGGTTTTGCCAGCACGGTTTGCCAGCACGGTTTGCCAGCACGGTTTTGCCAGGAAGATTTGTCAACACGGTTTGCCAGCACGGTTTGCCAGCACGGTTTGCCAGCACGGTTTGCCAGTACGGTTTGCCAGCACGGTTTGCCATCACGGTTTGCCAGCACGGTTTGCCAGTACAGTTTGCCAGCACGGTTTGCCAGCACGGTTTGTCAGCACGGTTTGCCAGCACGGTTTGCCAGCACGGTTTTGCCAGGAAGATTTGTCAAAACGGTTTGCCAGCACGGTTTTGCCAGCACGGTTTGCCAGCACGGTTTGCCAGTACGGTTTGCCAGCACGGTTTGCCATCACGGTTTGCCAGCACGGTTTGCCAACACGGTTTGCCAGCACGGTTTGCCAGCACGGTTTGCCAGCACGGTTTGCCAACACGGTTTGCCAGCACGATTTGTCAACACGGTTTGCCAGCACGGTTTTGCCAGCACGGTTAGCCAGCACGGTTTGCCAGCACGGTTTGCCAGCACGGTTTGCTAGCACGATTTGCCAGCACGGTTTGCCAGCACGGTTTGCCAGCAGGGTTTGCCATTATGGTTTTGCCAGCACGGTTTGCCAGCACGGTTTACCAGCACGGTTTGTCAGCACGGTTTGCCAGCACGGTTTTGCCAGCACGGTTTGCCAGCACGGTTTGCCAGCATGGTTTGTCAGCACGATTTGCCAGCACGGTTTGCCAGCACGGTTTTGCCAGCACGGTTTGCCAGGACGGTTTGCCAGCACGGTTTTGCCAGCACGATTTGCCAGCACGGTTTGCCAGCACGGTTTGCCAGCACGATTTGCGAGCACGGTTTGCCAGCACGGTTTGCCAGCACGGTTTTGCCAGGGAGATTTGTCAACACGGTTTGCCAGCACGGTTTTGCCAGCACGGTTTGCCAGCACGGTTTGCCAGTACGGTTTGCCAGCACGGTTTGCCATCACGGTTTGCCAGCACGGTTTGCCAGCACGGTTTGCCAGCACGGTTTGCCAGCACGGTTTTGCCAGCACGATTTGTCAACACGGTTTGCCAGCACGGTTTTGCCAGCACGGTTTGCCAGCACGGTTTGCCAGCACGGTTTGCCAGCACGGTTTGCCAGCACGGTTTGCCAGCACGGTTTGCCATTTCGGTTTGCCAGCATGGTTTGCCAGCACGGTTTGCCAGCATGGTTTGTCAGCACGATTTGCCAGCACGGTTTGCCAGCACGGTTTTGCCAGCACGGTTTGCCAGGACGGTTTGCCAGCACGGTTTTGCCAGCACGATTTGCCAGCACGGTTTGCCAGCACGGTTTGCCAGCACGATTTGCGAGTACGGTTTGCCAGCACGGTTTGCCAGCACGGTTTTGCCAGGAAGATTTGTCAACACGGTTTGCCAGCACGGTTTTGCCAGCACGGTTTGCCAGGACGGTTTGCCAGCACGGTTTTGCCAGCACGATTTGCCAGCACGGTTTGCCAGCACGGTTTGCCAGCACGATTTGCGAGTACGGTTTGCCAGCACGGTTTGCCAGCACGGTTTTGCCAGGAAGATTTGTCAACACGGTTTGCCAGCACGGTTTTGCCAGCACGGTTTGCCAGCACGGTTTGCCAGTACGGTTTGCCAGCACGGTTTGCCATCACGGTTTGCCAGCACGGTTTGCCAGCACGGTTTGCCAGCACGGTTTTGCCAGCACGATTTGTCAACACGGTTTGCCAGCACGGTTTTGCCAGCACGGTTTGCCAGCACGGTTTGCCAGCACGGTTTGCCAGCACGGTTTGCCAGCACGATTTGCCAGCACGGTTTGCCAGCACGGTTTGCCAGCAGGGTTTGCCATTACGGTTTGCCAGCACGGTTTGCCAGCACGGTTTACCAGCACGGTTTGTCAGCACGGTTTGCCAGCACGGTTTGCCAGCACGGTTTGCCAGCACGGTTTTGCCAGCAAGGTTTGCCAGGACGGTTTGCCAGCACGGTTTTGCCAGCACGATTTGCCAGCACGGTTTTCCAGCACGGTTTGCCAGCACGATTTGCGAGCACGGTTTGCCAGCACGGTTTGCCAGCCCGGTTTTGTCCAGCACGGTTTGCCAGCACGGTTTGCCAGCACGGTTTTTCCAGCACGGTTTGCCATCACGGTTTGCCAGCACGGTTTGCCAGTACGGTTTGCCAGCACGGTTTGCCATCACGGTTTGCCAGCACGGTTTGCCAGTACAGTTTGCCAGCACGGTTTGCCAGCACGATTTGCCAGCACGGTTTGTCAGCACGGTTTGCCAGCACGGTTTGCCAGCACGGTTTTGCCAGGAAGATTTGTCAACACGGTTTGCCAGCACGGTTTTGCCAGCACGGTTTGCCAGCACGGTTTGCCAGTACGGTTTGCCAGCACGGTTTGCCATGACGGTTTGCCAGCACGGTTTGCCAACACGGTTTGCCAGCACGGTTTGCCAGCACGGTTTGCCAGCACGGTTTGCCAACACGGTTTGCCAGCACGATTTGTCAACACGGTTTGCCAGCACGGTTTTGCCAGCACGGTTTGCCAGCACGGTTTGCCAGCACGGTTTGCCAGCACGGTTTGCTAGCACGATTTGCCAGCACGGTTTGCCAGCACGGTTTGCCAGCAGGGTTTGCCATTACGGTTTTGCCAGCACGGTTTGCCAGCACGGTTTACCAGTACGGTTTGTCAGCACGGTTTGCCAGCACGGTTTTGCCAGCACGGTTTGCCAGCACGGTTTGCCAGCATGGTTTGTCAGCACGATTTGCCAGCACGGTTTGCCAGCACGGTTTTGCCAGCACGGTTTGCCAGGACGGTTTGCCAGCACGGTTTTGCCAGCACGATTTGCCAGCACGGTTTGCCAGCACGGTTTGCCAGCACGATTTGCGAGCACGGTTTGCCAGCACGGTTTGCCAGCACGGTTTTGCCAGGGAGATTTGTCAACACGGTTTGCCAGCACGGTTTTGCCAGCACGGTTTGCCAGCACGGTTTGCCAGTACGGTTTGCCAGCACGGTTTGCCATCACGGTTTGCCAGCACGGTTTGCCAGCACGGTTTGCCAGCACGGTTTGCCAGCACGGTTTTGCCAGCACGATTTGTCAACACGGTTTGCCAGCACGGTTTTGCCAGCACGGTTTGCCAGCACGGTTTGCCAGCACGGTTTGCCAGCACGGTTTGCCAGCACGGTTTGCCAGCACGGTTTGCCATTTCGGTTTGCCAGCATGGTTTGCCAGCACGGTTTGCCAGCATGGTTTGTCAGCACGATTTGCCAGCACGGTTTGCCAGCACGGTTTTGCCAGCACGGTTTGCCAGGACGGTTTGCCAGCACGGTTTTGCCAGCACGATTTGCCAGCACGGTTTGCCAGCACGGTTTGCCAGCACGATTTGCGAGCACGGTTTGCCAGCACGGTTTGCCAGCACGGTTTTGCCAGGAAGATTTGTCAACACGGTTTGCCAGCACGGTTTTGCCAGCACGGTTTGCCAGCACGGTTTGCCAGTACGGTTTGCCAGCACGGTTTGCCATCACGGTTTGCCAGCACGGTTTGCCAGCACGGTTTGCCAGCACGGTTTTGCCAGCACGATTTGTCAACACGGTTTGCCAGCACGGTTTTGCCAGCACGGTTTGCCAGCACGGTTTGCCAGCACGGTTTGCCAGCACGGTTTGCCAGCACGATTTGCCAGCACGGTTTGCCAGCACGGTTTGCCATCACGGTTTGCCAGCACGGTTTGCCAGCACGGTTTGCCAGCACGGTTTTGCCAGCACGATTTGTCAACACGGTTTGCCAGCACGGTTTTGCCAGCACGGTTTGCCAGCACGGTTTGCCAGCACGGTTTGCCAGCACGGTTTGCCAGCACGATTTGCCAGCACGGTTTGCCAGCACGGTTTGCCAGCAGGGTTTGCCATTACGGTTTGCCAGCACGGTTTGCCAGCACGGTTTACCAGCACGGTTTGTCAGCACGGTTTGCCAGCACGGTTTGCCAGCACGGTTTGCCAGCACGGTTTTGCCAGCAAGGTTTGCCAGGACGGTTTGCCAGCACGGTTTTGCCAGCACGATTTGCCAGCACGGTTTTCCAGCACGGTTTGCCAGCACGATTTGCGAGCACGGTTTGCCAGCACGGTTTGCCAGCCCGGTTTTGTCCAGCACGGTTTGCCAGCACGGTTTGCCAGCACGGTTTTTCCAGCACGGTTTGCCATCACGGTTTGCCAGCACGGTTTGCCAGTACGGTTTGCCAGCACGGTTTGCCATCACGGTTTGCCAGCACGGTTTGCCAGTACAGTTTGCCAGCACGGTTTGCCAGCACGATTTGCCAGCACGGTTTGTCAGCACGGTTTGCCAGCACGGTTTGCCAGCACGGTTTTGCCAGGAAGATTTGTCAACACGGTTTGCCAGCACGGTTTTGCCAGCACGGTTTGCCAGCACGGTTTGCCAGTACGGTTTGCCAGCACGGTTTGCCATGACGGTTTGCCAGCACGGTTTGCCAACACGGTTTGCCAGCACGGTTTGCCAGCACGGTTTGCCAGCACGGTTTGCCAACACGGTTTGCCAGCACGATTTGTCAACACGGTTTGCCAGCACGGTTTTGCCAGCACGGTTTGCCAGCACGGTTTGCCAGCACGGTTTGCCAGCACGGTTTGCTAGCACGATTTGCCAGCACGGTTTGCCAGCACGGTTTGCCAGCAGGGTTTGCCATTACGGTTTTGCCAGCACGGTTTGCCAGCACGGTTTACCAGTACGGTTTGTCAGCACGGTTTGCCAGCACGGTTTTGCCAGCACGGTTTGCCAGCACGGTTTGCCAGCATGGTTTGTCAGCACGATTTGCCAGCACGGTTTGCCAGCACGGTTTTGCCAGCACGGTTTGCCAGGACGGTTTGCCAGCACGGTTTTGCCAGCACGATTTGCCAGCACGGTTTGCCAGCACGGTTTGCCAGCACGATTTGCGAGCACGGTTTGCCAGCACGGTTTGCCAGCACGGTTTTGCCAGGGAGATTTGTCAACACGGTTTGCCAGCACGGTTTTGCCAGCACGGTTTGCCAGCACGGTTTGCCAGTACGGTTTGCCAGCACGGTTTGCCATCACGGTTTGCCAGCACGGTTTGCCAGCACGGTTTGCCAGCACGGTTTGCCAGCACGGTTTTGCCAGCACGATTTGTCAACACGGTTTGCCAGCACGGTTTTGCCAGCACGGTTTGCCAGCACGGTTTGCCAGCACGGTTTGCCAGCACGGTTTGCCAGCACGGTTTGCCAGCACGGTTTGCCATTTCGGTTTGCCAGCATGGTTTGCCAGCACGGTTTGCCAGCATGGTTTGTCAGCACGATTTGCCAGCACGGTTTGCCAGCACGGTTTTGCCAGCACGGTTTGCCAGGACGGTTTGCCAGCACGGTTTTGCCAGCACGATTTGCCAGCACGGTTTGCCAGCACGGTTTGCCAGCACGATTTGCGAGCACGGTTTGCCAGCACGGTTTGCCAGCACGGTTTTGCCAGGAAGATTTGTCAACACGGTTTGCCAGCACGGTTTTGCCAGCACGGTTTGCCAGCACGGTTTGCCAGTACGGTTTGCCAGCACGGTTTGCCATCACGGTTTGCCAGCACGGTTTGCCAGCACGGTTTGCCAGCACGGTTTTGCCAGCACGATTTGTCAACACGGTTTGCCAGCACGGTTTTGCCAGCACGGTTTGCCAGCACGGTTTGCCAGCACGGTTTGCCAGCACGGTTTGCCAGCACGATTTGCCAGCACGGTTTGCCAGCACGGTTTGCCAGCAGGGTTTGCCATTACGGTTTGCCAGCACGGTTTGCCAGCACGGTTTACCAGCACGGTTTGTCAGCACGGTTTGCCAGCACGGTTTGCCAGCACGGTTTGCCAGCACGGTTTTGCCAGCAAGGTTTGCCAGGACGGTTTGCCAGCACGGTTTTGCCAGCACGATTTGCCAGCACGGTTTTCCAGCACGGTTTGCCAGCACGATTTGCGAGCACGGTTTGCCAGCACGGTTTGCCAGCCCGGTTTTGTCCAGCACGGTTTGCCAGCACGGTTTGCCAGCACGGTTTTTCCAGCACGGTTTGCCAGCACGGTTTGCCAACACGGTTTGCCAGCACGGTTTGCCAGCACGGTTTGCCAGCACGGTTTGCCAGCACGATTTGTCAACACGGTTTGCCAGCACGGTTTTGCCAGCACGGTTTGCCAGCACGGTTTGCCAGCACGGTTTGCCAGCACGGTTTGCCAGCACGGTTTTGCCAGCACGGTTTGTCAACACGGTTTGCCAGCACGGTTTTGCCAGCACGGTTTGCCAGCACGGTTTGCCAGCACGGTTTGCCAGCACGGTTTGCCAGCACGATTTGTCAACACGGTTTTCCAGCACGGTTTTGCCAGCACGGTTTGCCAGCACGGTTTGCCAGTACGGTTTGCCGGCACGGTTTGCCAGCACGGTTTGCCAGCACGGTTTTCCAGCACGGTTTGCCAGCACGGTTTGCCAGCACGATTTGTCAACACGGTTTGCCAGCACGGTTTGCCAGCACGGTTTGCCAGCAGGGTTTGCCAGTACGGTTTGCCAGCACGGTTTGCCAGCACGGTTTGCCAGCACGGTTTGCCAGCACGGTTTGTCAGCACGGTTTGCCAGCACGGTTTGCCAGCACGGTTTGCCAGCATGGTTTGTCAGCACGATTTGCCAGCACGGTTTGCCAGCACGGTTTTGCCAGCACGGTTTGCCAGGACGGTTTGCCAGCACGGTTTTGCCAGCACGATTTGCCAGCACGGTTTGGCAGCACGGTTTGCCAGCACGATTTGCCAGCACGGTTTGCCAGCACGGTTTGCCAGCACGGTTTTGTCCAGCACGGTTTGCCAGCACGGTTTGCCAGCACGGTTTGCCAGCACGGTTTTGCCAGCACGGTTTGCCAGCACGGTTTGCCAGCACGATTTGTCAACACGGTTTGCCAGCACGGTTTTGCCAGCACGGTTTTGCCAGCACGGTTTGCCAGCACGGTTTTGCCAACACGGTTTGCCAGCACGGTTTGCCAGCACGGTTTTGCCAGCACGATTTGACAGCACGGTTTGCCAGCACGGTTTGCCAGCACGATTTGCCAGCACGGTTTACCAGCACGGTTTGCCAGCACGGTTTTGTCCAGCACGGTTTGCCAGCACGATTTGTCAACACGGTTTTCCTGCACGGTTTTCCAGCACGATTTGCCAGCACGGTTTGCCAGCACGGTTTGCCGGCACGATTTATCAACACGGTTTGCCTGCACGGTTTGCCAGCACAGTTTTGCCAGCACGGTTTGCCAGCACGATTTGCCAGCACGGTTTTCCACAAGTGCAAGGACTTGGTCTATTGCGATAGGTGCTCCTATTCGGTGAGTGAGTTCGAGTGAATGTTGTTTACCCATGGTAAGATATAATAGAGGGTTATTTTGTGGGGTTAGATCGTGTAAATATATAAATGTTGCGTTGTTAAAACCCGCCACCAGCCGACACAGCCAACTAGTAAGGGTTGTCACGTAAACAAAACGTGGCCAATTCGTCACTAGTACAGCACTAGTGTGTAGTGTAGTGTATAGTGTAGTGTATAGTGTAGTGTATAGTGTAGTGTATAGTGTAGTGTATAGGGTAGTGTGTAGTAGTGTATAGTGTAGTGTATAGTAGTGTATAGTGTAGTGTATAGTATAGTGTATAGTGTAGTGTATAGTGTAGTGTATAGTGTAGTGTATAGCAGTGAAGTGTATAGTGTAGTGTATAGTAGTGTAGTGTATAGTGTAGTGTATAGTAGTGAAGTGTATAGTGTAGTGTATAGTGGTGTAGTGTATAGTGTAGTGTATAGTGTAGTGTATAGTATAGTGTATAGTGTAGTGTAGTGTATAGTGTAGTGTATAGTGTAGTGTATAGTGTAGTGTATCGTGAAGTGTATAGTAGTGTATAGTGTAGTGTATAGTGTAGTGTACAGTAGTGTAGTGTATAGTGTAGTGTATAGTAGTGTAGTGTATAGTATAGTGTATAGTAGTGTATAGTGTAGTGTATAGTGTAGTGTATAGTGTAGTGTATCGTGCAGTATACTAATACAGCACGCCGATGTGTTGGATGATATTGGTGGTGAAAGCCTACGTGTTAAACATTGCAAGACATTTAAACAGACGAGTGCAAGTCCCGTTTGGTGTTCGAAACATCTTCAAACATCTCCCCGTTGCATTGCCAGAGAAGCCGAATTCTCATAGGGAAACATTTCCCCACAGCATTTTCATAGTACAGTACCGGTAAGAACAAAAATCAATTCCCATCGATGAAAGGGAGGGAGGGAGGATTGTAAAGCAGGAATGAGTTGGAATCTCGAGCACAGATTCCGCAGAAAAAAAAAATGAGATATGGGACAATGGCTGAATATTGATTTTGATTCAGCTCAATGACACGTGGCACCATCACACGGAAGAGTCGTAGCCAGCACCAGGCAAGCCTTAGCCCAGCCGACCGCCTTTGTCTCCCCCAAGTGGGGAAGCAGGAACGGCGTGGTGGTGGGGAGGGACGACTGCCTCCCAATGAGCGTGCCTCGGCTTCTAGAGGGCACGGGGAGAGTGAAAGGGGAGAGATGGGAGAGTACGAGGAGAGAGAGAGCGGGGCATTCACTCACCCACTCACTCTCTCTTGCCATGTTTAAACAACATTCGCTTGAACCCACTCACCCACCCACCACTCACCCACAATCTTACTAACCGTATCATTCACTCACTCACTCAACCATTCCACTCATCCACTCACTCAATCAAAATCTTACGAACCCGCTCACTCATTCACTCATTCACCCACCACCTCACTCATCTACTCATTGACTCAGCCACCTACCATCTCACGCACCAACTCATTAACTCACTCACGCACTATCTCACTCACCCACCACCTCACTTATTCACTCACTCATTCACACACCATCTCACTCACTCACCCACCATCTCATTCACCTACCAACCCACCATATCACTCATCCACTCATTCACCCACCCACCATCTCACCCACCCACCCACCATATCACTCATTTACTCACCCACCCACCCACCATCTCACTCACCAACCCACCATATAATTTACCCACTCATTCGCTGACGCACTTATATTCACTCACTCACACGCTATCTCACTCACCTACTCATTCGCTCACCAACCATATCACTCACCCACTCACTCACCCACCCACCATATCACTCACCTACTCACTCACCCACCCACCATCTCATTCACCCACCATCTCACCCACCCACTATATCACTCATTTACTCACCCACCCACCATCTCACTCACCCACCCACCATATCACTTACCCACTCATTCGCTCACCCACTTATTCACTCACTCACTCACTATCTCACTCATCTACTCATTCATTTACCAACGATATCACTCACCGACTCATTCACCCACCCACCATCTCACTCTTCTACTAATTCACTCACCATCTCACTCGCGTTCCCACTCACCACCTCACTCACCCACTCATTCACTCAGCCACCCACCATCTCACTCACCCACTCATTCACTCACTCACCCACCAACTCACTCACCTACTAATTCACTCACTCACCATCTCACTCACCATCCCACTCACCACCTCACTCAACCACTCATTTACTCAGCCACCCACAACCTCACACTCACCCGCTTATTCACCCACTCTTGCCAATCATTAATTTTAGTCTCTTGAGTTCTTAAGCGGATAAACAAATTAACTTGAATTTTTAACTCGCTCACTCATCTCACTCAATCATTTACCCACTCATCCACCGTTCCACTCACCTACTCATTCACTCACACACCCACCACCGTCTAACCCGCGCACACACCGTGTCACTCACCTACTCAAACACTCATCCACCAACTCACTCCCCCACTCATTCACCCACGCACCCACCCACCATCTCACTCACTCACTCACCCACCTACTCACTCACTCACCATCTCACTCACCCACCAACCCACCGTATCACTCATTCACCCACTCACCATATCACTCACCCACTCACTCATCCACCCACCAACTCACTCATCTACTAATTCACTCACCATCTCACTCGCGTTCCCACTCACCACCTCACTCATCCACTCATTTACTCAGCCACCCACCATCGCACTCACCCACTCATTCACTCAGCCACTTATTCACTTACTCATTCACACATATTATCTAACTCATCCCCACATTCACCCACGCACCATATCACTCACATACTCACCCACCATCTCACTCACTCACCCATCTCACTCACCCACCCACCATCTCACTCACCCAACCACCATCTCACTCACCCAACCACCATCTCACTCACCCACCCACCATCTCACTCACCCACCCACCATCTCACTCACTCACCCACCATCTCACTAATTTACTCACCCACACACCATCTCACTCACCCAACCACGATCCCAATTACCCACTCATTCGGTCACCCACGTATTCATTCACTCACTCACACACTATCTCACTCATCTACTCATTTATTTACCAACCATATCACTCACCTACTCACCCACGAACCACACCATCTCACTCACCCACTCATTCACTCACTCACCGACCCACCAACTCACTCATCCACTCATTCACTGACCCACCCACCATTTCACTCACCCACCATATCACTCACCCATCCACCACACCATCTCACTCACCCACTCATTCGCTCAGTCACTCACTCACCCACCCACCAACTCACTCATCCACTCATTCACTGACCCACCCACAATTTCACTCACCCACCATATCACTCACCCATCCACCACACCATCTCACTCACCCACTCATTCGCTCAGTCACTCACTCACCCACCCACCAACTCACTCATCCACTCATTCACCCAACCACCATCTCACACTCACCCACTCACTCACTCACCCATCCACCACACCATCTCACTCACCGACTCATTGACTCACTCACGCACCCACCCACCAACTTACTCATCCACTAATTCACTGACCCACCCACCCACCATCTCACTCACCTACTCATTCACCCACCCACCATATCACTCACTCACCCACCCACCACACCATCTCACTCACCCACTCATTCACTGACCCACCCACCCCCCATCTCACTCACCCACTCATTCACCCACCCACCATATCACTCACCCATCCACCACACCATCTCACTCACCCACTCATTCACTCACTCACCCACCCACCCACCCACCAACTCACTCATCCACTCATTCACTGACCCACCCACCCACCATCTCACTAACCCACTCATTCACCCACCCACCATATCACACTCACCCACTCACTCACCCATCCACCACACCATCTCACTCACCCACTCATTCACTCACTCACTCACCCACCCACCCACCATCTCACTCACCCACTCATTCACTGACCCACCCACCCACCATCTCACTAACCCACTCATTCACCCACCCACCATATCACACTCACCCACTCACTCACCCATCCACCACACCATCTCACTCACCCACTCATTCACTCACTCACTCACCCACCCACCAACTCACTCATCCACTCATTCACTGACCCACCCACAATTTCACTCACCCACCATATCACTCACCCATCCACCACACCATCTCACTCACCCACTCATTCGCTCAGTCACTCACTCACCCACCCACCAACTCACTCATCCACTCATTCACCCAACCACCATCTCACACTCACCCACTCACTCACTCACCCATCCACCACACCATCTCACTCACCGACTCATTGACTCACTCACGCACCCACCCACCAACTTACTCATCCACTAATTCACTGACCCACCCACCCACCATCTCACTCACCTACTCATTCACCCACCCACCATATCACTCACTCACCCACCCACCACACCATCTCACTCACCCACTCATTCACTGACCCACCCACCCCCCATCTCACTCACCCACTCATTCACCCACCCACCATATCACTCACCCATCCACCACACCATCTCACTCACCCACTCATTCACTCACTCACCCACCCACCCACCAACTCACTCATCCACTCATTCACTGACCCACCCACCCACCATCTCACTAACCCACTCATTCACCCACCCACCATATCACACTCACCCACTCACTCACCCATCCACCACACCATCTCACTCACCCATTCATTCACTCACTCACTCACCCACCCACCATCTCACTCACCCACTCATTCACTGACCCACCCACCCACCATCTCACTAACCCACTCATTCACCCACCCACCATATCACACTCACCCACTCACTCACCCATCCACCACACCATCTCACTCACCCACTCATTCACTCACTCACTCACCCACCCACCATCTCACTCACCCACTCACTCACTCACCCATCCACCACACCATCTCACTCACCGACTCATTGACTCACTCACGCACCCACCCACCAACTCACTCATCCACTCATTCACTGACCCACCCACCCACCATCTCACTCACCTACTCATTCACCCACCCACCATATCACTCACTCACCCAACCACCCACCACACCATCTCACTCACCCACTCATTCACTGACCCACCCACCCCCCATCTCACTCACCCACTCATTCACCCACCCACCATATCACTCACCCATCCACCACACCATCTCACTCACCCACTCATTCACTCACTCACCCACCCACCCACCAACTCACTCATCCACTCATTCACTGACCCACCCACCCACCATCTCACTAACCAACTCATTCACCCACCCACCATATCACACTCACCCACTCACTCACCCATCCACCACACCATCTCACTCACCCACTCATTCACTCACTCACTCACCCACCCACCATCTCACTCACCCACTCATTCACTGACCCACCCACCCACCATCTCACTAACCCACTCATTCACCCACCCACCATATCACACTCACCCACTCACTCACCCATCCACCACACCATCTCACTCACCCACTCATTCACTGACCCACCCACCCACCATCTCACTAACCCACTCATTCACCCACCCACCATATCACACTCACCCACTCACTCACCCATCCACCACACCATCTCACTCACCCACTCATTGACTCACTCACTCATCCATTCATTCACTGACCCACCCACCCACCATCTCACTCACCTACTCATTCACTCACCCACCATATCACTCACTCACCCACCACACCATCTCACTCACCCACTCATTAATCCATCCACCATATCACTCACCCACTCACTCACCCATCCACCACACCATCTCACTCACCCACTCACTCACCCATCCACCACACCATCTCACTCACCCACTCATTCACTGACCCACCCACCCACCATCTCACTAACCCACTCATTCACCCACCCACCATATCACACTCACCCACTCACTCACCCATCCACCACACCATCTCACTCACCCACTCATTGACTCACTCACTCATCCATTCATTCACTGACCCACCCACCCACCATCTCACTCACCTACTCATTCACTCACCCACCATATCACTCACTCACCCACCCACCACACCATCTCACTCACCCACTCATTAATCCATCCACCATATCACTCACCCACTCACTCACCCATCCACCACACCATCTCACTCACCCATTCACTCACTCACCCACCCACCATCTCACTCACCCACTCATTCACTGACCCACCCACCCACCAACTCGCACTCACCCACTCATGCCGCCCACTCTCGCAAATTTGATTCATCCTCGGTCTCCCGGCTGCGATAGACCCTGGGACATCGACACGTGACAAATTACGATGCAAAGCCGAAACGAAGACACCGCGTCTCACGATGTCACACTCCCAGGCAACGTTGCATCATTGTATTTGCAACGGCATTGAAAAACATCGACTATCATATAAAGTAGAACCTCCTCCTCTTTAACGACGATAGTTGGTTTCACGAAACCTGTCATTGAAGCGATTTGGTCGATAAGCGATTATAGGAGGCACACGGTAAAGGCTTCATTCGTTCCGATGGCATCGAATGTGTGACTCCTTTGTCACCCCCAAAAAACGTACTTTATAACATTTTAACAATGGACATTAACAAATCAAGATACTTAACAACATTATGAATACATAATGTTAAAATAAACATTGTTAATCAATGCATACATGTTTGCTGTGCCTATAACAGCTCGTCGTTAACGGGAAAGGGGTGGGTGGCGGTGGTGATGGTGGTGGTGATGGTGGGTGGGGATGGTATGATGGTAGGTGAGTGGTGGTGGTGTGGTGGGTGGTGATGGTGGTGATGGTAGGTGAGTGGTGGTGGTGATGGTGGGTGGTGGTGATGGTAGGTGAGTCGTGGTGTGGTGGGTGGTGATGGTAGGTGAGTGGTGGTGATGGTGGGTGGCGGTGGTGGTGATGGTGGGTGGTGGTGGTGATGGTAGGTGAGTGGTGGTGTGGTGGGTGGTGATGGTAGGTGAGTGGTGGTGATGGTGGGTGGTGGGTGGCGGTGGTGGTGATGGTGGTGATGGTGGTTTGTGGGTAGATGGTGGTGATGGTAGGTGAGTGGTGGCGATGGTGGGTGGTGGTGATGGTAGGTGAGTCGTGGTGATGGTGGGTGGTGGTAGTGGGTGGCGGTGGTGGTGATGGTGGGTGGTGATGGTGGTGATGGTAGGTGAGTGGTGGTGGCGGTGGGTGGTGGTGGGTGGTGATGGTGAGTGGTGATGGTGGGTAGATGGTGGTGATGGTAGGTGAGTGGTGGTGATGGTTGGTGGCGGTGGTGGTGATGGTGGTGGTGGGTGGTGATGGTAGGTGAGTGGTGGTAATGGGTGGTGGTGGTGGGTGGTGGTGGGTGGTAGTGGGTGTTGGGTGGTGGTGTTGGGTGGTGGTAGGTGGTAAATGGTGGGTGGTGGTGGGTGTTGGGTGGTGGTGTTGGGTGGTGGTAGGTGGTAAATGGTGGGTGGTGGTGGGTGGTGGTGGTGGGTGGTGGAGTGAGCATGTACTGATGCCTCGTTAAATTTCACAAGTGCGATATTTGGTGCGTAAAGTGAAGATCGATCGATCGATCCACAGACACGGGCTGCACAGGCGACAGCCTGCATCCAGGCGGTCAGGTTCCGGGCGATAGGAACTATTGCCCAAGCCCTGCGATCCTCCATATGTTAAGATGTTTTCAGCCAATGAATCATGTAAAAATAATAATACATTTATTATTTTTTCTACCTACGTGACTTTACCGAAAGAACCAGAGAATGGAAATCCTGCAGTCACGAAAGGTTCAAATCAAGAATATAATTGCTAAAAAGTATTGAGCAATGAATGACAGCGATAGAGGGGGACTTTGGTGCCTCGATGTTAACTACCTCGCCTGGTATACAGGAGGTCGTGGGTTCGATCCCGACCCTGATGATGCCTGCTGTATATTTGGAGTTTGTGTGTCTCTCATCATCACGGTGGCTAGGAGATGTTAACTACCTCGCCTGGTATACAGGAGGTCGTGGGTTCGATCCCGACCCTGACGATGCCTGCTGTATATTTGGAGTTTGCGTGTCTCTCTCTCTCTCATCATCATCATCACGGTGGCTAGGAGATGTTGACCTCCTGTATACTGGCCGAGGTAGTTGCGAGTTCGATCCCGACCACACACACACACGGCATGATCATCAAAGTACGTTTATTTAGCAGCGGCTGTTATTTCACAATTAAAAACCCGCGGTGTCAACCCTAACGCCGGCTTTCCCTCTAACACGCACACACACACACGACACGACGTGTATTGAAGCGGCGAAACCAGTGGCAAGGTAAGAAAACCGATCCAACAGGTCATCGGAGACGGACGATCCTCAAAAGGTCACTACAGATTCCAGTCCAGCCTCCCTCCATCATGCTGGTTTGGGTTGGCAAATTTCACACGTGGCGATGCTATCGAGAGAGAGGGGGGCTACTCCTGGCTGTGTTTTTGTTATCTTGGTTGTATACCTTGGTTGTAGTTTGGGACCGTTTTTTGTCGTCGACGATTGTCTGCCTTGACCCCCTCCCCCCACCCCTCGATTGATCGGGACCTGTACAATGCAGTGTCGGATGATCCTCGTAGCAAAAGTATCATCATGCTACGTAGCTACGGGCCCCGCACTTTCAAGGGCCCCGCGCCAAACGCTTTCAAGCGATCAATTCCGGTTCAGTGATTCTGCACGTGCTCAATCACTGTAGTACTATACCGCCCTTCAGCTCTTACGAACGAATGGGTGTTTAAGGTTTAGCGATTTGTCGTATTATCCGGCTGTATAGCAAAATGAAAAAAAATACAATTACTTTACTATGCAAGTGAACACATTTGTGTTTTAATATTTACGTGGTTTTTTAAAATTATTATTTAGAGCTCCTTTATAACATAACATGCTGCAGGCCCCGCGCTCGCTTCATCCGCCACTGGTGCAATGAATGAATGTGTCATATCGTGACTCGCTATACGTCGTCTCTGTTGCAAACCCTCCTATCGTGCTGTGTGTTGTGCCGTCGTCACCTCGCTGACCATGCCGCTCCCCGTGGCCCAGAATGGAACATCTCGATTTGAAGCTTTCGTGACTGCAAGGATCCATACTCTTTGGTTCTATTCGGTAAGGTCACCACGTAGGTCAAAAATAAAATAACAAAAAATCGCGACGTTTCGGCCACAACACAAGTGGCCTTCATCAGGTGAAGGGAGCGGACTGTCCAGAGGACAGCGTTGGAGTGAAGACAGCCAAGCCCAGGTCGCGTCCTTTAAGCTGTGTGGGAGGAAACAAAAAAAAACGCCTTGACAAAGGAATTAGCATAACAATGATGTAGCATAACAATGATGTACTGGACCGGCACGGTGGGGGTGGGGAGTTTACATAATGTTGGTGTGAAAGGAAAATAAGCTGCTGTGAAAGTTTGGAATATCACTACTTGAAAAAAAATACTGTACCATTGAAAATTAGTTTAATGTTTGGTTTGATTTAGAACACCAACATTACGTAAACTCCCCCCCCACCCCGCCGGTTCAGTACATCATTGTTATGCTAATTCCTTTGTCAAGGCGTTCTTTTGTTTCCTCCCACAAAGCTTAAAGGACGCGACCTGGGATTGGCTGTCTTCACTCCAACGCTGTCCTCTGGACAGTCCGCTCCCTTCACCTGATGAAGGCCACTTGTGTTGTGGCCGAAACGTCGCGATTTTTTGTCATTTTATTTTTACCCACGTGACTTTACCGAATAGAACCAAAGAGAATGGAACATCTGTTGGGCAAAAAAAAAAAGAGCTTCACAGATGATAATTTTATCGTTTGCATTCCGACCGCAGGTATCGTGGTCAATGCAAGCGTGACTCCTTGTAAAAAAATAATGCGTCAGTTTTGTTGCCAGATAAAAGAGTAAAAAAAAACCACAATCATCATATTTTGCTACTGGCAAAGGAGGTTCCAATGGCAAGAGCTTCACAGCTCATCGGATTCCTCCTCCTCCTAATGATGCAGCCCGTAATCAAGATTCTGAAGTTGCTGTTAAACCAGCGCCTACGAAGGCCGCCTTTGTCTTTCCCCGATGCTAACGATGCTTGACCCCACACCGCGCGCAAGGTCCGAGTTTGATCTGGAGCAGTGGCTCCTCTTAGCCTGGGGGTGCATCACGCTAGCCCTAGCAGCGATGCCCTTGCTGGCGAGGTGGCGAGACACGCGCCCCGATTATTTCTTTTTTTTTGAAATTTAATAATCGAAAACGCAAATTAAGCAACGGGCACGTACGTTACAACTTACTTTGTTTCGTCAAACTCGTAGTATGTGTGAACATTATATAGTAATAGGTTTTACCCTTTGAAACTGGCACAAAAAAACTGACACCTTTATTCAAGGCATCGTGTCTGCAATAACCACAACACAAGCAGTCAAAATGCAAACAAAAGAGACACTCAGTTTAACACGTAGGCTCTTATGAAAAGAGACACTGATAATAATATGCACTGTCCTTGAATTTGATTGGTCCACACCCGAGACGGCTTTTCTTAGAGCCTAGTCTCCATTGGTGTTGGACCAGAAGACGCCAAAAGGCGTACAAACTCAAAAACAGCGTACTATCAGAGTATTGAGAGAGTTGTCTTTTTGTTTGCATTTTGACTGCTTGTGTTGTGGTTATTGCAGACATGATGCCTTGAATAAAGGTGTCAGTTTTTTGTGCCAGTTAAAAGGGTAAAACCTATTACCATATCTTGTTACTGGCAAAGGAGGTCTCATAATGTTTGTGAACATTGCACACCACGCTGTCCCACCTGATGACGGACGCTTGTGTTGCGCCTGAAACGTCGTGATTTATTAGATTTTTCTACCTACCACGTGACTTTACCGAGAGACCCAAAGGAGTGTGGATTCCTGCAGTCACGAAAGCTTCAAATCAAGATTGACACATTTGTTGTAACAACTGAGAACCAAAGGGGGGAGTGGGGGCCAGGCTGCAGGATAATTTTTCTAAGAACCATAACCACGGGGCGAGAGGGAGCCAGGGCCCAGCCACGGCCCATTGAACCGCAGGGTTCGCTTTGTGCGATGTCGCGTGGTGGTGGTGGTGGTGTGTATATGTGCGTGTGTGTATATATGTGCGTGTGTATGTATGTGTGTGTACTGCGTGTGTACGGTGTGTGTACTCTGTGCGCGGTGTGTTTTGTGTGTACTGTGTAGTGCGTGTGTAGTGTGTACAGCGTGTGTATACTTTGTATGTACTGCGTGTGTGTACTGTGTGTGTGTACTGTGTATGTACTGCGTGTGTACTGTGTGTACTATATGTACAGCGTGTGTGTACTGTGTGTACTGCGTGTGTACGGTGTACGCTGTGCGCGGTGTGTTGTGTGTACTGTGCAGTGCGTGTGTGTACTGTGTAGTGCATGTGTAGTGTGTACAGTGTGTCTGTGTATGTACAGCGTGTGCGTACTGTGTATGTACCACGTATGTGTACAGCATGTGTACTGTGTATGTACTGCGTGTATGTACCGCGTGTGTGTACTGTGTGTGTGTACTGTGTACGTACTGCGTGTGTGTACTGTGTGTACTATATGTACAGCGTGTGTGTACTGTGTGTGTACTGTATGTACTGTGTGTGTACTGTGTGTATGTGCTGTGTGTGTACTGTGTGTATGTGCTGTGTGTGTGCAGCGTGTGTGTACTGTATGTACAGCGTGTGTACTGTGTATGTACAGCGTGTGTACTGTGTATGTACATCCTGTGTACTGTGTGTGTACTGTGTATGTACAGCGTGTGTACTGTGTTTATGTACTCTGTGTGTGTACTGCGTGTACTGTGTGTGTATACTGTGTATGTACTGTGTGTACAGCGTGTACTGTGTGTGTACTGTGTATGTACTGTGTGAACTGTGTGTGTACTGTGTGTACTGTATGTATGTACAGCGTGTGTGTACTGTATGTATGTACAGAGTGTATGTACTGTGTGTACTGTATTACTCGTGCGTGTGTGTACTGTGTGTATATACTGTGTGTGTGTACTGTGTGTGTACTGTATGTACAGCGTGTGTGTACTGTGTATGTACCACGTATTTGTACACTGTGTATGTACTGTGTATGTACCACATGTGTACACTGTGTATGTACTGCGTGTGTACTGTGTGTATGTACCACGTATGTGTACTGTGTGTGTGTACTGTGTACGTACTGCGTGTGTGTACTGTGTGTACTATATGTACAGCGTGTGTGTACTGTGTGTGTACTGTATGTACTGTGTGTATGTGCTGTGTGTGTACTGTGTGTATGTGCTGTGTGTGTACAGCGTGTGTGAACTGTATGTACAGCGTGTGTACTGCGTTTGTACAGCGTGTGTACTGCGTATGTACAGCGTGTGTACTGTGTGTATGTACATCGTGTGTACTGTGTATGTACAGCGTGTGTGTACTGTGTTTATGTACTCTGTGTGTGTACTGCGTGTACTGTGTGTATGTACTGTGTGTACAGCGTGTACTGTGTATGTACTGTGTGAACTGTGTGTACTGTATGTGTACTGTATGTATGTACAGCGTGTGTACGTACAGCGTGTGTGTACTGTATGTATGTGCAGCGTGTATGTACTGTGTACTGTGTGTACTGTGCATGTACAGCGTGTGTACTGTATGCATGTACAGTATGTACACTGTATGCATGTACAGTATGTACTGTGTATGTACTTATGTACTGTGCGTACTGTGTACTGTATGTACAGCGTGCGTGTGTACTGTATGTACAGCGTGCGTGTACTGTGTACTGTATGTATAGCGTGTGTGTACTGTGTGTATTACAGCGTGTGTACTGTATGTGTGCACAGCGTGTATGCACTGTGTATGTACTGTGTGTGTACTGTATTACAGCGTGCGTGTGTGTACTGTGTGTATATACTGCGTGTGTACTGTGTATGTACAGCGGGTGTGTACTGTATGCATGTACAGTGTGTGTACTGTGTGAATGTACAGCGTGTATGTACTGTGTGTGTACTGTGTGTATGTAGTGTGTGTACTGTATGTATGTACAGCGTGTGTGTACTGTGTGTGCTGTATGTATGTACAGCGTGTATGTACTGTGTGTGTACTGTATGTACAGCGTGCGTGTGTGTGTACTGTGTGTGTGTACTGCGCCGACTGTTTGCCCTACTCGGCATGCAGCCGTCTCCTCGTGCGGTTTCGCTTCGTGCGCCTTATTTCTCCATTCAGAACGCATCTACCACCAACCACAACCAACCACCGCCACCACCAACCACCGCGAACTTCTACTACCGCACACAACGAGAAGGCATTCGTCAACCGGCGTTCGGTCGCGAATGGGGCAGAGCCGAACCTCGGCTCTGCCGCGTAAATCGAATCAAACATGAGCCTCACCACTGCGCCACCGCTCCCCCTACCACCACCACCACCACCATACGTAACAATGACACACACATTTAAAAGTGTACAAACGCGTAATTATAATCATCAAGATTATTTCAAGGTATTATTATTATTATGATTAAGTCATCGTCTTACACCAAATAAATATTCTCGCAAACAGTTCCATCTTTTCGACATTTTTAAATCTCCCAAACAGGCGACAGCGAGCCAGTGACCATCGACACCATCATCATCACGTGCGCGCGTCACCTTAATTGACATACGTTAAAATCTAATCCCCCACTGGTGTACACGTTGTATGTTATATATAATATAGTTTTTTTAAAGAGGTGAAGGATTGGAGTACAACATTTAAAGTTTGAACACACCCCACAGAAAGACAGATTTCCCGCTCCCACGTATCACTGCCGGATGATGCTAGCAGCTAAAATATCTGCAAATGAATCGATTGGCGTTAGTCCGGGTCACCGCAAAAATATTGGTGGCATAGTTTAAGGTTTTTTTTCTTCTTCTTCTTCTTCTGGGGGCATCGCTGGTACCACCACCCTGTCCTGCCGGAGGGCGACGCTGGGAGCGAGGACGATGTCGATCCCGCCAGCAAGACCGTGACCGCCGTCCGTACCAAGAGATCCCCCGGTGCACCATTGCCTCCGAGTGGTCTCGCTCACAAAGACAAGGGGGGAGGGGGGGGGGGGTGGCCGCCGCCCCCCCCCCCGTGATAAGCAGAACGCGCCGGGGAACGACCGGACCAGCATCCCGATGTACTTTCAAAACAAGCGATAAACAGCCGTTGCCACGCACAAATCCTCAGCAGCCCCCCCTTGTTTACGGGTGTTTTGCGTTGTGTTTTTTTTTATTCACGTATTTGGCGTTGCGTATCGGGCTCGGTGACATCTCCCCGTCTTTCATAGGCCTTCTTGTTTCGGAGTTAGGGAGGTTTTGGCACCCCCCGGGGGTCACCGCCAAACGATTCAAATGTAGCGACGGGGCCCCGCTCTAAATGATCCCAAGCCATCAATTCAGATTCGGTGATCCTGCAACTTGCTCTATCACTATAGTACTATACCGCCCTTCGACTGCTACGAACGACCGGGGTGTTTAAGCTTGGCGATTTATTGTATTATCTGGCTTTGCAGCAAATGATGAAAAAAAAATATATACATACAATTACTTTACTATGCGAGTTAAAAATGTCTTTTAACGTTCATGTTTTTTTTTGTAAATTGAGGGCCCCGTTACAACATATGCCACGGGCCCCGCACGAGCTTCATCCGGGCACAGCGCCCCCCGTAGCTCCTGAACAGACTGTTGGGGCAAGTGCTGCTAGCGGAGCGGCGCCCGCGAACGCCGGCACGGACACGCACCACGGAGTGCTTCAAGTTGTTTGTCCACCACCGCGGCCCGGCCGCCTTTGTCTCCCCCCCCCCCAGTGGCGACGCTCCAACGCGCCGCACCAGGGGCTCATTCGAGGCAGAGTGGTGGAGGACCCCCCCCCCCAGGACCGGTCCAGATGATCGCCGCTGGCGTTGGTGGAACCCCGCGTGGAGCTGAGACCGCCGGGGACTTCGTCGGCCCAGACGCGCTAGCCCGCCCACCCACCGCACGCTACCGGCTCCCCTGCGACTAAGATCCCCGTGCAGCAGTGTGACCGGATTGTTGTTGCGGCAGGCGCTGCTGGCGAGTGAGCGCCTGTGAAGGCCGGCACGCCACACGGAGGTGGGGGTGCCGGTGGCCAGCACCGCGCCCGGCCGCCTTTGTCTCCCCGGCGGCGATGTTTTGACACGCAGCCAACCAGGTAACTCATTTGAGGCCCGACTCGACCTCGGACCGGTTCAGATGAGTATCGTCACTGGTTGTTGGCCGTGAGCGGGAATCGCTGTGCTAACCACTACGCTACCACTCCCCCACAAAGACCCCCCGTGTAGCCTGTAACAGACTGCAGGGGCAAGTGCTGTAATCGAGCACCTATGAAGGCCGGAACGGCACGCGAGGGGGTTTGGGTGGCCAGCACCACGCCCGGCCGCCTTTGTCTCTCCCCAGTGGCGATGTTTACTACACACCGCACCGGGTACTCATTTGAGGCTGAAGTCGACCTAGGCGAGGCCCAGGACCGGTTCAGATAATCGTCACTGGTTGTTGGCCGTGAGCGGGGAATCGTTGCGCTAACCACTACACTACCACTCCCCCCCCCCCACACACAGACACCGCCTTAACATCACAGGAGCCGTGGATGTGTGGAGAATCAGAAGCCCTGCGGCTCTTGTGGATTTCGTCCTTCATCTGCCCAACACCTCGTTAAGTGTTAATTGCAACAACAGCAGCAGCAGCTCGGCAAGCGGGCGGGAGAGAAGGCGAAGTCTAAAATACCCACACGCTTTAAGCCCCAAGTCCCGTATTCACTTGTGCAGGGAAAATTTAGTGTTCAGCTCCATACGGCGTACAACCGTTTTTAATACGGGCAATAAAAAAAAATAATCTATTTGTTTGCGTTTCTCCCTTGTGATGGGACTTTGTAAGGGGCACGGAATGAGCAATGAGGTCTGAATTGGTCTGTAGCAAGGTAGGGCACTGATAAGGGGTTGACGGCTATGTAGTGGTGAGTGTACTAGTGGTGAGTGTACTAGTGGTGAGTGTAGTAGTGAGTGCACTAGTGGTGAGTGTAGTGGTGAGTGTACTAGTGGTGAGTGTACTAGTGGTGAGTGTACTAGTGATGAGTGTACTGGTGATGAGTGTACTGGTGGTGAGTGTAGTGGTGGTGAGTGTACTAGTGGTGAGTGTACTAGTGGTGAGTGTACTAGTGGTGAGTGTAGTGGTGAGTGTACTAGTGGTGAGTGTAGTGGTGAGTGTACTAGTGGTGAGTGTACTAGTGGTGAGTGTAGTGGTTAATGTACTAGTAGTGAGTGTACTAGTGGTGAGTGTAGAAGTGAGTGTACTAGTGATGAGTGTACTAGTGGTGAGTGTACTAGTGGTGAGTGTACTAGTGGTGAGTGTAGTGGTGGTGAGTGTACTAGTGGTGAGTGCACTAGTGGTGAGTGTACTAGTGGTGAGTGTACTAGTGGTGAGTGTAGTTGTGAGTGTAGTGGTGAGTGTAGTAGTGGTGAGTGTACTAGTGGTGAGTGTACTAGTGGTGAGTGTAGTGGTGGTGAGTGTACTGGTGGTGAGTGTACTAGTGGTGAGTGTACTAGTGGTGAGTGTAGTGGTGGTGACTACCTCGCCTGGTATGCAGGATGTCGTGGATTCGATCCCAACCCTGACACCTGTTGTATATTTGGAGTTTGCGTGTCTCTCTCTCATCATCATCACGGTGGCTAGGAGATGTTAACTACCTCGCCCGGTATACAGGAGGTCGCGGGTTCGATCCCGACCCTGACGATGCCTGCTGCTGTGTATTTGGAGTTTGCGTGTCTCTCTCTCTCTCAATCATCATCATCACGATGGCTAGGAAATGTTAACTACCTCGCCTGGTGTGCAGGAGATCGCGGGTTCGATCCCGACCCTGACGATGCCTGCCGTATATAATGAGTTTGCGTCTCTCTCTCTCTCCCCCCCCGTGTCCTCCAGTTTTTACCCCCCAACATTTATAATCGCCGTGCGTTTAGAGTATTTGGCTGCTATAAAAGCCCGTGCGATAAGCCCCTTCGTTGAGCTATCATTTGTCGGCCAGGTCGCTTCCGAGTTTTATAGGCCGGTTTACCCTGGGATAATCCACTTCGGATCGGCATTCCAACGGACAACAAAATACCTGGAACAGACAGCGGCACTGAACAAAGGTGGGCAACAACAGGAACCATGTGATGGGAGTCGGTGCCAAGAGGGAGACACTCGCGAGACGTCGCGGCAAGGATATTTACAGCCCGGGGCTACCGACGACCGTGGCGCAGAACGACGGACATCCGGCGGCGAACTAGCGATGGGGTAGGGGGCGAAGGGAGGGCGCCCTTGGGCGACGCAGTCGGGAAGGAGAGGCGCGGTGACGGTGGGTCGTCGTGGGCGGAGCGCAGGAAGGTGAGAAGTTGGGACGGGTTAGGGCGAGATGAGAAGGCGGAGAGAGGTGGGGGGAGTGTGGTGGAGGGGAGTGGAGTGAGATGAGAGGGGAGAGGCAGGAGAGTGAGTGGGGAGTGGAGTGAGATGAGAGGGGAGAGGTAGGAGAGTGAGTGGGTGGGGAGTGGAGTGAGATGAGAAGGGAGAGGTAGGAGAGTGCATGGAGGGGAGTGGAGTGAGATGAGAGGCAGGAGAGAGTGTGGAGGGGAGTGGAGTGAGATGAGAAGGGAGAGGTAGGGGAGTGAGTGGAGGGGAGTGGAGTGAGATGAGAGGCAGGAGAGAGTGTGGAGGGGAGTGGAGTGAGATGAGAAGGGAGAGGTAGGGGAGTGAGTGGAGGGGAGTGGAGTGAGATGAGAGGCAGGAGAGAGCGTGGAGGGGAGTGGAGTGAGATGAGAGGGGGGAGGCAGCCAGGGGTGACTCCCAGGATCTGAGCGCGATCCCGAGATTGACCCGAGGCCGGACTGCACCGTGAGCCAGCAGTGGAGCGATGGCTGCACCGGGCTCGGGCGCCGTGACGGCGGTGTTCCACCGTGACGGCGGTGTTCCACCGTGACGGCGGTGTTCCACCGTGACGGCGGTGTTCCACCGTGACGGCGGTGTTCCACCGTGACGGCGGTGTTCCACCGTGACGGCGGTGTTCCACCGTGACGGCGGTGTTCCACCGTGACGGCGGTGTTCCACCGTGACGGCGGTGTTTCACCGTGACGGCGGTGTTCCACCGTGACGGCGGTGTTCCACCGTGACGGCGGTGTTCCACCGTGATGGCGGTGTTCCACCGTGACGGCGGTGTTCCACCGTGACGGCGGTGTTCCACCGTGACGGCGGTGTTCCACCGTGACGGCGGTGTTCCACCGTGACGGCGGTGTTTCACCGTGACGGCGGTGTTTCACCGTGACGGCGGTGTTCCACCGTGACGGCGGTGTTCCACCGTGACGGCGGTGTTCCCGGCGAGGGAGGCGAGGGGTCCGGCAGCGGGATTTGGGAGCGTGCGGCGTCTGGAAGACGAGGGGACTTGTGGAGGCCGCAGCGAGGAGAGAGAGGAGAGCGAGCGAGCCGGGATGTGGGCGAGCGGGCGGGCCAAGTGGGGGTATGGGCGGCTGCCGGCGGGCGGATTGGCGCTGCGGCCGCCGCTGGCCGACCCGCTCGGCCGATCGATTTGGCCACCAAGGCGGTGGTGGGGGCCCCCCCCTCACCCCCCTTACACTTTGACGAGCCCCCCACCCCCCCCCCCCCAACCACCCGGACCGTGAGCGTCCCGCGCTGGCTCGGCTCGGATGTGGCAGTGGAAATGGGGTACGTGCGACACCCGTGTGACCCCGCGTGACCCCCGCGTGACCCCCGTGTAACCCCGCATGACCCCCGTGTGACCCCCGCGTGACCCCCGTGTGACCCAACCCCCCCCCCCCCCACCCCGGTGTGGCTCAGACAGCCATGGGCCCGGTGAGGAGTTGTCCAGACTCTCCGTCCCCGCAGGCCGAGGGGCCGGTGGTTGGGACTCCGCCCACTGCCACCATCGCCACCGCCACCGTTCCCTCCATGGCCTCCGGGCAAAGCAGAGACCCTGAGAGACACAACAACAACAACAACATCGTCAACAGCAACAACAGGTGGCAGTAGCCACGAAGTGACGGTGACGTCACCGCAGTGCTCGTGCCAGGCTAGGTGCACTTTGAGGATATCACGTGACGTGCGGAATGCTCGCCGCTGGCAGGAGGTGACGGGACAGACTCAGGTGCCATGGGTTGCTGACTCAGATGACTGATAGATGCATCACCACCTGGTTAGGGCTATATGGGGGATCTTTGTGTGCGTCGGAAAAACGTGGAGCCCTCCAATGGAACATCTTCGCCGGTTCATTCAGGCTGGCCTACCCCTGGGTTTAACCAGGCTGGATTGTGCGAGCTCACAAATGGCTTGAGAGATCTGGACATATTCCAATCAGTGAGCTCCTCCGGCAGGCGAGGCTGCATTGGCTGGGTCATGTAGCCCGCATGCCCTGCCAATGCATGGCCAAGCAGTTTCTGTTTGGCCGAACAGACGAGGCTAAACGGGCACGGCACGGGCTGGAGACGAGATGGAGTGACGTGGTACGGGAGGATATGGAGCTAAGTGGACTTGCCAATGACTGGTACCAGCGGTGTCATGATCAGCCTCTGTGGAGAAGGAGGCTTGTGAAGGACGCTACTGGGCGGTGGGGAGGCAGTCGCCCTCAAACAACAACGGAGGGCAGAGAGGAGTGACGCTCACAACAACGAGCGGAGAACCGGGCTGCTAAAATGCAGCAACTTGGCAAAGTAGGGGGTACAGAGTTGGTGCATCTGCCAGTCATCTCAGTCAGCCAACCCATGGCACCTGGGTCTGTCCCGTGACCTCCTGTCAGCGAGCCTTCGACACTTCACGTGGCCTCATGGCGCACCTGGCCTGGCACAGTGGCGAATGGCGGTTGTGTTGGTGTTGGAGAAACACACACGGCCGGTGCTGCTCTACGGGGACCACAGGTGGTGCATTTGCCACCCCGACTGAACATCTGTGAAAAAGAGCTTTCGTGCTCGTGCGATTCCTCCAGTCCAAATGCAGATTTCTGCTTCAAGTGAACCCATGGCACCCGCTGGGTGCGTCCCGTGACCTCCTTCCCGCCTGGTATGCAGGAGGTCGCGGGTTCCATCCCGGCCCTGATGCCTGCTGTATATGCGGAGTTTGCGCGTCTCTCTCTCCCCGCGGCCGCGTTGGATTTTTCTCCGGGTCCTCCGGTTTTTCCCCCTCCGCACTTAGAATCAAGGTCACGCATATTTGGCCGCGGCTATACATTCCCACGCGATGACGATAAGAAGCCAACTTCGTTGAGCGATCGTGTGTTGTGATAAGCCAGGGGCGGTCGCTTCTGAAAAAGAAAAAGCTACATAGCTCCGTGGGGGGCCTAACACCTGGTAAAGTAAATAAGTATATATAAAAACCTTTTTTTTAAACACGCTTTTATGAAGTGTACTAGTAGTGGCAGAACTCCACGAATCCAGGAAGTGGCCCCGAAGCTTGCCATAACGTAAGGGACCGTGGCCAATTACAGATAAACGTCAGTTGACAGTGGACAATTAGAGGCAAGCCGAAACATAACATAGAAAAAAATGTTTAAAAATGTACATATATTTTTTATGATAGGATATAGTATTGTCATCAGTATGCCATAAGTATACCAAGTTTGCAGTCGATACCACATTGGGAAGTGGGTTACAATTGAGTTACAAGATTTGAGGATACAACAACAACGACAACAGCAGACAGAGCGAGTTAAAATGAAAGCGTGTAACAAAAAAAAGTTTCATCCTTTTAAAGTGCACGGCACCAGCGCTGTTGTGACATCACCGCCACTTAGTGGTGAACGGCGGTTGTTGTTGTTGTTGTTGCTGCTGTTGTTGTTGTGGTGTGTCGGAGCGTGTGGCAACTGCCCCACACACACACACACGCACCTGGCAGGCAAGCGACGTTGTCCACCAGCTCCGCCCGTAGTGCGGGCGACTCGTTGTCCACCTCGTACAGCGCAGCGCTTCCGCCTCCCGCCTCCAGCAGCACTGCTTATAAAAGACAAAGGTCCCCCGGGTAGCCTTCTAACAGACCGTTGGGGCAAGTGCTGTTCGCGAGCATCGCCCATGAAGGCCGGCACGGCACACGAGGGTGGCCAGCACCACGCCCGGCCGCCTTTGTCTCCCCTGCGCTGATGCTTTACACACCGCACCAGGGACTACTTCGAGGCTGCCGCAACCTAAGGGAGGCCCCCGGGGCCCGGTCAAAATATTCTCCACTGTTATTGACCGTGAGCGGGGATTGAACTCGGGTCTCCCAAGGTTCGTAGCGCTAGGCCTCGCAAGGTAAGGTAATTTACCATTTTTACCAGGTAAAAGGGTAAAGTTGTTGACATGCCAAGGGGTAAGGTAAAGGGTAGGGTAAAGGTAGCGTGGAATAATTACCCGGTAGGGTAAAGGTAGCGCGAAGTATTATCCGGTAAACGCCCCGTTTACCGTAAACGCCCCGTTTACCGTTAACGCCCCGTTTACCGTAAACGCCCCGTTTACCGTTAACGCCCCGTTTACCGTAAACGCCCCGTTTACCGTAAACGCCCCGTTTACCGTAAACGCCCCGTTTACCGTTAACGCCCCGTTTACCGTAAACGCCCCGTTTACCGTAAACGCCCCGTTTACCGTAAACGCCCCGTTTACCGTAAACGCCCCGTTTACCGTAAACGCCCCGTTTACCGTTAACGCCTTGTTTACCGCTCGCTAAAAGCTCCGTGGCGTAGTTCGCGGCCTCCATTTAAAATTGGAATCGAGATTGTTCAATACGAATAAAGCGCTCTACCTAGCATTTACCTGTTATAGACCTTGTTCATGTGTAGTGGTACCCCAGTAATTACCCTGTAATCGGCTAATTTGTATGGGGTAAGGGTAAAAGGTAGGGTAAACGTAGGCTCGTTGCTTTTGACCTTTTGACCTTTTACCTTACCTTGCCGAGGCCTACGTAGCGCCGTGCTCTAACCACTACGCTACCGCTCCTCACGAACATGCCAAACACACGCGCAACCACAAGCATGCACGCAGCACACACGCCCAGGTCACTCTTGCGAATGAGACTCATCCTGGGTCTCTTCAGTTCTCACCCCGGTTCACCAAAATGAACTTGACAACCCCTGAAGCGCGAGAGATAGGTCACTACCCGCAACAGCAAACGCCAACTCGACAATTTCAACCGAGAAGATGGATTCTATCTTAGCAATCATTGGAAAGATTTGATTAACCATTTCGGGTCTTAATTGATTGTTCACTCTTACAGTGGCTTTCAGACAGCATACATTATAAAAAAAATTCGTCTCCCCCCTCCTCTTTTCAGAATATAGATGGACTAGTCCTAAATAAACTGCCAAATCGCTGCGCGTGGCGCTAACGTTTTTTATAAATAAATAAATGCGCCGTTTAAAAATAAATTTATGCAAACCAACACACCTGAAGACGACCGTTTGTGTTATGGTCGAAATGTCGTGGGAATTTTTATTGTTTTTTATATATATTTTATTGTTTTGTTGTTTCCCTTCAACGTGACTTTACCGAAAGAACTAAGCATATGGATACCAACACGTTGCGCGTAGATTCTAAATTGAAAACCCATTTGCTTGGAACTGCTTTGTGCGTGTGTTAGCTTGTTGTCCTTCCCCTGCACCTCCGATTAGCACGGTTGTCTACGTGCGGTACGTTAAGAAGTTCAACGTACGTACACGTATTATGTATGTGGTGTAGCGGTTAGCGCTACGCTGTGCTACGAGAACCTGGCGACTCGGGTTCGAGTCCCGCTCACGGCCAACACCGGTGGTGACGATTATCTGAACCGGTCCTGGGCCTCCCCTAGGTCGACTCAGCCTCAAAATGAGTACCTGGCGCGATGTGTAAGCATCGCCACTGGGGGAAAACAAAGGCGGGCGGAGGCGTGGTGTTGGCCACCCAACCCCTTCGTGATGCCGTGCCGGCCTTCACCGGTGCTGCTCGCTTAACAGCACTTGCCCCTGCAGTCTTCCATGACTATACGGGGGATCTTTGACTTTGTGGGGGAAGGACAACAAACTAAACACAAAAGCTATTTAGAAAAAAAAAATTAGTTTTGATGATGATTTAAAAGCGCATGGCTCCCTAATATCGGAAGCAAGAGCGTTCCAGACGGCCGCAGAAGCGCAATTTGAAAGCGCCGCGGCGATGCGGCGTCCGCCCTCTTTGTTCGATGGGCGGCCGAAAAGCCGCTGGTGGGGATGGCCGGAGTTTGCGTGACGATGGGTTTTAGGCTCCTTGACGAGATTCAGCCGAGGTTTCATTTGTGGCGAGCACCTCAGCGGGTAAGCCGACAGCGGTTGACCTACGGATAGACTCGTCCTCCCCTCCCCTCGCCGTAAGAACGTGGAATTGCAACCAGTCGGCGCTGCGGGGGGGCCGCGGAAGCGCGGAGATGCCCATCTGGAAGGTCACCCGTGCGATGCGGTGCCAGGGGCCCCGCGGAGACAACCACACGCACACACGGGATCCAGGAAATCGCCGCCACTCACCCTCTCCGCTCGAGTCCACTTCCACAACGTTCCCCTGCGGAGTTGGGGGGGGGGGGGGCGGGGGGGGAGGGCGGGAGGGATGCGAAACGTCGGGGAGGGCGGGGCGACACGGAACCCGGGGTCATGGGACGACGGGGGGGGGGGCGGTGGTGGCACCGCGATCGGCTCGGAAAATGGCAACAATTCCGCGGTTTACGATCCGACGGGAAAACACCGTGACGTGTCGGTTACTTACATTCATCGTTAGTCCTCCTTTGCCAGTGCCAACATATAATAATAATAATAGGGATTTTCCCCTTTTTTCTGGCAACAAAATTTAAACCTTTTTAACGAGGAATCATGTTTACTGCATCAACCACAATAACTGTGGTCAAAATGCAAAACAAAAAAAACGCTGATAATGACGCATTAGGAATAGGTTTTACCCTTTTAACTGGCACAAAAACTGACACCTTTATTCAAGGCATCATGTCTGCAATAACCACAACACAAGCAGTCAAAATGCAAACAAAAAAGACAACTCTGATAATGATATGCACTGTCCTTGAATTTGATTGGTCCACACCCGAGACGGCTTTTCTTAGAGCCTAGTCTCCACTGGTGTTGGACCAGAAGACGCCAAAAGGCGTACAACTCAAAAACAGCGCACTATCAGAGTATTGAGGGCTCGGGGTGAGCATTTACATTATGAGACCTCCTTTGCCAGTAACAAGATATAGGAATAGGTTTTACCCTTTAAACAGTGCATATTATTATCAGAGTTGTCTTTTTTCTTTGCATTTTGACTGCTTGTGTTGTGGTTATTGCAAACATGATGCCTTGAATAAAGGTGTCAGTTTTTGTGCCAGTTAAAAGGGTAAAGCCTATTACTATATCATGTTACTGGCAAAGGAGGTCTCATAATGTAAATATGACGCACTGTCAACCCGCGTCGCCGTCAATTGCCGATTGCCGATTCGCGAGCGTTGCGAACGTCGCGTGGGATGGGTGGCAGTGCGGTTGGGCTGGGGGAGGGGGGTGGTGGTGGTGTGGGGGGCGGTGAATTCACCTCCAGGTCGCGCGTGCCCAGCGAGCCCGGCAGGAAGGAGCCGACGCCGAGCCCCTCCGCCGTCTGCAACGAGGCGCATCGCTCACACTGTAGCTCACCAACACCGTCACTCGCCCGCTCCGTAACCCACACACTGGTACAGTCACCCTCCTGCACTGTAACCCACACACTGGTACAGTGACCCTCCTGCACTGTAACCCGCACGCTGGTATAGTGACCTTCCTGCACTGTAACCCACACACTGGTACAGTGACCCTCCTGCACTGTAACCCACACGCTGGTACAGTGACCCTCCTGCACTGTAACCCACACGCTGGTACAGTGACCCTCCTGCACTGTAACACACACACACACACTGGTACAGTGACCCTCCTGCTCTGTAACCCACACACTGGTACAGTGACCCTCCTGCACTGTAACCCACACACTGGTACAGTCACCCTCCTGCACTGTAACCCGCACGCTGGTACAGTGACCCTCCTGCACTGTAACCCACACACTGGTACAGTGACCCTCCTGCACTGTAACACACACACGCTGGTACAGTCACCCTCCTGCACTGTAACCCACACGCTGGTACAGTGACCCTCCTGCACTGTAACCCACACGCTGGTACAGTGACCCCCCTGCACTGTAACCCACACACTGGTACAGTGACCCTCCTGCTCTGTAACCCACACGCTGGTACAGTGACCCTCCTGGACTGTAACACACACACTGGTACAGTGATCCTCCTGCACTGTAACCCACACGCTGGTACGGTCACCCTCCCGCTCTGTAACCCACACACTGGCACAGTGACCCTCCTGCACTGTAACCCACACGCTGGCACAGTGACCCTCCCGCTCTGTAACCCGCACGCTGGCACAGTGACCCTCCCGCTCTGTAACCCACACACTGGTACAGTGACCCTCCTGCACTGTAACCCGCACACTGGTACAGTGACCCTCCTGCACTGTAACCCGCACACTGGCACAGTGACCCTCCCGCTCTGTAACCCACACGCTGGCACAGTGACCCTCCCGCTCTGTAACCCGCACGCTGGCACAGTGACCCTCCCGCTCTGTAACCCGCACACTGGCACAGTGACCCTCCCGCTCTGTAACCCGCACGCTGGCACCCGCATCTCACCGGCTCGCCGCCCGTGGGGCTCTCCCCGTTGACGTCGCCCGCTCCGTCGGCCTCGTGCGAGGCGCCGCTGGTTGAGGACGCGACGGACATTGAGGAGCGGGCGCCGCTGGAGCCTCCGCCAGCGCCGCCGCCGGCGCCGCTGCTGCTGCTGCTCATCGGCTCCACTGGGCAGCCGATGGGAAGCAAAACAACAGCGTCAACGGGTTCCCTTGACGCCGTCCGGGCCAGAGGGGGTCGCAGTAGTGGGGGGGTGGGGGGCAGGGGTGGGTGGGTCGGGTCGGGTGGGGTTGGGGGGGGGGGGCGCTGTTCGAGTTACCCTCGGGGGACGAGACGGTGGAGGAGGCAGACGACGAGGTGGCGGAGTAGGCCGAGTTTTCCACGCCGCACGGCATGGGCAGCGCCAGCAGTTCTCCGGCCACCGACAACACGGAGATCTGCAGCGGGCACGGCGGCGGCGGAGGCGGCGGCGGGGTGAGGGCGGGCGAGCCAAGCCGCCCTCGAGCAAACTTAACGCCCGCGCAGATGACGATGATCACAACGACGACGACGATGAACGCGATTTGTAACGAGCGCGCATTACTGCGCTGATCGGGACGCGAGGTTCGATCGACGAGACTCGCGAGGGCGTGGAGACTGAGCTCCAAGTCCCTCGCATGTGAATCTGATCCAGGTGAGAGGCTGAACCAGGTGAGAGGCTGGACCAGGTGAGAGACTGAACCATGTGAGAGGCTGAACCAGGTGAGAATCTGAACCAGGTGAGAGACTGAACCAGGTGAGAGACTGAACCAGGTGAGGGGCTGAACAAGGTGAGAGTCTGGACAGGTGACGGCCTGAACCAGGTGAGAGACTGAACCAGGTGAGAGACTGAACCAGGTGAGAGGCTGATCCAGGTGAGAGACTGAACCAGGTGAGAGTCTGAACCAGGTGAGAGGCTGAACCAGGTGAGTGACTGAACCAGGTGAGAGACTGAACCAGGTGAGGCCCTGAACCAGGTGAGAGTCTGAACCAGGTGAGAGTCTGAACCAGGTGAGGCCCTGAACCAGGTGAGAGTCTGAACCAGGTGAGAGTCTGAACCAGGTGAGAGGCTGAACCAGGTGAGAGTCTGAACTAGGTGAGGCTGAACCAGGTGAGAGTCTGAACCAGGTGAGAGACTGAACCAGGTGAGAGACTGAACCAGGTGAGAGTCTGAACCAGGTGAGAGTCTGAACCAGGTGAGGCTGAACCAGGTGAGGGTCTGAACCAGGTGAGAGACTGAACCAGGTGAGGCCCTGAACCAGGTGAGAGTCTGAACCAGGTGAGAGGCTGAACCAGGTGAGTGACTGAACCAGGTGAGAGACTGAACCAGGTGAGGCCCTGAACCAGGTGAGAGTCTGAACCAGGTGAGAGGCTGAACCAGGTGAGTGACTGAACCAGGTGAGAGACTGAACCAGGTGAGAGTCTGAACCAGGTGAGAGTCTGAACCAGGTGAGAGGCTGAACCAGGTGAGAGGCTGAACCAGGTGAGAGACTGGACCAGGTGAGAGGCTGAACCAGGTGAGAGTCTGAACCAGGTGAGAGACTGAACCAGGTGAGAGTCTGAACCAGGTGAGAGATGGAACCAGGTGAGAGGCTGAACCAGGTAAGAGCCTGAACCAGGTGAGACCCTGAACCAGGTGAGAGTCTGAACCAGGTGAGAGTCTGAACCAGGTAAGGGCCTGAACCAGGTGAGACCCTGAACCAGGTGAGAGGCTGAACCAGGTAAGAGTCTGAACCAGGTGAGGGTCTGAACCAGGTGAGAGCCTGAACCAGGTGAGAGACTGAACCAGGTGAGAGACTGAACCAGGTGAGAGTCTGAACCAGGTGAGAGTCTGAATCAGGTGAGAGTCTGAACCAGGTGAGAGTCTGAACCAGGTGAGAGACTGAACCAGGTGAGAGACTGAACCAGGTGAGAGTCTGAACCAGGTGAGGCCTTGAACCAGGTGAGAGTCTGAACCAGGTGAGAGGCTGAACCAGGTGAGACCCTGAACCAGGTGAGAGTCTGAACCAGGTGAGAGACTGAACCAGGTGAGAGCCTGAACCAGGTGAGAGTCTGAACCAGGTGAGGCCCTGAACCAGGTGAGAGTCTGAACCAGGTGAGAGGCTGAACCAGGTGAGACCCTGAACCAGGTGAGAGTCTGAACCAGGTGAGAGTCTGAACCAGGTAAGGGCCTGAACCAGGTGAGAGTCTGAACCAGGTGAGAGTCTGAACCAGGTGAGGCTGAACCAGGTGAGAGTCTGAACCAGGTGAGGCTGAACCAGGTGAGGGTCTGAACCAGGTGAGAGACTGAACCAGGTGAGGCCCTGAACCAGGTGAGAGTCTGAACCAGGTGAGAGGCTGAACCAGGTGAGTGACTGAACCAGGTGAGAGACTGAACCAGGTGAGGCCCTGAACCAGGTGAGAGTCTGAACCAGGTGAGAGGCTGAACCAGGTGAGTGACTGAACCAGGTGAGAGACTGAACCAGGTGAGAGTCTGAACCAGGTGAGAGTCTGAACCAGGTGAGAGGCTGAACCAGGTGAGAGGCTGAACCAGGTGAGAGACTGGACCAGGTGAGAGGCTGAACCAGGTGAGAGTCTGAACCAGGTGAGAGACTGAACCAGGTGAGAGTCTGAACCAGGTGAGAGATGGAACCAGGTGAGAGGCTGAACCAGGTAAGAGCCTGAACCAGGTGAGACCCTGAACCAGGTGAGAGTCTGAACCAGGTGAGAGTCTGAACCAGGTAAGGGCCTGAACCAGGTGAGACCCTGAACCAGGTGAGAGGCTGAACCAGGTAAGAGTCTGAACCAGGTGAGGGTCTGAACCAGGTGAGGGCCTGAACCAGGTGAGAGACTGAACCAGGTGAGAGACTGAACCAGGTGAGAGTCTGAACCAGGTGAGAGTCTGAATCAGGTGAGAGTCTGAACCAGGTGAGAGTCTGAACCAGGTGAGAGACTGAACCAGGTGAGAGACTGAACCAGGTGAGAGTCTGAACCAGGTGAGGCCTTGAACCAGGTGAGAGTCTGAACCAGGTGAGAGGCTGAACCAGGTGAGACCCTGAACCAGGTGAGAGTCTGAACCAGGTGAGAGACTGAACCAGGTGAGAGCCTGAACCAGGTGAGAGTCTGAACCAGGTGAGGCCCTGAACCAGGTGAGAGTCTGAACCAGGTGAGAGGCTGAACCAGGTGAGACCCTGAACCAGGTGAGAGTCTGAACCAGGTGAGAGTCTGAACCAGGTAAGGGCCTGAACCAGGTGAGAGTCTGAACCAGGTGAGAGTCTGAACCAGGTGAGGCTGAACCAGGTGAGAGTCTGAACCAGGTGAGAGACTGAACCAGGTGAGAGTCTGAACCAGGTAAGAGACTGAACCAGGTGAGAGACTGAACCAGGTGAGAGCCTGGACCAGGTGAGAGACTGAACCAGGTGAGAACCTGAACCAGGTGAGAGTCTGAACCAGGTGAGAGACTGAACCAGGTGAGAGCCTGAACCAGGTGAGACCTTGAACCAGGTGGATACTGAACCAGGTGAAGGCCTGAATCAGGTGAGGGTCTGAACCAGGTGAGAGTCTGGATAGGTGAGACCCTGAACCAGGTGAGAGACTGAACCAGGTGAGGGTCTGAACCAGGTGAGAGACTGAACCAGGTGAGAGTCTGGACAGGTGAGAGACTGAACCAGGTGAGAGACTGAACCAGGTGAGAGACTGAACCAGGTGAGAGACTGAACCAGGTGAGAGTCTGAACCAGGTGAGGGTCTGAACCAGGTGAGAGTCTGAACCAGGTGAGAGACTGAACCAGGTGAGAGACTGAACCAGGTGAGAGACTGAACCAGGTGAGATCTGAGCATCTTTTATCCGTGGCCATCTAGAACGTGGCAACCACTGTCGTCACCATTATCATCATTGTCATCATCGTCACCATCATCGTCACCATCATCGTCGTCATCACCATCATCATCATCACCATCGTCGCTGTCGCCCCACCTTTGCTGCACATTTGCCCATTTGCAGCAGCAGCAGCAGCATCGGCGTTCAACCCACACCGACTCTTCAGAGAGACGTTCGAAGGTCCCCACCTCTTTGTTAAATCCCCCACCTCTTCCTTAAGGCCCCACCTCTTCCTAAAAGCCCCCACAACACTTCTTTCTCCCGGCTTTCGCTCGGCAACGCTGAGCCTCGGCTCGGCGCCCCTGGTGACGACTGCACGCCGTTGCTACGATGCCAGAGAGGCACCTTTTTTAGACTACTTTTAGGCCCAAACATCGGTAACTTACACACACACACACACAATGTACATACATTACGCACGAGTCATTAACTGTGAATAACCCAACTAATAACAGATACCCATTGTAGTTTGTATGGCTACGTTAAACCCCCATCCCCATCTCACAGTCGCTGGTGTTCGCACCGGACCGACTGACAAGCGACGACATCACATCTACCCTTAGCGCTCTTTAAGACCGAAACAGCAGGAGGATTTTTCTCTACGACTCTGTGGCTGTCGTCGATGCTGCTGCTGCTGCTGCTGGTTGTTGTTGTTTTTACCGGCAAAACGTCACGGCACTCGAATTGTAAATGTTGTAGTGGGTTTACTACACTATACACTACACTATACACTACATTATACACTGCACTATACACTACACTATACACTACATTAAACACTGCACTATACACTACACTATACACTACATTATACACTACACTATACACTGCACTATACACTGCACTATACACTGCACTATACACTGCACTATACACTACACTACTATACACTACACTATACACTACATTATACACTGCACTATTCACTGTACTATACACTATACTATACACTACACTACTATACACTACACACTACTATACACTACACTACTATACACTACACTATACACTACACTACTATACACTACACACTACACTATCATTGCAAATGTTGTAGTGGGGTTTTACTCTCCAACACACAACCGCCTAGTGCTTAACTAGTAAGGACTTGGCACGTTTTGTCTATGTGACAAACCTTACTAAATCGGCTGCGGCGGGTTTAGCGAAACATTCATGTTTACGTAATCTTTGGTTCTTTCGGTAAAGTCACGTAGGTAGAAAAAATAATAGATCACGCCGGTTTTTTTGTTGTTGCCGTGGTTGTCCCCCACCTGATGACGATTGCTTGCGTTGCGATCTGTTATTTTTACATTTTATTTTTCTACCCACTACGTGACTTCACCGACAGAGCCAAAGAGCGTGGATTCCTGCAGTGACGGAAGCTTCAAAACATGAATATTTACGCGACCTAAACCCAGAAATCTCCAATTACAGATGAATATTTTCACGGCTGCCACGGCCGCTGCCACTGCTGCCGATGATGATGACGGCTATGACGATGAGGATGACTCGGTAGCGCTCTCGCCTGCGGGTGGGAGTCATCGTCGGAGGAGGCGCTGGGTTTCTTGCCGCGGGAGCGGCTGCCCATGCGGTTCAGAACGGCGCCGTCCAGCACCGAGGAGGTATGGGACCTGTGAACGAACATCGTCGTCAACATCATCATCATCAATATCGTCGTCATCATCAACATCTACGTCGGCGTCGTCGTCATCAACATCATCGTCAACATCAACATCGTCATCATCATCATCATCGTCGTCGGCATCGTCGGGATTATCGTCATCGTCATCAACATCATCCTCGTCATCAACATCGTTGTCGTCGTCATCATCTACATCATCATTGTCGTCATTATCATCAACATCATCATCATACAGATTTGTATACCCTAAATGTGAGTGGTATGCCTCTGCCACTGTTGATGTTTACACACGGCACCAGATCCTCGACGAAGGCCGAGTCGACCTTAGGGGTAGGCCCGGGAACGGTTCGGACAGTCGCCACTGTCTGTTGGTCTCGGAACGGCAATCCAAACTCGGGTCGCCGTAGCGTAGCGCAGCGCTAACCACTGCGCCGCCGCTCCCCACACAGACAAACATCAACCTTGGCTCGCTCACAGCAAGTGCTGCTATAGCGAGCGCCTACGAAGGCAGGCACGGCGCACGAACGGCGCGGGTGGCCAACACAGTGACGATGTTAACACACCGCGGCCGGGCACTCATTCGAGGCCGAGTCGACCTAGGGGAGGGCCCCGTGCGCCGTCTCGCTCGCTCACTTTCCGCCGTTCGTCTTCACGTCGGGCTCCACGGTGAAGTCATCGGCGCCCAGTGGCGGTCCGGCCGTCGCCGTCGTCATGGCGACCGAGCGCAGCGCCGTGGCGACGGCGTGCGGGTGGGGGCCGTCGCCGCGGTGACAGGGGAGGGGCGGCTGCCGGGCCGGGGGCGGCTCCTCGCCCTGCGCAAGCGGCGGGGCGCTCGCGACGAACGGGGGCAGCCCGTTCAGGGCCTCCAGCAGCGAGACCGCCTCGTAGCCCGGGGGCAGCGGCTCCGACGACTTGGGAGGGGGGGGGGGGGCAGGGGGGAAGGTGGGTGGCGGGGGGCAGGAAGTCATCATCATCGTCGTCGTCAGAAGCAGCAGCAGCAGCAGCAGCATCATCGCGATCATCTATGTATGTACAGTATGCTAACTTTCGCGCTGTACGTAGCAACCGTGCCAATCACAGCTGCGGGGGAAGGACAACAAGCTGTGGGTCTTAGTGTGAGTCTATGGGTCTCTGTGTGAGTCTATGCATCTCTGTGTGAGTCTATGGGTCCTAATGTGAATCAATGTGCCTCTGTGTGAGTCTATGGGTCTCTGTGTGAGTCAATGGGTCTCTGTGTGAGTCAGTGGGTCTCTGTGTGAGTCTGTGGGTCTCTGTGCGAGTCTGTGGGTCTCTGTGCGAGTCTATGGGTCTCTGTGTGAGTCTACGGGTCTCTGTGTGAGTCCATGGGTCTCTGTGTGAGTCTATTGGTCTCTGTAGTGAGTATATGGGTCTCTGTGTGAGTCTATGAGTCTCTGTGTGAGTCTATGGGTCTCTGTGTGAGTCTATAGGTCTCTGTAGTGAGTCTATGGGTCTCTGTGTGTGTCTACGTGTCTCTGTGTGAGTCTATATGTCTCTGTGTGATTCTATGGGTCTCTGTGTGAGTCTATAGGTCTCTGTGTGAGTCTACGGGTCTCTGTGTGAGTCTGTGGGTCTTTGTGTGAGTCTATGCGTCTCTGTGCGAGTCTATGGGTCTCTGTGTGAGTCTGTGGGTCTCTGTGTGAGTCTGTGGGTCTCTGTAGTGAGTCTATGGGTCTCTGTGTGAGTCTATGGGTCTCTGTAGTGAGTCTATGGGTCTCTGTGTGTCTATGTGTCTCTGTGTGAGTCTATATGTCTCTGTGTGAGTCTATATGTCTCTGTGTGATTCTATGGGTCTCTGTGTGAGTCTATAGGTCTCTGTGTGAGTCTACGGGTCTCTGTGTGAGTCTGTGGGTCTTTGTGTGAGTCTATGCGTCTCTGTGCGAGTCTATGGGTCTCTGTGTGAGTCTGTGGGTCTCTGTGTGAGTCTGTGGGTCTCTGTAGTGAGTCTATGGGTCTCTGTGTGAGTCTATGGGTCTCTGTAGTGAGTCTATGGGTCTCTGTGTGTCTATGTGTCTCTGTGTGAGTCTATATGTCTCTGTGTGAGTCTATATGTCTCTGTGTGATTCTATGGGTCTCTGTGTGAGTATATAGGTCTCTGTGTGAGTCTATGGGTCTCCGTGTGAGTCTACGGGTCTCTGTGTGAGTCTATGGGTCTCTGTGTGAGTCTATGGGTCTCTGTGTGAGTCTACGGGTCTCTGTGTGAGTCTGTGGGTCTTTGTGTGAGTCTATGTGTCTCTGTGCGAGTCTATGGGTCTCTGTGTGAGTCTGTGGGTCTCTGTGTGAGTCTGTGGGTCTCTGTAGTGAGTCTATGGGTCTCTGTGTGAGTCTATTGGTCTCTGTAGTGAGTCTATGGGTCTCTGTAGTGAGTCTATGGGTCTCTGTGTGAGTCTATGGGTCTCTGTGTGAGTCTACTGGTCTCTGTAGTGAGTCTACGGGTCTCTGTGTGAGGCTATTGGTCTCTGTGTGAGTCTATGGGTCTCTGTGTGAGTCTACGGGTCTCTGTGTGAGTCTATGGGTCACTGTGTGAGTCTATGGGTCTCTGTGTGAGTCTATGCGTTTCTGTGCGAGTATATGGGCCTCTGTGTGAGTCAATGTACTGCAAGTGAAAGTCATCCTATACAATAACCCTCATCCTCCTCCTCTCTTTCATCTCCCTCACACCCGCCATGATTAAATGCAATTCATAAATTTGATTACTTTATATTAAATTTAAAGAATAAAAATATTAAAAGGTGTTTTGTATTAATAATTTTTATATGAGTACAGTATTTTTGGGTTCTGGAACGAATCATCTGAGTTTCCATTATTTCTTATGGGGAAATTTTCTTCGCTATACGAGTGTTTTTGGATTACGAGCACGTTTCCGGAACGAATTATATTTATTTACCCCGAAGATCCTTGGATGAATTGTGCCTTATGAACGTAAATTATTATTATTACCTTCCCTATACTGTGTACTCCTTTAGTTTTGTTTTTTGTTTGCCGCTTTAACTTTCTGACCCAGTGCCCCGGCTGGACATCTGCGTGAAAGAGCGTCTTAAATATTGATTTGAAGCTTTCGTGACTGCAAGGATCCATACTCTTTGGTTCTATTCGGTAAAGTCACGTAGGTGAAAATAAAATAACAAAAAATCACGACGTTTCGGCCACAACACAAGCGGCCTTCATCAGGTGAAGGGACCAGACTGTCTCGAGGACAGCGCTGGAGTGAACACAGCCAAGCTCAGACCGCGACCTTTAAGCTGTGTGCAAGGAAACAAGGTGCCTTGACAAAGGAATTAGCATAAAAATTAGCATTTGATTGGCCGACTTAGCACGATGAACGGTGTAGTAGGTGGTGTACATGCGGGTGCACATTCCAGTTGGTGCGGGGGGGGGAAGGGGGAGTTTACCTATTGATGGTGTGAAAAGAGAATTTTTATGAGCTGCGAAAGTTTGGGGTACCACTACTTGAAAAATATACTGTACCATAAAATGTAGTAGTGGTACCCCAATAATAATTGCAGAGTAATCGCATCAGACAAGAGACATTTTTTTAAAAAAAATCTTAAGTTACAGGGAAAGCCTGGCGAGTTTTCAAGACGCGATTTAAAAACGTGGAACGGACTTCAGACTCTCCCCAGTGGCCCGAGGGAGGGGATTCCGCAATGGCACGGCGGCCAAATGACCCCAGCCCCCGCCCCCGCCCCGCGGGGTCACCTCCTCGGTGTCGGACGTGTGGGCGGCGAGGAGGGGGGCAGGGGAGGGCCCCGCAGCCACCTTGCGACGCACGGCACGGATCTGTAAAAGTGCCCGGAACGCTGCACACACGCACACAAACACACACGCACAAACACACACACGCACAAACACACACACGCGCACAAACACACACACGCGCACAAACACACACACGCACAAACACACACGCGCACAAACACACACGCACAAACACACACGTGTACACTCGCACACAAAAGCACGTGTTTGGCCGTGAGCTGGGATCGAACTCGCGTCGCCGGGTTCGTAGGGCGGCATGCTAACCGCTGCACTACACACACACAACTACATACAGAAACACACAAAGATCCCCCGTGTAGCCTTAACAGACTGTCGGGGCAAGTGTTGTTAGCGAGAACTGAAGAAGGCCTGCCCGGCACATGAGAGGGTGGGTGGCCAGCACCACGCCCGACTGCTTTTGTCTCCCCAGTGGCGATGTTTACTACACACCGCGCCAGGTACTCATTTGAGGCTGAGTGGACCCAGGGGAGGCCCAGGACCGGTTCAGATAACCGTCACCGGTGTTGGCCGTGAGCGTGAATCGAACTCGGGTCGCCGGGTTCGTAGCGCAGCGTAGCGCTAACCGCTGCACCACCGCTCCCCACAACACACAGGTACACACGCGGACACACACACACAGGGATGACAGAGATACATTGTCTGTGTACTGTGCGCGCGACTAGATAGGCGGCCGTCTCCTCGTGCGGTGCATTGTGGGTTGGGTGACGGGGCGGATTCTATGACGCTATGCCAGCGTTAACCATTGCAAGGCGCACGTGTGCCACTGGCGGGCCCCTGGTGGCCTTTAGTGCTCCAAACCACCCACCCACCCACAGTGTAGCCAACACAGAGCGTTGGGTCAAATGTTAGCAGCAGCAGCAGCAGCAACAACAACTGGGCCCTCCCCCTCTGATAACTTAACAAAGGACACTGCACCAAGCGATTCCACTTTGTGAGCCCCCCCCCACCCAACCGAGGGGGGGAGGATGAGGTGGGGGGGGGGTGGGGGGGTTCCCCTCCTTACGTAGCCGGCAAATGGGGCAGTTGTTGGCCTGGTAGCGCAGGGTGTCGGCGCAGGCGTTGCAGAGGCAGAGGTGGCGGCACGGCAGGATGATGGTGTCCCGCACGTCCGAGAGGCACACCACACACTCGCCGCTGTTGTCGCCACCGTCCTCCTCCGTGCTCTGCGCACGCCAGCCGGAACCCCCGGACGCACGCACGCACGGTGAACTATCGGCAACGGTTGACTTGGCGACGCTTAAAACTGTCCCCGGGTGCCGATGTGCGTTTCGCTCCGTGTGAAGCAAGGGGCCGGGGTGTGCTCGCTTGTTTTATGCGTCGTGGGCCCACCCCTGTGTGACCTGTGTGACCCACGGACGTTTGCCGGAAGGCGGCGGCGGCAGTAGCCGGCGCCAACAATTGCCCAAGCTCTGGGGGTCCTCTGTATATTAAGGCGTTATCGGTCAAGCTCATCAGTGGGAGGAGGCCAGAGGACCCGGGAGAAAACCCGCGGAAAAAAATATCCCTGTACAGAGGCGTAGCTCTCAACCCATACGGTTTACCCAGTATTACTTGTAGAGGGAAATTTAGTTCAGGTCCATGCGGCGTACATCCGTTTCAATACGGGCAACAGAGTGATGGTGAGAGATAGAGTGATGGTGAGAGACAGAGTATACAGAGTGAGAGACAGAGTGATGGTGAGAGACAGAGTGAGAGACAGAGTGAGAGACAGAGTGATGGTGAAAGACAGAGTGAGAGACAGAGCGATGGTGAGAGACAGAGTGAGAGACAGAGTGAGAGACAGAGTGATGGTGAGAGACAGAGTGAGAGACAGAGCGATGGTGAGAGACAGAGTGAGAGACAGAGTGATGGTGAGAGACAGAGTGAGAGACAGAGTGATGGTGAGAGACAGAGTGAGAGACAGAGCAATGGTGAGAGACAGAGTGAGAGACAGAGTGATGGTGAGAGACAGAGTGAGAGACAGAGTGAGAGACAGAGTGATGGTGAGAGACAGAGTGAGAGACAGAGAGACAGAGTGAGAGACAGAGTGATGGTGAGAGAGATGGTGAGAGACAGAGTGAGAGACAGAGTGATGGTGAGAGACAGAGTGAGAGACAGAGTGAGAGACAGAGTGAGAGACAGAGCAATGGTGAGAGGCAGAGTGATGGTGAGAGACAGAGTGATGGTGAGAGACAGAGTGAGAGACAGAGAGACAGAGTGATGGTGAGAGACAGAGTGAGAGACAGAGTGAGAGACAGAGTGAGAGACAGAGTGATGGTGAGAGACAGAGTGAGAGACAGAGTGAGAGACAGAGTGAGAGACAGAGTGATGGTGAGAGACACAGTGAGAGACACAGTGATGGTGAGAGACACAGTGAGAGACAGAGTGAGAGACAGAGTGATGGTGAGAGACAGAGTGATGGTGAGAGACAGAGTGATGGTGAGAGACAGAGTGAGAGACAGAGTGAGAGACAGAGTGATGGTGAGAGACAGAGTGAGAGACAGAGTGATGGTGAGAGACAGAGTGAGAGACAGAGTGATGGTGAGAGACAGAGTGAGAGACAGAGTGAGAGACAGAGTGAGAAACAGAGTGATGGCGAGAGACAGAGTGATGGTGAGAGACAGAGTGAGAGACAGAGTGAGAGACAGAGTGAGAGACAGAGTGAGAGACAGAGTGATGGTGAGAGACAGGGTGAGAGACAGAGTGATGGTGAGAGACAGAGTGAGAGACAGAGTGAGAGACAGAGCAATGGTGAGAGACAGAGTGATGGTGAGAGACAGAGTGAGAGACAGAGTGAGAGACAGAGTGAGAGACAGAGTGAGAGACAAAGTGATGGTGAGAGACAGAGTGATGGTGAGAGACAGAGTGAGAGACAGAATGCGAGACAGAGTGATGGTGAGAGACAGAGTGAGAGACAGAGTGATGGTGAGAGACAGAGTGATGGTGAGAGACAGAGTGAGAGACAGAGTGAGAGACAGTGAGAGACAGAGTGATGGTGAGAGACAGGGTGAGAGACAGAGTGATGGTGAGAGACAGAGTGATGGTGAGAGACAGAGTGATGGTGAGAGACAGAGTGAGAGACAGAGTGATGGTGAGAGACAGAGTGATGGTGAGAGACAGAGTGAGAGACAGAGTGAGAGACAGAGTGAGAGACAGAGTGATGGTGAGAGACAGAGTGATGGTGAGAGACAGGGTGAGAGACAGAGTGATGGTGAGAGACACAGTGATGGTGAGAGACAGAGTGAGAGACAGAGTGATGGTGAGAGACACAGTGATGGTGAGAGACAGAGTGAGAGACAGAGTGATGGTGAGAGAGATGGTGAGAGACAGAGTGAGAGACAGAGTGAGAGGACAGTGATGGTGAGAGACAGAGTGATGGTGAGAGACAGAGTGAGAGACAGAGTGAGAGACAGAGTGATGGTGAGAGACAGAGTGATGGTGAGAGACAGAGTGAGAGACAGAGTGAGAGACACAGTGATGGTGAGAGACAGAGTGAAAGACAGAGTGAGAGACAGAGTGATGGTGAGAGACAGAGTGAGAGACAGAGCGATGGTGAGAGACAGAGTGAGAGACAGAGTGATGGTGAGAGACAGAGTGAGAGACAGAGTGAGAGAGAGAGTGAGAGACAGAGTGATGGTGAGAGACAGAGTGAGAGACAGAGTGATGGTGAGAGACAGAGTGAGAGACAGAGTGAGAGACAGAGTGATGGTGAGAGACAGAGTGAGAGACAGTGATGGTGAGAGACAGAGTGAGAGACAGAGTGATGGTGAGAGACAGAGTGAGAGACAAAGAGACAGAGTGAGAGACAGAGTGATGGTGAGAGAGATGGTGAGAGACAGAGTGAGAGACAGAGTGATGGTGAGAGACAGAGTGAGAGACAGAGTGAGAGACAGAGTGATGGTGAGAGACAGGGTGAGAGACAGAATGATGGTGAGAGACAGTGAGAGACAGAGTGATGGTGAGAGACAGAGTGAGAGACAGAGTGATGGTGAGAGACAGAGTGAGAGACAGAGTGATGGTGAGAGACACAGTGATGGTGAGAGATAGAGTGATGGTGAGAGACAGAGTGATGGTGAGAGACAGAGTGAGAGACAGAGTGAGAGACAGAGTGATGGTGAGAGACAGGGTGAGAGACAGAGTGATGGTGAGAGACAGAGTGAGAGACAGAGTGATGGTGAGAGACAGAGTGAGAGACAGAGTGATGGTGAGAGACACAGTGATGGTGAGAGATAGAGTGATGGTGAGAGACAGAGTGATGGTGAGAGACAGAGTGAGAGACAGAGTGAGAGACAGAGTGAGAGACAGAGTGATGGTGAGAGACAGAGTGATGGTGAGAGACAGAGTGAGAGACAGAGTGAGAGACAGAGTGATGGTGAGAGATAGAGTGATGGTGAGAGACAGAGTGATGGTGAGAGACAGAGTGAGAGACAGAGTGAGAGACAGAGTGAGAGACAGAGTGATGGTAAGAGACAGAGTGATGGTGAGAGACACAGTGATGGTGAGAGACAGAGTGATGGTGAGAGACAGAGTGAGAGACAGAGTGAGAGACAGAGTGATGGTGAGAGACACAGTGATGGTGAGAGACAGAGTGAGAGACAGAGTGATGGTGAGAGACAGAGTGAGAGACAGAGTGAGAGACAGAGTGAGAGGCAGAGTGAGAGACAGAGTGAGAGACAGAGTGATGGTGAGAGACAGGGTGAGAGACAGAATGATGGTGAGAGACAGAGTGAGAGACAGAGTGATGGTGAGGGACAGAGTGAGAGACAGAGTGATGGTGAGAGACAGAGTGAGAGACAGAGTGATGGTGAGAGACACAGTGATGGTGAGAGATAGAGTGATGGTGAGAGACAGAGTGATGGTGAGAGACAGAGTGAGAGACAGAGTGAGAGACAGAGTGAGAGACAGAGTGATGGTGAGAGACAGAGTGATGGTGAGAGACAGAGTGAGAGACAGAATGATGGTGAGAGACAGAGTGAGAGACAGAGTGATGGTGAGAGATAGAGTGATGGTGAGAGATAGAGTGATGGTGAGAGACAGAGTGATGGTGAGAGACAGAGTGAGAGACAGAGTGAGAGACAGAGTGAGAGACAGAGTGATGGTAAGAGACAGAGTGATGGTGAGAGACACAGTGATGGTGAGAGACAGAGTGATGGTGAGAGACAGAGTGAGAGACAGAGTGAGAGACAGAGTGATGGTGAGAGACACAGTGATGGTGAGAGACAGAGTGAGAGACAGAGTGAGAGACAGAGTGATGGTGAGAGACAGAGTGAGAGACAGAGTGAGAGACAGAGTGAGAGACAGAGTGAGAGACAGAGTGAGAGACACAGTGATGGTGAGAGACAGAGTGATGGTGAGAGACAGAGTGATGGTGAGAGACAGAGTGAGAGACAGAGTGAGAGACAGAGTGATGGTGAGAGACACAGTGATGGTGAGAGACAGAGTGAGAGACAGAGTGATGGTGAGAGACAGAGTGATGGTGAGAGACAGAGTGATGGTGAGAGACAGAGTGAGAGACAGAGTGAGAGACAGAGTGAGAGACAGAGTGAGAGACAGAGTGAGAGACAGAGTGAGAGACAGAGTGATGGTGAGAGACAGAGTGAGAGACAGAGTGAGAGACAGAGTGAGAGACAGAGTGAGAGACAGAGTGAGAGACACAGTGATGGTGAGAGACAGAGTGATGGTGAGAGACAGAGTGAGAGACAGAGTGAGAGACAGAGTGATGGTGAGAGACACAGTGATGGTGAGAGACAGAGTGAGAGACAGAGTGAGAGACAGAGTGATGGTGAGAGACAGAGTGATGGTGAGAGACAGAGTGAGAGACAGAGTGAGAGACAGAGTGAGAGACAGAGTGAGAGACAGAGTGATGGTGAGAGACAGAGTGATGGTGAGAGACACAGTGATGGTGAGAGACACAGTGATGGTGAGAGACAGAGTGATGGTGAGAGACAGAGTGAGAGACAGAGTGAGAGACAGAGTGATGGTGAGAGACACAGTGATGGTGAGAGACAGAGTGAGAGACAGAGTGAGAGACAGAGTGATGGTGAGAGACAGAGTGATGGTGAGAGACAGAGTGAGAGACAGAGTGAGAGACAGAGTGAGAGACAGAGTGAGAGACAGAGTGATGGTGAGAGACAGAGTGATGGTGAGAGACACAGTGATGGTGAGAGACAGAGTGATGGTGAGAGACAGAGTGAGAGACAGAGTGAGAGACAGAGTGAGAGACACAGTGATGGTGAGAGACAGAGTGAGAGACAGAGTGAGAGACAGAGTGAGAGACAGAGTGATGGTGAGAGACAGAGTGAGAGACAGAGTGAGAGACAGAGTGAGAGACAGAGTGATGGTGAGAGACAGAGTGAGAGACAGAGTGAGAGACAGGGTGAGAGACAGAGTGAGAGACAGAGTGATGGTGAGACACAGTGACGAGAGCTTGTGAATTGATGTACTTACGCAATTTACACTTACATTACTTAACCGCTTTTATTTTTATTCATTTTTAAGAAATTGGCTTACCATTCGTGTAAAATTCTCCGTCGTTTTTTTGCACTGTTTATTGTTGGTACAACTTTCTGAGCGCCCCTCCCCCCACCTCCCCCCCCCCCCCGTCTGAAATATAAAAAGAGCTTCATAGCTAATCGGATTTCTCCCAGGATGCCTGTGTTGAGCAGAGGCAGTGGTTACCTTGGGCTCCAAACTGTTCTTGTTTTCGATGCCGTAGATCTCCTGCAGGAGGTAACTCACTCCATCCACCTGCCACACAAAGACAAAGATCCCCCCCGTATAGCCTTAACAGACTGTAGGGGAAAGTGCTGTTAGCGAGCACCTATGAAGGCCGGCACGGCACATGAGGGGGTGGGTGGCCAACACCACGGCCGACCGCCTTTGTCTCCCCTGTGGCGATCCGTGGCGGAGCCAGTGGGGGTGGGGGGGGGGTGGAGGGGGGGGATGGCACGTGCCCCCCCAATGATCCGATCGAAATCCCTAATTTCGATCGGATCATTGGGGGTTTATTCGTAATAAATCGGCATTTTGCAACCCCCACTGCCACTGTGTAGCATATTATTATTATTACGTGGCCAGGGACTCTACGACATGATAGGACAATAGTCTGAGTCCACGATTGGCAATAAGTAACGGCAAAGCGGTTTATAAGCAACTCACAGAATTGTGCTCAGTCGCGTCTACAGAGTCCACGACTTCCCTGAAGGCATCGACACCTTCAGCGAGCGCGATGCCGATCACTACCAACGCGGTTCGAATAAAAATCAAGCGACAAGTCCTTACTCGCACAAAAAAAACTCCTCTGTCATTTTTCATTGCTGGAGGGGTTGCCCCCCCCCCCTCCTCCCTGAAAATCCTGGCTCCGCCATCGGTGGCGATGTTTACACATCGCACCGGGTACTCATTTTGGGGCTGAGGCGACCTAGGGGAGGCACAGCACCGGTTCAAATAATTGTCACCGGTGTTGGCCGTGAGCGGGATTCGAACCCGGGTCGCCGGGTTCGTAGCGCAGCGTAGCGCTAACCGTTGCGCTACCGTACCTCCGATCAGCACGGTTGGCTACGTACGGTGCGTGAAACAAGTTCCACATACTCACGTACCAACAGTCTCTTGACTATACGGTGTGTGTGGGGGGGGCGGCGGGGGGGCGGGGGCGGGGGGGATCATCGTCTTGGCCTGTGCGCGCGTACAACTTTCTTGTGTGGTACAGCCGATGTAGATGTGGATGCGGAGCAGCAACTACAATTTCACATTCAGGCGGTCAAGCTGGATTAGCCGCGTCAGGAGCAAGCGGCGCGTTGCCGTGATGCCTCCATCTTGTTCGTGGATCCGGGGCCACTGCGTCTCGTTAATGCGTCGCTACCCTCTGCCTTAGATCACCACGGTCACTGCGTACGTGCGTAACAACTGCGTGCGTGCGTGCGCGTCTTTGATATCGTTGGGCGCGTGCTGGCAGCTGCCCTGCAACGACGGAGCAGCGGGACAGCTGGGACGTGCGTACGAGCGTACGAGCGTGCGAGCGAGCGTTCGTTCAACTTCTTTCAACACACACACACACACACGTGGTTGGGATGCATCACGCGGGCAGAGTGGGCAGCACAGATGGCACGTCGGCCAGTCACCCACCACCCCCCCCCCACCACCACCTACCCCTCTCCCCCCCCCCCCCCCAAGGAGTTCAGTTCATCAGTTGACCCCTAACAGCTGGGCCAGTCCCGTGACCACCTGCCAGCGAGCCTCGGCCACTCTACACATCCTCCAAGTGCACCTAGCCTGGCGCAGGAACTGCGCTTACGTAGCCGAAATTTAACCCCCCCCACCCGTGAAAATACAGTAAAAGCTTGGATTGCGAGTAACTTGGTCTGCGAGTGTTTTGCAGGACGAGCTAAAATTTGTAACTAAATATTAATTTGATAAACGAGCGAGGGTCTTGCGATACGAGTGGTAGTAGTAACGTATACACGCTTTGCACTGCCGAGCATCACGTGATCACAACTGATGTACGAGCGCTTTGACGTACGAGTGCTTTGGATTACAAAACACGTTTCCGGAACGAATCATGCTGCGCAAATCCAAGGTGTTACACTGTATAGCGTGAGGTTGAGATCGGTATCGTTTCGAACGCACACAGGGAGTCCTCTACTTACAAACATTCAAACAAACCTGCACGTACCGGTCCCAGTTGCCCGATCGGACCGAGAGTCGTACATCCAAAATCTACAGAATGCGAAGAACCGGCGGCATCTGCATCTACACGAGATTATACAACTTCTCAAGCCATTAACCCGTGTCTAGTGTACAACAACGTTTGGAATCGACGGGAGTAGAGTTGCACTTGCGAACAAAATCGACTTGCGAGCAGACCTCTGGAACCCAACCCGTTAGTAAGTAGAGCGAAGCCCCTGTAGATAGCGTCCAAATCATTTTCTCAACGTGCAGAAACTGTCAATGTTTACGGCAGCATGAACGCGACGTGCCCTTTGAGCGCCAGATTGGAGCCAGATAGGCGCCGCACGCAAGCCTGGTGATTAAGCAAGAACGTTTTTTTATAGAAAATTTACGTCGCCCGACTCACCACTTGCTTCTGCTTGAGAGGCTTCACGGAGAACGTTCCGTCGGCGGCCTGCAACACAGGGGGACGGACTCACGACACAGCCGGTGGGGCGTCTCACAGCCGTGACACAGCCTGAGCCAACACAGCTGGTTGGGTGTATTACAGTCGTGATACAGCCTGAGCCAACACAGCTGGTTGGGTGTATTACAGCTGTGATACAGCCTGACCCAACACAGCTGGTTGGGTGTATTACAGTCGTGATACAGCCTGAGCCAACACAGCTGGTTGGGTGTATTACAGCTGTGATACAGCCTGACCCAACACAGCTGGTTGGGTGTATTACAGTCGTGAAACAGCCTGACCCAATAGCAGCTGTGATACAGCCTGACCCAACACAGCTGGTTGGGTGTATTACAGTCGTGATACCGCATGACCCAACACAGCCGTGATACAGCCTGACCCTACAGCAGTCGTGATACAGCCTGACCCAACACAGCTGTGATACAGCCTGACCCAACACAGCTGGTTGGGTGTATTACAGTCGTGAAACAGCCTGACCCAATAGCAGCTGTGATACAGCCTGACCCAACACAGCTGGTTGGGTGTATTACAGTCGTGATACCGCATGACCCAACACAGCCGTGATACAGCCTGACCCTACAGCAGTCGTGATACAGCCTGACCCAACACAGCTGTGATACAGCCTGAGCCAACACAGCTGGTTGGGTGTATTACAGCTGTGATACAGCCTGAGCCAACACAGCTGGTTGGGTGTATTACAGTCGTGATACCGCATGACCCAACACAGCCGTGATACAGCCTGACCCTACAGCAGTCGTGATACAGCCTGACCCAACACAGCTGGTTGGGTGTATTACAGTCGTGATACCGCATGACCCAACACAGCCGTGATACAGCCTGACCCAACACAGCTGGTTGGGTGTATTACAGCTGTGATACAGCCTGACCCAACACAGCTGGTTGGGTGTATTACAGTCGTGATACAGCCTGACCCAACACAGCTGTGATACAGCCTGACCCAACGCAGCTGGTTGGGTGTATTACAGCTGTGATACAGCCTGACCCAACACAGCTGGTTGGGTGTATTACAGTCGTGATACAGCCTGACCCAACACAGCTGTGATACAGCCTGACCCAACACAGCCGGTTGGGTGTATTACAGCTGTGATACAGCCTGAGCCAACACAGCTGGTTGGGTGTATTACAGTCGTGACACAGCCTGACCCAACACAGCCGCGACACAGCCTGACCCAACACAGCCGTGACACAGCCTGACCCAACACAGCCGTGACACAGCCTGACCCAACACAGCTGTGACACAGCCTGACCCAACACAGCCGCGACACAGCCTGACCCTACAGCAGCCGGTTGGGCCCACAGTTTCGCCGCCGCGATCGCTAAACGCACCGTCGTCATCGCCCCCAAGTGTGAAGCCTGGAGACCGTGGGGACAGTGAGCGATGCACAACCCGATGCTGCTGATGATCCTGATGGAATAAACGGCTGAAGCGAGGTCACGGGCGTGGGGAGGGGCAAGTCCGTTTGTTGCCAGAGAGGGTTAAAAAAAAAAAGAAAACAACCTATTCTCATTTTTCACCACGAAGCTTCCGGTCCGGGCTCCCGTTGCTGGGGACCGCGGCCGCTCACCTTGTCGAAGGTGGCGATGAGGATGTGGCTGTGGCCCACGTGCTCTGAGGACGACAAAGAACGTCGAGTCAACTAAAACCATTTTTGATTAATGTCACCGGGTAAGGGCCCACCCCCCGCCGTAGCGTGAGGGCGGTGCGGCCTAGCGGGCAACGGCGAGCACGGCAACCCGGCTAAACCGACCGTCCCGAGCGTCGGTCCTTCGGCGGAGACTCGTTTAAAAAAACCCGCCCCCCCCCCCCCAAAAAAAAAAATAAGTCTGGAGAAATCCGGAAAATGCTGCGATTGATTAGCGCGGTCGTTCTCGATTTGTTTACTTAGTCGAAGGTATTAACTTGTCGGGGGGTGTTATTTCGCGCGCTAATTTCGTGAGGAATGGAGGCGTATCGTTGGGACGACGGACGGGTATAGATTTGCGTCCGTGTCGCAAGCCGGCCCTGTCGCCCGATTTGGTCGGGCGAGCAACCCAGGTGGCACGGCGTAGGGGTCAATCACGGCGGAGAGATCGCGGCTGACGGTAAACAACAAAAATACAGCGCACCGCCTGGATTGCATGACGCAACCGGAGAGAAAGACGCGCCCCAAAACGTGCGACCAGTGTTGTTCATAAGGTCATCCACGTCTGGCAACACCGCACCAAGCTAAAGTAAAAACCTTGGATCGCGAGTAACTTGGTCCGCGAGTGTTTTGCAAGATGAGCAGACATTTGTAAGTAAACATGAATTTGATAAACGAGCGAGGTCTTCTTGCGATACGAGTAGTAGTAGTAACGTGTACACGCTTTGTACTGCCGAGCGTCACGTGATCACAACTGATGTACGAGTGCTTTGATATACGAGTAGTTTGGATTACAAAACACGTTTCCGGAACGAATTATGCTCAAGGTTTTACTGTAAAAATATATATTTTTTATTTTACCAGGTAAGGCCCACTGAGCTATAGCGCTCTTTTTCAGAAGCGTGCTGGCCATCGCAAACGATAGGCTAATGACGAAAAAAAAACCCAGCCAAATACCTCTAAAACGCATGACGTTGGAAGGGCATTGGCCATACCCAGAGGAAAATCCACGAGACCGCGGGGGAGAACACGCAAACTCCAAATATACAACAGCAGGCGTCAGGGTCGGGATCGAACCCACGACCTCCTGTATACCAGGCGAGGTAGTTAACATCTCACCACAGAGGCACGCAAACTCCAAATATACAGCAGGCGTCAGGGTCGGGATCAAATCCACGACCTCCTGTACACCAGGCGAGGTAGTTAACATCTCCTAGCCATTGTGATGATGAGAGAGAGAGAGACACACAAACTCCAAATATACAACAGGCGTCAGGGTCGGGATCAAACCCACGACCTCCTGTACACCAGGCGAGGCAGTTAACATCTCCTAGCCACCGTGATGATGAGAGAGAGAGACACGCAAACTCCAAATATACAGCAGGCGTCAGGGTCGGGATCGAACCCACGACCTCCTGTACACCAGGCGAGGCAGTTAGCATCTCCTAGCCACCATGATGATGAGAGAGAGACACACACGCAAACTCCAAATATACAACAGGCGTCAGGGTCGAGATCGAACCCACGACCTCCTGGACACCAGGCGAGGCAGTTAACATCTCCTAGCCACCGTGGCACCAACGCAAGCGCCACAGAAATATGTTTTTTCGTGAAAGTATCTCGACAGTGACAAAACAAAATCAAAGTCGGTAATTTTGCTATCGCGCTCTGGGATGCACGCGTTGCTCCGATCCTGTCTTGGGTCGTGACGATCTCCTCCGACGCGCATCTCTCCCGGCCGCTGCGCGTTTGCAGATTCCTCACCGCCTCCCTCCGCCACGGACGCTTGGATCACCATGGGGTACATCTCCTTCTCCGGGTCGTAGGTCATCTAGGGGGTCAAAAAAAGGGGGGGGGCGGGGCGGGGAGCAAGGGATGAGAGGGCAGTGCCGGGGTGGTTGTTCTACGGTCGGCTAACTCGGTCAACGTCAGCTGTCCAAATGTCGACCAGCCGCCAATCCCCGCACGTCCAAATAGCGGGGTTAGCTACGTACGGCGTGCAAAGAAATTCAGCAAACACACACACACAAACGTACGTACGTACGTGCGTACATACATCGGAACATTACCCGCCACCTCGAGTCATCCGAAACTATCCTGGGCCTACCCCGACGTCGACTTATTGTTAAACTTGAATCACAGTTCCTCTGATCACTGTTACATTGCTTTTATCGCACTATTTTGGTGATTTCGAAAACGTTTTGGTTTCGCCGTGTTTGTTTGTTGTAGCGCAGCGTTAGACCGATAACTTTAACATCAATTGTCTCATGGTTGTTATGGTTTTGACTTGCATCCCACTGGGATTTTTGCACACCACAGCGTTGTTGAAATGCGGCGCTTTTTCCGGAAGACTTTGCCGTTTTTTCCTGGTTTTTGCTGTTTTGCGCGCAGTCACTCCCAAGACGGTTTTTCTTGTTCGTGTTTTTGCTTGCTGCGGTTGCACCCGATTCAAGAGCCGAATGGCTCACAGGGCTACACCTAATACATGAAACTGAGTCCACCCCCCGTGTAAACATCAGGGCTGGGGAAAACAATGGCGGTCATGGAGTGGTGTTGACCACCCACTCACTGCCTCTCGTGTGCCGTGCCGGACTTCAGAGGTGCCACTCGCTAACGGGAGCACTTGGCTCAACAGCCTCCTCTTCTTCGTCTTCTTCTGTACAGCTGATGTAGATGCAGAGCAGAAAAAAATTCAATTTCTCATTCAGGTGGTCAAGCCAGAGAGGCGGGTCAGGAGCAAATGGATCGGGGAAATTGTGTCGTTACACGTTGTACGGTCTGTTCTGGATGACCACAGTTGCACACTGCTGGAGAGGTTTTTATTTTTTTATTTTCCATTTGTGCATCAGGTAAACCGCATCTTCTGCCGTGGTTTGCGCAGCGGATGCGGTTTAGAGTGGACAATGAGCTTCGCGGGAGATCAGACCCAGGGGGATCTTCTGCGTTGGGTCTTACACAAGGTGCTTGTTTGGGTGTTCTTTTGAGCGTGTGTGCGTGCGAGCGTGTGTGCGAGTGTGCGTGCGAGTGTGTCTGTGTGAGTGAGAGTGCGTGCGAGCGTGTGAGTGTGCGAGCGTGCGTGTGAGTGTGCTTTCGAGCGTGCGAGCGCGTGTGTGTGTGAGTGTGAGAGCATGCGTGTGAGTGTGTGAGTGTGCAAGCGTGTGTGTGTGTGAGTGTGTGCGAGTGTGTGAGTGTGCGAGTGAGTGCGTGTGTGTGAGCGTGCGTGCGAGCGTGTGTGTAAGTGTGTAAGTGTGCGAGCGAGCGAGCGCGGTGTAAGTGTGTGAGCGTGCGTGCATGCGAGCGTGTGTGTAAGTGTGCGAGCGAGCGCGGTGTAAGTGTGTGAGCGTGCGTGCGAGCGAGCGTGTGTGAGAGCGTGCGTGCGTGCGTGTGTGAGTGCGAGCGTGCGCTGACTTCTTGAATGCTCCAGTCGGAGAGGTCGAGGCTGTGCGAGGGCAGGCAAAACTGCTGACCGGCTCCTCGTGGGAAGCTCACGAACTCCGACTTGAGCGATGGCGTCTTTGGGATGTAACTGAAGGCACAGGGAGAGGGGCACGTGGAGAGGGGACTCTAAATGCAGGCCAGGGGGCAGGGATAGAGGGCGGGAGCCACTTTCTCAGAATTCCTCGGCATTTTCCCCCGTTGTCTCTCCCGAGTGCACGGGCCTCTGTGTGCTTCCATGGGTCCCGCCGATGTGAGCCTGTGACTCCAAGGTGAGTCTGTTGTGGATCTGTGGATCTGATGTTCGTATATGGATGGCTACGTGGGTCTATGGCTCTCTATGTGTGGGTATCTCTACGTGGGTCTATGGGTGTCTATGTTAGTATACGGGTTTGTACGTGAGTCTATGGGTCTCCATGTGAATCTACGGTTCTCTGTTTGAGGCTGCAGGCCGCAGAGTCTGTTGGTATCTATGAGAGTATGTGTGGCTCTGTATGAATCTGTGAGTCTCTGTGCGAGTCTGTGGGTCTCTATGCGAGTCTGTGGGTCTCTATGCGAGTCTGTGGGCCTCTGTGTAATTCTGTGGGTCTCTGTGCAAGCCTCTGGGTCTCTGTGCAAGCCTGTGGGTCTCTGTGCAAGTCTGTACGTCTCTGTGCGAGTCTGTGGGTCTCTGTGCGAGTCTGTGGGTCTCTGTGCGAGTCTGTGGGTCTCTGTGCGAGTCTGTGGGTCTCTGTGGGTCTCTGTGCGAGTCGGTGGGTCTCTGTGCGAGTCGGTGGGTCTCTGTGCGAGTCTGTGGGTCTCTGTGCGAGTCTGTGGGTCTCTGTGCGAGTCTGTGGGTCTCTGTGCGAGTCTGTGGGTCTCTGTGCGAGTCTGTGGGTCTCTGTGCGAGTCTGTGGGTCTCTGTGGGTCTCTGTGCGAGTCCGTGGGTCTCTGTGCGAGTCTGTGGGTCTCTGTGGGTCTCTGTGCGAGTCTGTGGGTCTGTGTGCGAGTCTGTGGGTCTCTGTGCGAGTCTGTGGGTCTCTGTGGGTCTCTGTGCGAGTCTGTGGGTCTGTGTGCGAGTCTGTGGGTCTCTGTGCGAGTCTGTGGGTCTCTGTGGGTCTGTGTGCGAGTCTGTGGGTCTCTGTGCGAGTCTATGGGTCTCTGTGGGTCTCTGTGCGAGTCTGTGGGTCTGTGTGCGAGTCTGTGGGTCTCTGTGCGAGTCTGTGGGTCTGTGTGCGAGTCTGTGGGTCTGTGTGCGAGTCTGTGGGTCTCTGTGCGAGTCTGTGGGTCTGTGTGCGAGTCTGTGGGTCTCTGTGGGTGTGCGTGCGAGTCTGTGGGTCTGCGTGCGAGTCTGTGGGTCTCTGTGGGTCTCTGTGCGAGCCTGTGGGTCTCTGTGGGTTTCTGTGCGAGTCTGTGGGTCTGTGTGCGAGTCTGTGGGTCTCTGTGCGAGTCTGTGGGTCTGTGTGCGAGTCTGTGCGTCTGTGTGCGAGTCTGTGGGTCTGTGTGCGAGTCTGTGGGTCTCTGTGCGAGCCTGTGGGTCTGTGTGCGAGTCTGTGGGTCTCTGTGCGAGTCTGTGGGTCTCTGTGCGAGTCTGTGGGTCTCAGTGCGAGCCTGTGGGTCTCTGTGGGTCTCTGTGCGAGTCTGTGGGTCTGTGTGCGAGTCTGTGGGTCTCTGTGGGTCTCTGTGCGAGTCTGTGGGTCTCTGTGCGAGTCTGTGGGTCTGTGTGCGAGTCTGTGGGTCTCTGTGGGTCTGTGTGCGAGTCTGTGGGTTTCTGTGCGAGTCTGTGGGTCTGTGTGCGAGTCTGTGGGTCTCTGTGCGAGTCTGTGGGTCTGTGTGCGAGTCTGTGGGTCTCTGTGGGTCTCTGTGCGAGCCTGTGGGTCTGTGTGCGAGTCTGTGGGTCTCTGTGGGTCTCTGTGCGAGTCTGTGGGTCTGTGTGCGAGTCTGTGGGTCTCTGTGGGTCTGTGTGCGAGTCTGTGGGTCTGTGTGCGAGTCTGTGGGTCTGTGTGCGAGTCTGTGGGTCTCTGTGGGTCTGTGTGCGAGTCTGTGGGTCTCTGTGCGAGTCTGTGGGTCTCTGTGCGAGTCTGTGGGTCTCTGTGCGAGTCTGTGGGTCTCTGTGCGAGCCTGTGGGTCTGTGTGCGAGTCTGTGGGTCTGTGTGCGAGTCTGTGGGTCTGTGTGCGAGTCTGTGGGTCTGTGTGCGAGTCTGTGGGTCTCTGTGGGTCTGTGTGTGAGTCTGTGGGTCTCTGTGCGAGTCTGTGGGTCTGTGTGCGAGTCTGTGGGTCTCTGTGGGTCTCTGTGCGAGCCTGTGGGTCTGTGTGCGAGTCTGTGGGTCTCTGTGGGTCTGTGTGCGAGTCTGTGGGTCTGTGTGCGAGTCTGTGGGTCTCTGTGGGTCTGTGTGCGAGTCTGTGGGTCTGTGTGCGAGTCTGTGGGTCTGTGTGCGAGTCTGTGGGTCTCTGTGCGAGCCTGTGGGTCTGCGTGCGAGTCTGTGGGTCTCTGTGGGTCTGTGTGCGAGTCTGTGGGTCTCTGTGCGAGTCTGTGGGTCTGTGTGCGAGTCTGTGGGTCTCTGTGGGTCTGTGTGCGAGCCTGTGGGTCTGTGTGCGAGTCTGTGGGTCTCTGTGCGAGTCTGTGGGTCTGTGTGCGAGTCTGTGGGTCTCTGTGGGTCTGTGTGCGAGTCTGTGGGTCTGTGTGCGAGTCTGTGGGTCTGTGTGCGAGTCTGCGGGTCTGTGTGCGAGTCTGTGGGTCTGTGTGCGAGTCTGCGGGTCTGTGTGCGAGTCTGTGGGTCTGTGTGCGAGTCTATGGGTCTGTGTGCGAGTCTGTGGGTCTCTGTGCGAGTCTGTGGGTCTGTGTGCGAGTCTGCGGGTCTGTGTGCGAGTCTGCGAGTCTGTGTGCGAGTCTGTGGGTCTGTGTGCGAGTCTGTGGGTCTGTGTGCGAGTCTGTGGGTCTGTGTGCGAGTCTGTGGGTCTGTGTGCGAGTCTGTGGGTCTGTGTGCGAGTCTGTGGGTCTGCGTGCGAGTCTGTGGGCGAGCCTGTGGGTCTGTGTGCGAGTCTGTGGGTCTGTGTGCGAGTCTGTGGGTCTGTGTGCGAGTCTGTGGGTCTCTGTGCGTGTCTGTGGGTCTGTGTGCGAGCCTGTGGGTCTCTGTGCGAGCCTGTGGGTCTGTGTGCGAGTCTGTGGGTCTCTGTGCGAGTCGGTGGGTCTCTGTGCGAGTCTGTGGGTCTCTGTGCGAGTCTGTGGGTCTCTGTGGGTCTGTGTGCGAGTCTGTGGGTCTGTGTGCGAGTCCGTGGGTCTCTGTGGGTCTGTGTGCGAGTCTGTGGGTCTGTGTGCGAGTCTGTGGGTCTCTGTGGGTCTGTGTGCGAGTCTGCGAGTCTGTGTGCGAGTCTGTGGGTCTGTGTGCGAGTCTGCGAGTCTGTGTGCGAGTCTGCGAGTCTGTGGGTCTGTGTGCGAGTCTGCGAGTCTCTGTGCGTGTCTGCGAGTCTGTGAGTCTGTGTGCGAGTCTGCGAGTCCGTGTGCGAGTCTGCGAGTCTGTGTGCGAGTCTGCGAGTCTGCGAGTCTGTGTGCGAGTCTGCGAGTCCGTGTGCGAGTCTGTGCGAGTCTGTGTGCCGGGCCCTCTGCGCACCGCATTGCTCCTGCGTGCATCCCCTCTGTGGCCTGGTAGAAGATGCACAGCTGCACACGCGCGTCGCTGTCGAAGGTGAACTCCACATTGTACCGCACTCGCGTGCTCCTCCCCTCCCCGTCGTCGGGCTTCACCTCCTCGCTGCACCTGCAGGCCGTGGTGACGAACAGCGCTGGGCTCGCTTGCTTCCTCGCTCACTCAAACACTCGCTCACTCGATAGTATAATTATTCACTCCATCGCTCAAGTACTTGCTCGCTCGCTCGATCACTCAATCACTCGCTCATTCAATCACTTTCTCACTCGATCACTCAATCACTCGCTCGATCACTCAATCACTCGCTCGATCACTCAATCGCTCGATCACTCAATCACTTGCTTGCTCAATCACTCGGTCACTCAATCACTTTCTCGCTCGATCAATTAGTCGCTCGCTCAACGAGTCACTCGTTCACTCAATTACTCGCTCACTCACTCGCTCGTTCACCCACTCGCTCGTTCAACCACTCGCTCGTTCACCCACTCGCTCGTTCACCCAATCAATCGCACACTCGCTCATCCACTCACTCGCTCTTTAAAAACAGCGGCGCTACTATGTCTCTCTAAATGAAATTAGCACCGGGCCGCATGCGCGTTCCGAGATTCAGCGGTGAACGGGACACCAACCCTGCAACTTGCAGATGTCTGGGAATGGGAAAGGGTTCATATACCCCCCCACCGACTCGCCCGTGTGAATGATTAACCATCAACCTTTGCTCTGCGACTTGCGGTTAAGATCGGCTGGAGCCTCCTCTTGTACCGAGGCTGTAGTTTATTGCAATTGCTTTGTTTATCCCCTCGTACGTCACCCTGCTCACCTCCACTCGCTCTGCTACCTCTCTCATCTCACTCTACTCCCCTCCACGCACTCTCCCACCACTCCCCTCTCATCTCACTCCACTCCCCTACACGCACTCTCCTACCTCTCTCCTCTCACTCTACCCCCCTCCACCCACACACACCATATCCACACACACACACCATACACACCGTATCCACACACACACCATACCCACTGTATCCACACACACCATACCCACCATATCCACACACACACCATACCCACCATATCCACACACACACACAATACCCACCATATCCACACACACACAATACCCACCATATCCACACACACACCATACCCACCATATCCACACACACACCATACCCACCATATCCACACACACACAATACCCACCATATCCACACACACAATACCCACCATATCCACACACACACCATACCCACCATATCCACACACACCACACACACAACACACACCACACACAGACACACCACACACAGACACACCACACACAGACACACCACACACACACCACACACACACCAGACACACCAGACACACCACACACACACCACACACACCACACACACACACACACACCACACACACACCACACACCACACACACCACACACACACACCACACACCACACAACACACACAAACCACACAACACACACAAACCACACACCACACACACACACCACCACACACCACACACACACCACACACACACACACCACACACACCACACACCACACACACACCACACACACCACACACACACACAAACCACACACAACAACCGCCATTCGCCACTAAGTGGCGGTGACGTCACCACGACGCTTGTGCCAGGCTATGTGCACCCTGAGGCCACGTGAAGTGTCGAACGCCCGCTGGCAGGTGGTCACGGGGCAGACCCAGGTGCCACGGGTCGACTGACTGAGATGACTGGCTGATGCACCACCTGTGCCCCCTACTGTGCCAACCTGCTGTGCTTTAGCCACCCGGCGCTCCGCTCGCTGTTGTGAGCGTCGCTCCTCCGCCCTCCGTTGTTGTTGGAGGGCGACTGCCTCCAACTGCCCAGTAGCATCCTTCACGAGCCTCCTCCACAGAGGCCGATCTTGACACCGCTGGTACCAGTCATCGGCAAGTCCACTCAGCTCCACGTCCTCCTGTACCACATCACTCCATCTCTTCTCTAGCCCGTGCCGCGCCCGCTTAGCCCCCTCAATCCGGCCAAACAAAAGCTGTTTCGGCATGCGGTGGCTGGGCATGCGGGCTACATGACCCAGCCATCGCAGCCTTGCCTGCCGGAGGAGCTCACCGATGGGACCCTGCCCAGATCTTTCAAGGATTTGTGAGCTCCTCACACAATCCAGTCTGGTTAAACCCAGGATGGATCGTAGGCAGGCCAGCCTAAATGTTTCTAACCGGCGAAGATGTTCCATTAGGGGGGTCCACGTTTCGCAAGCGTAGAGAAGGGAGGGAATGACCGTGGCCGAGAAGACCTGAAGCTTAGTGCGGAGCGACAGACCAGGTAGCTTCCACACAGCGTTACGCAACCGATGAAAAGATATTGCCGCTCGACTGATTCGGAGTGAGACCTCTGCTGTTAAACTGGAGCCAGTCATAAGCACACTGCCCAGGTATGGGAAACTCTCCACTCTCTCCACAACTGCCCCATCACCGATTGGGAGTTGTGGGGGTGGAGTGTCCGATGGTACAAAATACCCAGGCAGGTGCTTAGTTTTGGTGGGGCTGATGGTAAGGCCCCACCTCTTAGTGGCACGCTCCAGTCTCAGCAGCAGCGTCTCCAACTCCTCCTCTGACTGAGCAGCTATTACCAAGTCATCAGCATACATAACGTGGTTGAGCAATAGGGAGCCATCCCTTGACCGCACCCGGGCATCGATTAGCCTCCCATTATATCTGTACCATATGGAGATTCCCCCGGTACAGCTATTGAAGGCTTCACGAACTACGTGGTCAAAATAGATGTTAAATAATGTGGGAGCCAGAGGACATCCCTGTCGCACCCCAAGGTGTACAGGGAATGGCTCTGACTCCCGGCCATGTAGTTTTACCCGGGCCCGCTCACCATCATGAAGGTCCTTAATGATCGTGAGCAGAGGGTCAGGTACTCCAAAAGCACGAAGAACGACCCAGAGCCCAGGCCTACTGATGGTATCATAGGCCTTGACCAGGTCAATAAAGCAGAGATGTAGGTCTTGTTGGAATTCCCTACACCTCTGCTGTAGCAGACGGACAGAAAATATGGCATCTGTGCAGGACCGCCCTTTCCTGAAACCGCATTGGGGCTCCGCAAGCCTCTCCTCAGCGTGCCTGGCAAGGCGATGCTGAATAATCCTTGCCAGGACCTTTCCCGGCACACTGAGGAGTGAGATGCCCCTGTAGTTGTTACAGTCTGTGCGGTCCCCCTTCTTAAAAAGGGGGACCACCAGGGCATCCTTCCAATCCTGCGGAACCCGTCCAGTGGTCCAGACTGTTGTTATGATGTCATATAGGGCAGTCTGTGCACAAACGCCACCCTCCCTCAGCATTTCGCTTGGGAGATCATCTCTGCCCGCTGCCTTTCCTGGTCTCAGACTCCGGATCGCCTTCAATACTTCCTCAGCAGATGGCACCTCAGCCAGCCACTCACAGGGGGTGACTTCATCCAATATTTGAGGCACCGCAGCCTCAGCAGGGTCATCCTCACTTTGTGCCACGGTGTTTTCCTGGCTGAGGGATTTTCCCTCCCCCAGGACCTCACAGAAATGCTCAGCAAATCTGCGAACCTGTTCCTGGGGGTCGGAAATTGGATCACCGTTTTTTCCCCTAATGATGGTAATAGGTGTGGCGCTGCAGGTTACTTTTTTGATGGAGTTAAATAGAGATTTGTGATCACGGGCCACTGAGGCAGACTCCATCTCCTCTGCAACCCGCGACCACCACCCATCCTTGCAGCGCCTCACGGCTCTCCGAACCTCCGAGCGAAGGCTGCGGTAAGCCTCCTCATTCTCTGACGTGGGATTCTGTAGCCGATGACAGTGGGCCTGTCGCTTTTTCTCAACCATCCTGAACAACTCCTCTGTCATCCAGGGTGTCTGGGGAGGTCTGGACCGCGTACCCAAAGCAGCCATTGCAGCTGCATGAGTCACAGTCCTAAACCTCGCCCATTTACCCTCGACATCAGGAGGAGTCGGGGACGATGCCAATCCCAGCCGCAAGCGATGATGAAATTCTCGCTTGCAACTTTCATCAGATAACTGAGACCAGGCCACTTTAGGTTGGAATGGGGTCCTGGGTGTACACCCACCACCGGAGTGGAAGAATGGCAGGCGCATCTTACAGATGACTAGTCGATGGTCAGAGGGCAGATCAGCTCCACGGTAGGTCCTGGTGTCAAGGACATGGGCTCGCATTCGCTGGTCCGTCACTATGTAGTCCAGCAGATGTTCTTGCTTGGACCCGGCATGCATCCATGATGTTGTGTGGATGCGCCGATGCCGGAACAGCGTGTTGGTAATTACAAGCCCATGGGCTGCACAAAAATCTAGCAGCCTCCTACCGTTGTTATTGAGCTGATCTGGCCCATGCCCTCCAATCACTCCAGACCAGGTGCCAGTATCATGACCAACTCGGGCATTGAAGTCACCCAACATGATGACTCTATCCCGAGGGGCCACTTTAGCCAGCACCTGTGACAGGAGGTCATAGAAGGCATCTGACTCATCGGCTTTGCCTGCATCCCTCCACGGATGTTCATCTTCGGTGGGGGCATAAGTAACCACGACCACCATTCCTCGCCTCCGGTTGATGGGAAGGCGAGCCCAAAGTAGCCTGGGGCTTACAGCTTCCCACACCTCACCGCCACGCTCCCACGCCCCCTTCATTCTTTTGTTCAAAAGAAGACCCACACCCTGTTGTTTGGCAGTCTGCTGCCCCGAGTAGAGGACTGTCCACCCCTCATGGTGGCAGGAGCCAGAGCCGGTCCACCGGACCTCCTGAATGCCGCATAGATCCAGGCGGTACCGGTCCAGCTCCCGACAGAGGAGTGGCAGCCTCTCCTCTGCAGTGAGCGTTCGAACATTCCACGTGGCCACCCGTAGTGGCTTTTCGTTGTTTCTGGAGTAGCCCCGAGGGTAGGTATTCAATCTCCTGGCTCTGCCAATTGGGGTTTGGCCAGGAGACGTCATAGACGCCTGGCCCCCCGGGGCCTCCGGCACAAGCTTAGTTGTTACATATTTCAGTTTAATTCGTGGTTTCGTGGTAATTAATTGAAGGTGGAGGGGTTACCAGCCCCTCGCACCCGTCCAGAGCCCCCGTTTAGCCCCTGTGGTGGACACATATGCCATGAGGGGAGGAGCCAATCAAAATTGGATCTCCCCCCACAGCGCAGTCCACGACAGAGTTGCCCGTCCGGCAATGTTTCTAACACACACACACAAACCACACACACACACACACCACACACACACACACCACACACACACACACACCACCACACACCACACACACCACACACACACCACACACAGACACACCACACACACACACACCACACACAGACACACCACACACAGACACACCACACACACACACACCACACACAGACACACCACACACACACGCACACACCACACACACGCACACACCACACACACACCCACACACCACCCACACACCACCCACACACCACACACACACCACACACACACCACACACACACCACACACACACCACACACACACACCACACACACACCGACACACCACACACCACACACACACACAACACACACCACACACACACACCACACACACACCACACACACACCACACACACACCACACACACACACCACACACACCACACACACACACCACATACACACACCACACACACACACTACACACACCACACACACACACACCACACACACACACCACACACACACACACTACACACCCCACACACACATACCACACACCACACACACCACACCACACACACCACAGACACACACACACCACACACACCACACACACACACACACCACACACTACACACACACACCACACTAACCACACACACCCCACACTAACCACACACACCACACACACACACTACACACACACCACACACACACCACACACACCACACCACACACACACACACACACCACACCACTCACACACACCACACACACACACTACACACACCACACACACACCACACACACACAAAACACACACACACCACACACACACCACACACACTACACCCCACACACACCACACACCACACATACCACACACACTACACACACACACACCACACAACACACACACCACACACTACACACACACCACACACACATCACACACACACACACCACACTACACACAGCACACACACACACACCACACACACGGTCTCTCACCTGACCAGGCGCAGCGAGTCTTTGCGGATGTTGACGAGGCTCCGGAGCGCTCGCACCGGCTCACTGGGAGGCGGCGCGGGATACGGAAACTGTGCGGGGCACAACCACAAACGACAAGAAGCCAAGGCCGAGTTGAGTCAGGGGGAGGCACGGACTCCCAGACAGGCGGGCGACACGCTCACGCTCCTGGATCCGCCTCTCCACGTTGGAAAAAGACAAAGGCATCCTCGACGCAAAAAAAACATCGGGCGCCCCCCCCGCCCGCCCTCCCCACCCCCACCCACCCCCTTCGTGGCCTTCTGGGAGTGAATAATTTCAGCCGCGCCGATTCAACGCAAGCAAACTCCGTCGTGATTTGCGCCATCAAAGAGTCTCATCAGCGGAGTCAGGCGCTTGCTCGATTAGGCGCAGGACAATTGTAGATTTGAAGTTTTCGTGACTGCAATGACCCATACTCTTTGGTTCTATCGGTAAAGTCACGTAGGTAAAAAAAAATAAAGTTAACCAAACCACGACGTTTCAGGAGGCAACACAAACTTCCGTCAGCAGGTGTAACTAGCACAGCAAAATTACTGTGATTTTTCTGTGCTAGTTACACCTGCTGACGGAAGCTTGTGCTAGTTACACCTGAGCACGGAAGCTTGTGTTGCCTCCGAAACGTCGTGATTTGATTAACTTTTTTTATTTTTACCTACGTGACTTTACCGAAAAGAACCAAAGAATATAGGCACAGGAGGGGCTGAGATGTCGGCGCCTACCACCGATTGTTACGCGTGGGCAGGGGTTCAAAGCCAGCTGGAAAGGATTTCAAAGAAGTGCATGGACCACAGCAACAAGTTTAAAGTTTTAACATTTTTTTTTTTAGTTGTTGTTGCTGTTGTTGAGCCAAGGTGAGGGCTCAAGAGACCAGGATAGGAATCTCATTCGCAAACAGTGGCCGGACCTGGGTCACCGGAAATGTGGTGGTCACGTCATGAAGAATTGGAAATATCGGAAATATAATTCCCCCGCGGCGCGCATCGGCTCGGCCGGATTACCTCTGGAATGATCGCGAAGCAAATTAACCCCCCCCCAAAAAAAAAACCCACTAAGCTACAGAAATATTTGATATCAAACAGATATAGTGTCTGTGCAGGAGAACAACTCTTAACGACCACTCCTGTTCACGACGAATCGCTTAACGACGGGCCTCCGTAGAGCCCAATGTGTAGTGTGTAGTGTAGTGTGTAGTGTAGTGTGTAGTGTATAGTGTAGTGTATGGTAGTGTGTAGTGTATAGTCGTGTAGTGCCTCCATAGAGCCCAATGTGTAGTGTGTAATGTAGTATATAGTGTAGTGTATAGTAGTGTAGTGTATAGTGTAGTGTAGGGTAGTGTATAGTGTAGTGTATAGTGTAGTGTATAGTGTAGTGTATAGTGTAGTGTATAGTGTAGTGTATAATAGTGTATAATATAGTGTAGTGTATAGTAGTGTATAGTCGTGTAGTGTATAGAGTAGTGTATAGTGTAGTGTATAGTGTAGTGTATAGTAGTGTATAATACAGTGTAGTGTATAGTCGTGTAGTGTATGGAGTAGTGTATAGTGTAGTGTATAGTGTAGTGTATAGTAGTGTATAGTGTAGTGTATAGTAGTGTATAATACAGTGTAGTGTATAGTCGTGTAGTGTATAGATTAGTGTATAGTGGTGTAGTATATAGTGTAGTGCCTCCATAGAGCTCAATGTGTTCGCTTACCGACCATTCCCCTGTTAACGACGGGCTGCTATAGGTACAGTAAATATGAATTATTGCATTTATTAACCACGTTTCCTTTAATATGATGTGTTTATGTTGTTAGTATCTTCATGTATTCACATCTATTGTTTAATAATAAAGTGCTTTTTTGGGTGAATAACCGGGTAACTTTCGATGCTATCGGAACGAATGAAGCTTCTGACGTGCTTTTCCCATACTCGCTTAACGACCAAATCACTTAACAACCAATTTCGTGGCACCAATCACCGTCGTTAAAGCGGAGTTCTACTGTTGTGCAAATACACCGATCCCAATATATACACACACACACACCCCCCATACAGGGGGGGGGGGGGGGGGGTGTTACATTTCTACCGCTTATTTTGTTTACCAACTGAAACCCACTTGAGCCATTAGCTCTTGTTCAGGGGCGACCTGGCCACACGTGACGATAGCTCATCGCAGTGACTTACATCATCATCGTCGTCGTCATCGTCGTCATCACACGTGGTGGGAATTTATAGTAGCAGCCAAATCGTCTGAACGCGTTTCGAAACGTGAAGGAGAGGGGTGGGGGCAAAAACCGATCACACGCGCACACGCGCCAGACGTGCACACGGGAGACACGTACACATGGTCACACGTACACATGTACACACCCGCACATGTATACACGGTCACACAGGAGACACCTACACGTACACACGTACACACATACATACGCACGCACGCGCACATGGTCACACGTACATACGCGACAGACGTGCACACGGGAGACACGTACACATGGTCACACGTACACATGTACACACCCGCACGTGTATACACGGTCACACAGGAGACACCTACACGTACACACATACATACGCACACACGCGCACACGGTCACACGCGCACATACACATGTGCACACGTACACACGGTTACATGTGCATACGCACACACGTACACACGATCGCACAACAGTCAACAGCATCAGCGTTCAACAAAAAAATATGCCTGCAGCATCGATAGTCATCCACAGCATCGTCATTGATCATGACCAGCGTAGCATCGTGCGCATCCGCAACATTATTAGCATCGCCATCATCTTCATCAGCATCCACAGCAATGGTGCAGTATTATTATACATCCCACTTTTATTCTCTCCACACTTATCCCACTTTATACCCTCTTCCCCGGCATAAGTGTAAACAGTACTGTGAAGACGTCCTTCTTTATATACAGGAAGTCCCCGACTTACGACGACCCCATCGTAAGTCGAAAGTTGGCCTAGCCTACCCAGGAGTCTTAAAGAATGGTGATAATTTACCACAACAGAGCAATTTACAGTACCGTACTGTTGTAAACTATATACTGTATACTCTTTGGTTCTATTGGGTAAAGTCACGTAGGTGAAAATAAAATAACAAAAAAATTAACAAAAAAATCACGACGTTTCGGCCACAACACAAGCGGCCTTCATCAGGTGAAGGGACGAGACTGTCTGGAGGACAGCGCTGGAGTGGAAGAAGCCACGCTCAGATCACGACCTTTAAGCTGTGTGAGAAGAAAAACACCAAGCGCCTTGACAAAGGAATTAGCATAGAATTTAGCATTGAAATGGCTCATTGAAATAGCTAAGTTAAAGTATACACATCCGCAGAGGTACCCCTTGACAAAGGAATTAGCATAGAATTTAGCATTGAAATAGCCGAGTGATTAGCTAGTAACTGGTCACAGAAATAGCTATGTTAAAGTTAGAGCATATACATTCACCGAGGCACCTAGTACTCATATACTGTATGTATTTATTAATTACAATACTGTATTGCACAGTCAAATTTAAAGTAAAAAAAACCAAGGTAAAATCTTAGCCTACCTATATGAACTGCAATTTCATGGAAAGTTTTTTCAGGAAACAATCCTCCTATCTGCTATAAAAACTTTTAACGCGCATTGAACGTGACGTATCGTAGCGTGGTAGCCCTGAAGTGAAATCGCTAAAGCTACGTACCATACACGCATTGAACGTATTGTAACGTATCATATTCTACTGTTACTCGCCAAAATTCTGTCCGTCGTCTGCAATACTTGAACGATGTTAGGGCTGTTGATGGCTACATTAACTTAGTTGTCGGATGAGGAGGATGGCGATGATCAAGTTACAGTAGTACACGCTGCTGCGTTTGCCTGCCGTGCGAAATTAAAAATAGTTAACAATTTTGTCGTATCGCCATCGTAACATCGAAGTATCGTAAGTCGGACGATTGTAAGTCGGGGACTACCTGTATTATATTTCTCACCGTTATTTTTTAAATAGTGTCCTTCGCAATAGAGGGTTTTGTTGGGTTAGATGGCGTGAGTATAAATGTGCCGTTAAAACCCGCCACCACCTGACACAGCCGATGAGTAAGGGGTTGGCCACGTTAAAACAAAACGTGTCAATTCGTTACTCGTACAGCACACCGGTGTGTGTGTTGGAGAGTAAACCCACAACATTTACAATTCGAGTACCTTGACATTTCGCCAGCAATAATCTCCAGCAATTACAGTGATAGTGTTCTATTTTGTGAGTTACTCATTTCCATTGGCGTAGTATACTTTTTATGCCCACTTATTGCCTTCCTTGAATATTGCTTCTACATATAGCTGCTGCACCGTTTGAGAGTTAAGGGCTTGCAAGTGATGCACTTCATTTGTCCTGCGATACACTTCGCCGTAGCCCTGTGCACACGACAAATAAACTAACGATTTTGATTTTGTTTTTAAGCTTTCGTGACTGCAGGGATTCAGGAAGGCTACTTGTGTCGTGGCCGAAACGTCGTGAGAATTTTATACTGTTATTATTATTATTTTTATTATTTTATCTCCATTCTACGTGACTTTACCGAAAGAACCCAGAAGATTTGATTTTGATTTAATTTGTACGGCTGACAAAGGCCTCTGTCCAACCTTCCCACCACGTCCCCCCCACCCCACTGCTAGCTGGGTCCGCTGCGGACTTCTTAGGGCCCCGCGTGGAGTTGCACAGCCCCTGCACACCGGCCGAGCCACGTGACACGCCACTCATCCACGGCATCGTCAGCCACCACCGGGGAGCGTCCGCGGAGACTCGAAGTTGGGCTGGTGTCTCGACTCACGGGCACGGGGCGGCTGCCCAGAAAGTTGAGGTCAGCGTTCTCCCCGAACAGGTAGCTCTCCGGCGTGCCGCTCTCAAACTTCTCCCCGCCCATGTAGAAGTGGCTGGCGAAGTAGTTTCCTGCACAGGGAGGTGGGGGCGGTGGAAGGGGAGGCGGGGGATGGGGGGAGGCAGCAGAAGCGCGCAAACGCATTCGTTTCACGTTTTTTCATTTCCCGCTTCGTCTTCGTTCAAACGTAACAAGGAACCGCGGCTCTGGCCCCACCAGAGATAATCGGACGGAACCGCAGGCACGCCTCCTTGTTGTGGGGTCGCTGCGGCGGCTAGGGGATGTTAACTCCCTCGCCTGGTACGCAGGAGGTCGTGGGTTCGATCCCGACCCTGACGATGCCTGCTGTGCATTTGGAGTTTGCGTGTCTCTCTCTCTCATCATCATCATCACGGTGGCTAGATGTTAACTCCCTCGCCTGGTATGCAGGAGGTCGTGGGTTCGATCCCGACCCTGACGATGCCTGCTGTGCATTTGGAGTTTGCGTGTCTCTCTCTCTCGTCATCATCATCATCACGGTGGCTAGATGTTAACTCCTTCGCCTGGTATGCAGGAGGTCGTGGGTTCGATCCCGACCCTGACAATGCCTGCTGTGTATTACGAGTTTGCGTGTCTCTCTCTGTAATCATCACGGTGGCTAGGAGATGTTAACTCCCTCGCCTGGTATGCAGGAGGTCGTGGGTTCGATCCCGACCCTGACGCCTGCTGCTGCTGTATATTTGGAGTTTGCGTGTCTCTCTCTCATCATCATCACGGTGGCTAGGAGATGTTAACTACCTCGCCTGGTGTACAGGAGGTCGTGGGTTCGATCCCGACCATGACGATGCCTGCTGCTGTATATTTGGAGTTTGCGGTGTCTCTCCCCGTGCATTTTTCTCCGGGTCCTTTGGTTTCTCCCTCCACATTTAGAATAAACCGTCACGCATTTATAGTCTTGGTTCTTTCGGTAAAGTCACGTAGAAGGGAAATAATAAAATAAAATAATACAAATAAAACAATAAAATTATCACGACGTTTCGAATGCAACACACCGGGTAAAAAATTAAGTGTATAGTTTATAGCGATCTGGGAAAACCAGCTGAGAGTGATCACAAGATCAGACCATACCTTCCTCTATATCAGCGGTCCCCAACCTTTTTGGCACCAGGGACCGGTTTCGTGGAAGACAATTTTTTTCACGGACCGGGGGGGGGTTCATCATTGGGTCTTTCCCCCTTTTCAAAGAAGCTCTCCTGCGACGTTTGTGTTTGTTACTCATTGTGGCTACTAGGGGTTAGAGCTTGTGGGCTTACTCACTGTGACTACTAGGGGGTTAGAGCTTGTGGGCTTACTCATTGTGGCTACTAGGGGTTAGAGCTTGTGGGCTTACTCCTTGTGGCTACCAGGGGTTACAGCTTGTGGGCTTACTCATTGTGGCTACTAGGGGTTAGAGCTTGTGGGCTTACTCATTGTGGCTACTAGGGGTTACAGCTTGTGGGCTTACTCATTGTGGCTACTAGGGTTAGAGCTTGTGGGCTTACTCATTGTGGCTACTAGGGGTTAGAGCTTGTGGGCTTACTCATTGTGGCTACTAGGGGTTAGAGCTTGTGGGCTTACTCACTGTGGCTACTAGGGGTTAGAGCTTGTGGGCTTACTCACTGTGGCTACTAGGGGTTAGAGCTTGTGGGCTTACTCACTGTGGCTACTAGGGGTTAGAGCTTGTGGGCTTACTCATTGTGGCTACTAGGGGTTAGAGCTTGTTGGCTTTATACCAACACTGTGACTGAGACAAGCGCGCAGTGCGGGAAAGAGGCGCGGGCGGGAGTGGTGAATAATAAAATAATGGGGGCGGGCCACGTGATCGGACTCACCGCTCTCACCTCCTGCTGCTGTGCGGCCCTGGTTCCTAACAGGCCATGGACCGGTATCGGTCCACGGTCCGGGGGTTGGGGACCCCCTGATCTATATAATCAACGAACCCTGCGGAATTTACAAACCGCTGCATCCCGGCTAGTGTATGGTCAGGCGTCATCTTCACAGCGGGATTCAAACTCACGTCAGTCAGCCCAGTACACATACAGTCTCAAGATCAAGATGTCATACGTGGCCGAAGCCGATGACGACAGCATCGCCACATCGTCAACGCTTACGGCCCCTTTGCCAGATTGCCGCAGCTGCTGCGCAATAGACACAGTGACAGACAAGATTTGCCCTGATGATATACCACCACCATCTGCTATTGAGACACACAGAAATCTACATGGCATAGAGAGACTACCCGTAGAGCCACAGCGACGTACAGGATCATGTAGAGGCCTACAGAATCATACAGGGACCTACGGACTCACGCAAGAGAGCCGTAGATTCACACACAGATAACTGCTGGCTCACACAAAGACCCATAGATGTGCTCTAGCTCTGACAGAATCCCACCATCTGTTCTTACGTATTTCCCTTGGCTGCGAGACATGTGAAAACCAGTCCAGTGGGACCTGGTTATTTATTGCTTAACTATTTTTGTTTGATTTTTTTTGGCATTTTTTTTTTACCACCCCATGGATATTCTCATCGTCATAAACCATCATGAAGTAAACTCCAGTTATCCTGGCAGCAGTGGCTTTGGCTAGTCATCGAACAAAGACGGTCAACCGCATCGCACGAAGCCTTCAAATGCGTTTCTGCGGCAGTCCGGAACGGCCTTCCTTCCGATATCGGGAAGACGCTGGATCTATGCACTTTTAAATCTCGATTGAAAACTCATTTCTTTAGAACTGCTTTTAGTGTTTCGTTTGTTGTCCTTCTCCCGCAAATCCGATCAGCATGGGTGGCTACATACGGTGCGAAAGACGATCAACATGCATACGTACATACGCTACACTCCTATACACTACACTATACAAGACGATACACTACACTACTATACGCCACACTACTATAGACTATACACGACTATACACTACACTATACACTACGCTATACATGACAACACTCTACACTATACACTACACCACAATACTAAATTAAAAACTAATTTCTTTAGAACTGCCTTTTGTGTTTAGTTTGTTGTCTGTCCCCCCACACCTCCAATCAGCACGGTTGGCTACGTGCTATGTGAAAGAAGTTCAACATGCATACGTACATAGACTCACACAGAGACCCATAGACTCACGCAGAGACCCATAGACTCACGCAGAGACACAGACTCACGCAGAGACACAGACTCACACAGAGACACAGACTCACACAGAGACCCATAGACTCACACAGAGACACAGACTCACACAGAGACACATAGACTCACACAGAGACCCATAGACTCACACAGAGACCCATAGACTCACGCAGAGACCCATAGACTCACGCAGAGACCCATATACTCACACAGAGACCCATATACTCACACAGAGACCCACAAACTCACTACAGAGACCCACAGACTCACTACAGACCCACAGACTCACTACAGAGACCCATAGACTCACACAGAGACCCATAAACTCACTACAGAGACTCACAGACTCACACAGAGACCCACAGACTCACACAGAGACCCATAGACTCACACAGAGACCCATAAACTCACTACAGAGACTCACAGACTCACACAGAGACCCACAGACTCACACAGAGACCCATATACTACAGAGACACATATACTCACACAGAAACCCACAGACTCACACAGAGACCCATATACTACAGAGACCCATCAACTCACACAGAGACCCATAGTTTGTTGTCTTTCCCCCGCACCTCCGATCAGCACGGTTGGCTACGTACGGTGTGAAAAAAGCTCAACATACGTACTTTCAAAAGTACATTTCGCTAAGTCACGTGATTTCACAACACTTTAGCCTGAGGCCAACACTAAAGCGGCAACATTCCACGAATGAATTATCATTTTGAGTGAGCATAATATTACACGGGCATTTATTAAAATTTCATTCTTTCTTTAGAAACTAATCACCTACAGTTGTGAAACAACCTTGACAAGGCCCCGGATTAAACAGGCACTTGCAAGACATGAGCCAGGGGGCGATATGGTCAATTGACATTCGTTAATAAGTGACGGGGTGTTGTGGAAGGAGAGATGCCCGTTTTTGCAGAGCGGAAAAAATTATCAAAGCGGGAAACGATACCAAACCACATGACTCATGTGAACTTGACAGGGTAATATCCCTTTAATGCATATGCTTTGTCTCATTTTTCTCCGTCCTGATTGTGCTATCGTGTCACGAGGTAGCCTACGAAAGGCATATGATGACAACCTGCCCCCCCCCCCCCCCCCGTGCGTGATGCTCACCCAAACCAAAAGCGAAAATCCAGGCTGGAAGCTGCTCAAGCTTTCGGAATGTAGGAGCTGACGAGATCGAGGCACATCATTCTGGGCGCATCTGACACAGGCCAAAGAGCAATCGAGAACGACAACGTAAGGGGTCGCCGTTGGTGTTTGTGAACGTGCGTTTGAATGCAACGGGCACCTTTCGACGCTGCACAGAAACACGGGGACCCCTCTACTCACGAACAGACCTGTCCGCATGTACAGTTGCCCGTTCGGACCGAGAGTCGTACGTTCAACCGCCGGGCAATAGACGGTGGCGGTGGCATCTACGTCTGCAGAACGTGAAGAACCAGTGGCGTCTACATCTGCAGAACGTGAAGAACCAGTGGCGTCTACATCTGCAGAACGTGAAGAACCAGTGGCGTCTACATCTGCAGAACGTGAAGAACCAGTGGCATCTACATCTGTAGAACATTAAAAACCAGTGGCATCTACATCTGCAGAACATGAAGAACCAGTGGCATCTACATTTGCAAAACGTGAAGAACCAGTGGCATCTACATCTACAGAACGTGAAGAACCAGTGGTATCTACATCTTTAGAACGTGAAGAACCTGTGGCATCTACATCTGCAGAACGTGAAGAACCAGTGGCATCTAGATCTGCAGAACGTGAAGAACCAGTGGTATCTACATTTGCAGAACATGAAGAACCGGTGGCATCTACGTCTACAGGAAATTATACAACTTTTTAAGCCATTCCCCGTGTTAGTGTATGCGCCGTACAACATTGCAAGCGACTGGAGTAAGGGGCCATCCATTGAGTAGGTACGCAAAAATCCGTCAAAACTTTACCGTTCCCCCCCTGCCTGTACGCACGGATACTTTTTACACCCCACCCCCACCTGCGTACGTTCGCTTGACGCATCCCCCACCCCCAATCCTATAGAACTGCCGATATTTAATCCACGCAGAAACGATCAAGGATTAATAATATTAACGTGTTTAAGCAAACAGATTGTCCACCGCTGGACTATCTGACTCATTTGAAGGCCAATGTAGGCACATTATTATCGAGGCTTCACCCCCCCCGCCCCACCCGTTTCCTATGCGTACGTACATTGTCAGTAAACCCCCCAATACGCGCAAGCGTACGCATTTGGGTTAACCCCCCCCCCCCCTCCATGTGCACGTACTAAATGGATGGCCCCTAAAGTTGGACTTACGAACAAGTCGACTTACGAACAGACCTCTTGTAACCTAACTCGTTCGTATGTAGGAGTCCCTTTAACAATATAATAATAAAAATACAATGTATGGTACAGCCCTCTCTAAATTGACTGCTGGATGAAGTAGACTACTTATATGATTGGCAAGTTACTTCTTCTTGAATGAATGTATGTTGTTGTTTTTATCATTACAACTATGCTTGTTGATCCTGGAAAGCCTCACCGAGTCTCAAAATTCGTCTTTCAGAAAGATCCTGCCAAGTTTTCGCAGCCAAGGGCGACGTTGCTACACGTAATCCACATTAATATTTTTTAACTGGTAATCTGTCCGCATTGGAATATTCTGCCCAATTCCGGTTAAATTGTGTGTGCATTTTGTAGCAAAGGGAAGGAGGAAACTGGATAACCTGACAACATGAACTATTGAAAAACTTTTTTTTTATGTTACCAAGCAAGTAAGGTCCACCGAGCTAAACAGCTCTTTTTTCAGAAGCGACCTGGCCACAAATGATAGCTCAAAGAAATGGTTCATCACGTGGAAATTTATAGCAGCCAAATACTCTAAATGCATGTTGATTCTAAATGTGGAGGGAAATTCGGAGAAAATCCACAGCAGGCGTCAGGGTCGGGATCGAACCCACGACCTCCTGTACACCAGGCGAGGTAGTTAACTTCTCCTAGCCACTGTGATGATGAGAGACAGAGAGAGAGGCACGCAAACTCCAAATATATAGCAGGCATCAGGGTCGGGATCGAACCCACGACCTCCTGTACACCAGGCGAGGTTAGTTAACATCTCCTAGCCACCGTGATGATGATGAGAGAGAGACACGCATACTCCAAATATCCAGGCGTCGACAGGGTCAGGATCTAACCCAAGACCTCCTGTACATCAGGCGAGGTAGTTGACATACAAACTGCACCCAGAAAGGCGACCAAGTCGGGTAACGAACTCAGGTCGGTACGACTGTTTACCACTGCGCCAACCTGCCGCCTGTAAGACGTTAAGTTAAAACAAACATATATATGTATTTATCGACGTTGTTTCATAGCGTCACTGATTATATTATAATTTAGAAGAGCGTAACAGTCATAAGCAGAGGAAAAGAGGAAGGGTAATCGTAGTAGTATACAAATAACTTACTGCATCGGTGTATGCGTTAATGTACTGTATATACAATCCTGTACCGTAATAATTAATGTTTTAATGTATAATCTTACGTCGGTATACATGATAAAGGGGTGTTTTTGTTGGGTTAGATCGCGTAAATGTGTCGTTAACTCACCACCACCCGACACAGCCAATTTAGTAAGGGGTTTGTTACGTAAGCACAACGTGCCAACTAATTACGACTTCAGCATACCGGATGCGTTGGAGAGTAAACCCACAACAACATTTACAATTTAATAACGGTGACGTTTCTCTGACGATTACTATAACAACAACAACAACATACCTGGCAATCACTTGCTTATCAGTGCCCTACCTTATTACAGACCAATTAAGACATTATTATACATCTCAATGTTCATCCTACAAAGTCCTATCACAAGGGAGACACAAACACATATAGCATTTTTTGTTGTCCGTATTGAAACATCTATACGCCGCATGGATCTGAAAACTCAATTTCCCTGTACAAGAATACGGGCTTAAACCGTATGGGTTGACAGGTATGGTATAGTAGTGTTCTGTATAGTGTAGTGTATAGTAGTGTGGTGTATAGTAGTGTTTAGTGTATAGTAGTGTAGTGTATAGTGTAATGTATAGTAGTGTTTAGTGTAGTGTATAGTAGTGTATAGTGTAGTGTATAGTCGTGTATAGTGTAGTGTATAGTAGTGTATAGTAGTGTAGTGTATAGTGTAGTGTATAGTAGTGTAGTGTATAGTAGTGTAGTGTTTAGTAGTGCAGTGTATAGTGTAATGTATAGTAGTGTAATGTATAGTAGTGTAGTGTTTAGTAGTGTAGTGTATAGTGTAATGTATAGTAGTGTAGTGTATAGTAGTGTAGTGTATAGTGTAATGTATAGTAGTGTAGTGTATAGTAGTGTAGTGTATAGTGTAATAGATAGTAGTGTTTAGTGTATAGTAGTATGGTGTATAGTGTAGTGTATAGTAGTGTAGTGTATAGTAGTGTAGTGTATAGTGTAATGTATAGTAGTGTAGTGTATAGTGTAATGTATAGTAGTGTAGTGTATAGTGTAATGTATAGTAGTGTATAGTAGTGTAGTGTATAGTAGTGCTTAGTGTATAGTGTAATGTATAGTAGTGTATAGTAGTGTAGTGCATAGTAGTGTTTAGTGTAGTGTATAGTAGTGTTTAATAGTGTAGTGTATAATAGTGTAGTGTTTAGTAGTCGTGTATAACATAGCTTTCAATCCCTTATTAGACTAATTCATATCGTATTGGTCACCCCGTGCCCCTAATAAATCTCAACGTTCACCCTACAAAGTCGCATCACAAGGGAGAAACACAAATCGAAACAAATGCCGTATTGAAGCTACTGTACGTCGTATGGGCCCGAACACTCAATTTCCCTGCACAAAAATAGGGGCTAAAGCGTATGGGTTGACAGGTATGATACAGTAGTGTATAGTGTAGTGTATATCAGTGTATAGTAGTGCAGTGTATAGTAGTTTAGAGTATAGTAGTGTAGTATATAGTAGTGTAGTGTATGATAGTCTAGTGTATAGTAGTATAGTGTTTAACGTAGCGTACAAGAATACGGCCTAAACCTTATTGGGTTGACATTACATGCAACAACAACAACAGCCAGGTTCATCAGGCGACAAAAACAAACCTCGATCGTGAACAACATTGGTAGCGAAAAAGGCTGCGTGTTAAAACAATGTACGCGCGCGTTTACTGCACGCTGAACGTACAATGCATGCGCGCGTGCAAACAGCGTATTCGACGTAACATCCATTTGCTAAATTTCCCCACGCAAGTTGAGGTGATTTGACCATACTTCACCGCGCTGGTCAGTGAGTGTTGGTGAGAGAAGGCTTACCGGTCTTGGGTGGGTACTTGTAGGCGGAATTCGACGGGATATCCAACTCCTCCACGCCTCCACGCTGCCTGCTCAGCAACATGCCCATGTCTTCGACGAATCCCGGCTCCAAAATCAACAACAATAACAACAACGATCGAATCCGACCTCGGCCCCCAGCACTCCCCCCCCGTAGGGTGGTGCGGCCTAGCTCCTCCTGCGGGCGTCGGCTGAGGGGGGACCCGGCCAAACAAACTATCCGAGGGTCGGTCCTTCAGCGTTACAAAAAAAAACGTTGGGAGAAATCTTTAAAAACGCGCCTATCGACTCGTGCGGTCGTTCTCGACTCGTTTATCTGTTCAAAAACGTTAACCCGTTGCGCTAAATTCACGGGAAGAATAAAATAATGATTTATTGGGGCGAAAAAAAGGGAGCCGAGAGAGATCCGCAAGCCTCTCTCGGGACCCGTCGTCGCAACGGCTTCCGATTGGTTGGCGAGCGAACCCACGTGGCACGGGGCCGAGGACCAATCAGGGCGGGCGCTGGCGGGCGACTCGTTAGAGTAAACAACAACAACAACAAAATTTCGATTTAACGCTTTCGTGACTGCAAGGATTCATCTTCTTTGGTTCTTTCGGTAAAGTCACCACCACGTAGAATGAGAATAAAATAATACATTGATAAAATAAAATAACACAATAATATTCTCACGACGTTTCGGCCACAACACAAGCGGCCTTCATCAGGTGAAGGGACGAGACTGTCTGGTAGGACAGCGCTGGAGGGCAACAACAACAAACAATAGGAGCGCATCGTCCGGATTATAAGACGCACCACCGTTGCCTTACGAAGGGGTTAGGCGCGGTTCGTTCACTCGAGGCGTTGGGGGGGGGGCGCAAGCCCCACTAAGCGGATGGAGAGATGCGAAATTATTTTTCTAATTAAAAAAAAACTTTGATTTAAAGCTTTCGTGACTGCAGTAATTCATATTCTTAGTTTTTTCGGTAAAGTCACGTTGAAGAGAAACAACAAAATAATAAAATATATAAAACAATAAAAAATTCTCACGACGTTTCGACCATAACTCAAACGGTCGTCTTCACCTGGTCGAAACGTCGTGAGAATTTTTTTATTGTTATATATATATTTTATTATTTTGTTGTTTCTCTTCAACGTGACATTACCGAAAAAACTAAGAATGTAAAAAAAAAACTTTTCTATAAATAAGTTTGTTGTTATTCTTGGTTCTTTCGGTAAAGTAACGTAGGTAGAAAATGTAAATGTTAATTACGTCACCCGCTCATGATTATTAATGAGGGGGGTGCCGCATTCAGAGTGACGTCACCCGATCATGATTATTAATGAGGGTGGGTGCTTCATTTAGAGTGACGTGCCCCATTGATAATTATTAATGAAGAGGGGGTGGCGTCCATGCGGAGTGACGTCACTCACTCATGATTATTCATGAGAGGGGTGCCCCATGTGGAGTGACGTCACTCACTCATGATTATTAATGAAGGGGGTGTGCTCCATGTGGAGTGACGTCACTCGCTCATGATTATTAATGAGAGGGGTGCCCCATGTAGAGTGACGTCACTCACTCATGATTATTAAGGAAGGGGGTGTGCTCCATGTGGAGTGACGTCACTCACGCATGATTATTAATGAAGGGGGTGTGCGCCATCTGGAGTGACGTCACTCACTCATGATTATTAATGAAGGGGGTGTGCCCCATGTGGAGTGACGTCACTCACTCATGATTATTAATGAGGGGGTGTGCTCCATGTGGAGTGACGTCACTCATTCATGTTTATTAATGAGGGGGATGTGCTCCATGTGGAGTGACGTCACTCATTCATGTTTATTAATGAGGGGGGTGTACTCCATGTGGAGTGACGTCACTCACTCATGATTATTATTCATGAGGGCGTTACGGAGTTAGCGTCATATCAAGGTTATCGCTTTTCATATTTTAATAAAATGGATATAATAAAGGGCTAGTCGATTTCACAAAAATAAAAATGTAATGCAAAAAAGACGATACAATTAATATTGTATTGAAATTATTTAATATATATATCACACATTTGGTGTAAAATTTACGATTATCTCCCCAAAAAGTTTTCCTTGAGCTTAACAGGTAGGCTTTCGCGACCAATATCATCCATAATAGAGGTCGCCGTCGAGAGCCAAGCCACAACATTTACAACCTGAGTAAAATTAGTACTCAGATTGTAAATGTTGTGGCTTGGCTCTCCAACACACCGGTGTGCTGTACAAGTATACTACACTATACACTACACTATACACTACTATGCACTACACTACTATACACTACACTATACACTACACTACTATACACTACACTATACACTACACTATACACTACACTATACACTACACTACTATACACTACACTATACACTACACTACTATACACTACACTATACACTACACTACTATACACTACACTTTACACTACACTACTATACACTACACTACTATACATTACACTATACACTACACTACTATACACTACAGTATACACTACACACTACACTATACACTACACTATACACTACACTATACACTACACTTTACACTAGTGCTGTACTAGTGACGAATATGCCACGTTCTGTTTACGTGACAACCCTTACTAGTTGGCTGTGTCGGGTGGTGGCGGGTTTCAACGACACATTTAGATATTTACTAAATCTAACTCCAAAAACCTCTATTATGGAGTTTTCATTGAGATGACGCTTTTTTGTGAGGTTGAAATCGGCACTTTGATGTTGGTTGGATTATTTATATGTTTTTGCTGCATTTTGACAAAGCAACGCAATGAGATTGTCCGTGGGGGTGGTGGTACGAACAAAAACCACGTGCTGCTCGTTGAGATAAAGTCCAACAGTACTTTAAAGTTTTTTTTGGTAGCCTTGTGTAGTGTAATAGCTCCTGCCGGTGGACAGCAGCGGCAACTGCGGTGGACAGACAGCACTCGGGCAAGGGTCACGGAGGACCCCGTCTGGAGGCCCCCAGAACCTGCTGCTAGCGGGTTCGAGAAGGGAGGCGTGGTCAGGGCGGAGCCAGGGCCGCGCCGGGAGCTTAAAAGGAGCCGAGAGCGAGGGGGAGCTCGAGGCTGCCGGTTCTGGGAGTGGACTCGTCTCGTCGTCGCCGTCGCCGCTGAACGTCTCCGCTAGACGTTGCGCTACGGAGGGGAGCAGTTGGCCGTCTCGGTCAGCGCCGTCAGCGTTAGACGGCTCGTGCTGAGTACAGGCCGGGCTGAGCTACTGTGGGGAGTGTGCGGACGAGACCGTGATAGTTGCTAATGATCACCATATAATTTTCTCCGATACCAAGATTTTTTGCAAACCCACGGGTTTTTTTTTAATCAGAGATTTGTTCACGAGGCAATTCAGATCTACAAACACAGACACAATTTAAACCGAGAAGATGGTTTCAAATTAAGCAACCATTGGAAAGATGTTTTAAATCAAACCAAACATTAAACTAATTTTTCAATGGTACAGTATATTTTTCAAGTAGTGGTACCCCAAACTTTCGCAGCTTAAAATCCCCTTTTCACACCACCGGCATGTGGACGCTGCCTTGCACCCACGCCAGCCTGCACAGGTCGACCCCCTCCCTACCTTTCATCATGCTAAGTCCGCCTATTAAAATGCAATTTGTTAATGCTAATTCCTTTGTCAAGGCACCTTAATTACTCTCACACAGCTTAAAGGTCGCGGCCTGAGCTTGGCTGTGTTTCACTCCAGCGCTGTCCTCGAGGCAGTCTGGTCCCTTCACCTGATGAAGGCCGCTTGTGTTGTGGCCAAAACGTCGTGATTTTTGTTGCAGTCACGAAAGCTTCAAATCTAGAAAAGAAAGCGCCTCCTAGAAACTCTAGGAGTTCTCTACTTGTGTAGAGGACAGTGCGTGGACGAGCGGTCACAAGGGGCAATAACAGGCTAGGTAACAGAGAGAGGGGAACGACCTGGGATCTTCGGGAAGGTTCAAGAACCTGCGAGAGAGTTCGACTAGGTAGGGGGGTGGAGGGATGGGCCACGCTGGGGATAAGATGGGGCGAGGTTTCGGGGCTGCTGCCGTGGGAGTCGCTGTCCAGCGAACGGGTCTCAATTCACCGCTGTGAAGTTCGTGTCTTCGATAATGCAACCCTCACGACACCGCCTCTCCGAGAGTCGTTACACTCTCGGCTCATTGACAGCGATGGCAAAGGCGGGAATGATTCGGGGAAAGGTAAAAAAAAAACAACAACAAACTCATTCTTCGTTTCAAAATAAATGGGTGAATCAGAGTCGGGTCAATTGTGGACGTTCGCAAAGTGTTCACCATGGCGTGCGGAGCCAAGAGTCACCAGAGTGTGAACTGCGTCGAGTTGAAATTGAAAGCGGGATTCTGCTTCTTTGTTTAATTTTCCTATTCGATGTCCAGAAAAAAAAACCAATAATTATTGGTCACACACAAACACACGCGCAAATATTAACCGAATAGAGTCGTTATTATTATTCCGTAACGGTCCGCAAAAACGAAAAGAAAAAAATACAATACACAGGTGAGATATACAGTAGGCTTTCATCTAAAGCGGTGCTGGTGTATGGTTCGATAATGAAACCCTCACGACACCGCCTCTCCGAGAGTCGTTACACTCTCGGCTCATTGACAGCGATGGCAAAGGCGGGAATGATTTGGGGAAAGGAGAAAAAACAACAAACCCATTTTTCGTTTCAAAATAAATGGGTGAATCAGAGTCGGGTCAATTGTGGACGTTCGCAAAGTGTTCACCATGGCGTGCGGAGCCAAGAGTCACCAGAGTGTGAACTGCGTCGAGTTGAAATTGAAAGCGGGATTCTGCTTCTTTGTTTCATTTTCCTATTCGATGTCCAGAAAAAAAACAATAACTATTGGTCACACACAAACACACGCGCAAATATTAACCGAATAGATTCGTTATTATTATTCTGTAATGGTCCGCAAAAACGAAAAGATAAAAATACAATACACAGGTGAGATATACAGTAGGCTTTCATCTAAAGTGGTGCTGGTGTATGGTTTTCGTAGAAAATCGATTATCCATGTACCCACACACTAATAATTGTTTACAATTAATAATAATCACCCGGAAATGTCTGTCCGTCCCGCGTGTGACGTCACTCCACAGGAGGCCTACCCCTCCGCGTGACGTCACTCCATGTCACTCCGTGCAACGTCACTCCACATGCCGCACCCCTCCCCAAAAACCATTAGCGGGTGACGTCACTCCACATGGAGCAACCCCCCCCCTTCTCCCTCATTAATAATCATGAGCTGAACATTTTTTTCTATTGAATATTTGAGATTCACTGCAATATGCACCCGTCCATGGACGGGCAAAAAAAGCTAGCTTTAATAATAATAAGCCTTTTTCGAGAGACAAAAATATTTAAAATCGCATGAAAATCCACGTCGCCTACCCAACAAGGTTACATGCCTGCGTGCAGAGTCACGCGTTAGGCACACATCACCAAAAGTATTTTATTTATTTGACCAGGTGAGGCCCACTGAGCTACGCTAGACCTCTTTTTATCACAGGCGAACCTGGCCATCGCAAGTTGATCGCTCGACAAAGTTGACTCGTGCGTCGTGGATCACCGTCGCGTGGGAATTTGCAGCAGCCAATGAATGCGAAACACGTGGCGATGTTGATTCTGTATTTGGTGGAGAAAAAAACCCGGAGAACCCAGGGGAAATTCCACACGACCACGGGGGAGCGAGAGAGACACGCAAACTCCAAATATACAGCAGCTGTCAGGGGTGGGATATAACCCACGACCTCCTGTATACCAGGCGAGGTAGTTAACATCTCCTGGCCACCGTGATGATGATGAGAGAGAGACACGCAAACTCTAAATATACAGCAGCTGTCAGGGTTGGGATCTAACCCACGACCTCCTGTGTACCAGGCGAGGTGGTTAACATCTCCTGGCCAGCGTGATGATGATGAGAGAGACACGCAATCTCCAAATGTCCAGCAGGTGTCAGGGTCGGGATCTAACCCACGACCTCCTGTATATTAGGCGAGGTAGTTAACATCTCCTAGCCACCGTGATGATGATGATGATGCGAGATAGAGACACGCAAACTCCAAATATAAGGAGCAGGCGTCAGGGTCGGGATCGAACCAACGACCTGTCATAGGAATGTGGAATTTCCACAACTGGTTCCGCAGGGCTGTAGACGGACGAGCGCCGATGCCCCCCATGTTCACACAGCAGCACTCTTGAACTTATTTTTGTTCACTCGACACATACACACGTGGAGGAAAGCGATCCGGGCACAATCAGCATTTAGTGTGAGTTTAATGTGGTTAATACAATCCATGACACGTGCTCATTATTTGGGGTGGGACAAGTGGGAAGACAGGGCAAGAAAATTTGAAACATTGACATGGCTTTGCACACCCATGACTGTTGTTGTTGTTGGTGTCGGGAGTGGCAAAACTAAGCACAGATGTGATTTTTTTTTAACATCCGAGACGCAAGGCTGCAACTTTTTTTGTTGTTGTTTTAAAGGCAAGATCGGCGACAGGCAACAGCGGCAAATGTTTTAAACAACAAATTTTGATTTTCTTACTTTCACACCAACCACACCCCCACGTCCCCCCCCCACGCCTACAGCTCCCCACTCACCACCTCCGCACGTGATGAATGATTGCGATTGCGCTGCTATCGGAGGTCGGCGTCGTCGCGAGATTCATAAAACATCTTTTGAAATCATGGGTCCCCTCCTTTGCCAGTACCAAAATATGATAATAGGGTTTTCTCCCTTTTTTCTGGCAACAAAACAGGTATGTTAAGATGTTAAGACATCAAAATGAAACCTTTTTGTAAGGAATCATGTCCGCATTAACCACAATGCTTGTGGTCAGAACGCAAAGAAAAAAAACATACTCTGATAATATGATGCATTGTCTTTGAAAGTGATTGATGACTGGGGGCTGTGACCATCAACTCACTACACGTGAGAACCCGGTGGTTTAATCACAGGGCGGCCGAAACTCGGTGTGGGCTCAGCATCACCGACCTTGAGTTGTGAGCATCTTGACAACAAGCAACGCGAATAATACATCTGAGGCCACAAACCTGCGTTTTAGGAGGTAGCCTTAGGGCCTGGTTGATCTTTAACGATCACTCGGTGTCAAATTATAAATTCATTGATCCACTCGAGGTGGTTGGGTCATAGGGTCAGGGGCCAGAGACATTTTGAGCTTGCTCCACTGACATTCTGAGTTCCACTCCAGAACTCAGCTGCCCAGCCGCAGCAATTGAGCGGGATTTGTTAAGTGTGGGAAGGCGATGGTTGCTGCTCTGGTCACGGATGACTGACTATTTTTCTTTTATTATTCCTGAATTTGAAGCCGGCAACACATTTTTTTTTTCCTAGCCGTGAGAATTTTAAAATATTAAGTTTCCACGAGAGGAGTATTTGTCTCTGTAGCAGAGGTGTGTGTGTGTGGGAGAGTTCAGTGCCACCCTGGTGTGGCTTTGAGGCCACTCTGCATGGATCTCAGGGGTAGTTCTGTAATTCCCGCTGCCACGGGTCGCTCTGCGAGCATTCCCATTGGATGTTCCATCCCGTGGCACGACGCCGGCAGCAGCGCCAATTTTGAACGAAATTGGCAGAGAAAGAGACATTTAAAAAAAATATATAACGAAACATTTTTTTCGAACCGATTTTCAAAAAGGAGGTGCGGGCGGTGGGGGGGGGGGAAGCCAAGTCCGACTTTGCTCTCAAAGCCGAGGTGCGCAATCTCGGCCATGCGTTTGCAACTCACGGCAACAACCCAGAGGCCACCGCAGAGATTGAGCTTGCCACACGGATCAACAACTCCCATGGTCCACTGCCCAAGCCGGTTGGGTCTGTACCACCTGGGGTGCAAAGTCCTACCAGTGTCCACCACGGGCAGTGTCCACCACGGGCAGTGTCTGCCATGGGCGGTGTCCACCACGGGCAGTGTCCACCACGGGCAGTGTCCACCACGGGCAGTGTCTGCCATGGGCGGTGTCCACCATGCACAGAAGGCTCAGCGTAGATACCGTCTGTGGCGACAGACCCAATTGCTATGTTCACAATCCATACAAAAATTGGCAAGTATTTTTGCCCTGAGTATTGAGAAATCAATTGGAAAATGTAATGACGTTACAATTTGTAAATTTCGGTACAGCCCAGGGACTGCGTGAAGACGCCAATTGGCAGCGCCGGTCTCTTTAACCTCTGCGTGGATTCCAATTTTGGGGGGGACCCTGGGGTGGGGGGCGTGGAAGCGGGGAGGGGGGGCACAGATCGACTCCGCACGCAAACGGACGATCCGATTCGCGTGACGGCCGCAGCGGTTGAGCCGGAGGGTCGAGCGAACGAGCGACCGACGGACGGTGGAGCGATGAAATTGGCCAACGAGCGTTGGCACGCCGGGAGCGGCGATCGGTGGATCGGTCCGGACGCCGCGAGGATGAGGCCTGTCGCGGACAAGTTCCCGGCAGCACAACGCAACCGCCGCCGTGCATAGCCACCGCCGGCATAGCCACCGCCGGCATAGCCACCGCCGGCATATCCACCGCCGGCATAGCCACCCCCGGCATATCCACCGCCGGCATAGCCACCCCCGGCATAGCCACCGCCGTCGCCACCTTCGCAACGATGTGGCGCGTGGCTGCGACTTCAGCGGCGGTTTGGTAAAGTTATAAATCTGCTTTCGCTTTTATTGAGACAAACTTTTTTTTGTTGTTGTGTTAAGTGCGAACAAAGCCCTGTATTGCGTCTCGCAAGTCCGCCGTCGCTGCTATACCATTCACGCGATACTGATACTGACGATAACCATGACCACTATAATACTGATAATATTAAAGGGGGGGGGGGGGTGGGGGTGGTCTAGCTAAACCCTCCGATGCATTTTGAGTCGCGCGCCGTCCGGCACGATGTCCGACGTTTCGCCCCGCGTCCCGTTCATGCGGGGACACACACACACACACACAACCTCCTTCAGCCCCGCGCGCTCCTCCCCGAACGGAAAGCCGGCCTTCCCGACAAAAAGGGAAGAAGGGACGTGGCGCGAAACGTCGGGGCCCAAAGCAGCGCGGCGCCGCAAGCCAACGCTGACCCCACGCGGACGTCGTGGGGGGGGCCGGGGTGAGGGGGGGGGGGCGGAGTGTGGTGTCGAGGGTGGGGGGGGGGGTTGACGGTTGGGGGGTGGGGGGTGTAGCCTAGATACGTTAGGGGTCACCCAAGCAGGGGTCACGTGTTCTTTGAGCTGGTAGTGGTAATGGGGGGGACCCAACTCCCCCACCTCCCCCCCCCCCCCGTGCCGGGCCCCCTCCCCCCCCCCCCCGGATCCACGCACCCCCCGAGGGGGAGTCTCAAGGGCTGGTGTCGTCTCACGGTCCTGTCAAAAAGAAATTGTCGTCTCGATGTCGAGGTCGTACGGGTCCCCTCTAGACTGGGGCTTCAAGGTCACGGCTCTAACCACCGCGTCCCAAGAGGCTGGGTCGAGGACCGGGTTTAAAGGTTTGGTCAAAACAGCTGGGAGTGAAGCGAGTCTGACGGCCGTGTTTAAAACCGGGTCACAAGGTCGTGTCTGAAAAACCGGGTCAGCTGCGCCTGCAGGTGCAGTCTAGAGCGGGTTAAAGCGCGAGTTTAAAACCAGGTCCAAAGACGCGGTGTCTGAAGATCTGATCATATCGGGTGTTTAAAGATCGTATCTTACCAGGGTTTCCGTGGCCGGGTGGTCTAAAGACTGGGTCTAATGGTCAGGTTGAAACCGGGTTCAAAAGGTCGCGGGTCACATTTAGGCGAGGTCTGAAGTTGAGGGGGGGGGGGGGGGGGGTGTTTAGATTTTGTGAAGATCTAGTTTAAACCGGGTCTAATGGCCTGTATAAATGTTGGGACTAAACCGGTGGGGGGGGAGGGGGGGGATGGTGGTCTAAAGGTCGCGTCCGAAACCAGGCTTGAGTCTAAATTTGTTTTAAAACCTCGGGGCAGGCGGGAGGGGGGAGAGGGACGGGGGTCGACTGAATTTAAATTTGAGTTTTAAAACACCGGGGGGGGGGGGGGGGGGTCCCCCTCTCAAGCCACGTTCCAAGCGGGTCTGAACGGCGGGTACAGGCCGCAGAGAAATAAGCGGGGGTCTGCGGTTCGGTTCAAGCGGCCGCCCTGGTTAACGCTCGCGGCAAATAACCGCGGCCCCCCTCCTCCGCTGTCACTCGCGGCAGGCGTTCACGGATCTCCCGACGCGTCAGGCCGCCAAAAACGTGACAAATGCGAAAACGTGACACCGCAAATGTACTCCACCGGGACCGCACACACACGCGCACACACGCGCATACACACACACACGCGGGCGCATACACACACACGCGCATACACACACACACGCACACGCGCACACACGCACCCTACCGGCGGCCTGATGCCCCAAGCAGGCCACTCTCTCGCCTCGTTACAAAACAATACACGTGCAAGTTGATGCGCGCGTGTGTGTGTGTGTCCGCGTATACGGTGACAATTATCTGAACCGGTCACAGGCCTCCCCCTCGGTCGACTCAGTGGACGTGCGCGTGTGTGCCTGTGTGTGTGCGCGTGCGTGTGTGTGTGTGCCTGTGCGTGTGTGCGTGCGTGCCTGTGTGTGTGTGTGCCTGTGTGTGCGCGTGCCTGTGTGTGTGTGTGCCTGTGTGTGTGTGTGTGCCTGTGTGTGTGTGCGTGCCTGTGTACGCGTGTGTGCCTGTGTGTGTGTGTGTGCCTGTGTACGCGTGTGTGCGTGTGTGTGTGTGCCTGTGTGTGTGTGCCTGTGTGTGTGTGTGTGCCTGTGTGTGTGTGTGTGCCTGTGTGTGTGTGTGCCTGTGTGTGTGTGCGTGCCTGTGTACGCGTGTGTGCCTGTGTGTGTGTGTGTGCCTGTGTACGCGTGTGTGCGTGTGTGTGTGTGCCTGTGTGTGTGTGCCTGTGTGTGTGTGCGTGCCTGTGTGTGTGTGTGTGTGCCTGTGTACGTGTGCCTGTGCGTGCATCTCCCCGCGCAGCGTGCGTGCGCGTGCGTTGGCGAGCGTCGTCGTCGGTGACCCCCCCCCCGCCCCCCAATCCCAGCCGCTCCCCCGCCCCCCGCCCCCCGCCCCCCGCCCGTCACCACCCACACGGCGGCTCTACTCCGCGTACTTGCTGCTGCTGTCGCTGTCCCGCCCGTCGAACTCGTCGTCGGCGCTCTCCGCGGCGGCGACGTCGTTCCCACGGAGCGCACCGCTGCGTCGCAGCGAGCGCACGCCGGCGACGCCGGCGCCGACGCCGACGCCGCCGCCGCCGCCGCTGCCGACGAACGCCGAAGCGATGCCGCCGGAAATGCCGCCGCTTTGCCTGCGGGACGGGACGGGGACAACGCTCTCGCTCGCCGTCGGTGAGGAGCAGGTGGGGAGCAGGTGGGGAGCAAGTGGGGAGCAGGTGGTGAGGAGGTGGTGAGGAGGTGGTGAGGAGGTGAAGAACCGGTGAGTAGTAAGGAGGTGGTGAGTAGCCGATGAGCAGGTGGTGAGCAGGTGGTGAGCAGGTGGTGAGGAGGTGGTGAGGAGGTGGTGAGGAACCGGTGAGTAGTAAGGAGGTGGTGAGCAGGTGGTGAGCAGGTGGTGAGCAGGTGGTGAGGAGGTGGTGAGGAGGTGGTGAGGAGGTGGTGAAGAACCGGTGAGTAGTAAGGAGGTGGTGAGTAGCCGATGAGCAGGTGGTGAGCAGGTGGTGAGCACGTGGTGAGGAGGTGGTGAGGAACCGGTGAGTAGTAAGGAGGTGGTGAGCAGGTGGTGAGCAGGTGGTGAGCAGGTGGTGAGGAGGTGGTGAGGAACCGGTGAGTAGTAAGGAGGTGGTGAGTAGCCAGTGAGCAGGTGGTGAGTAGGTGGTGAGGAACCGGTGAGTAGTAAGGAGGTGGTGAGTGGCCGGTGAGCAGGTGGTGAGCAGGTGGTGAGGTGGTGAGAAGGTGGTGAGTAGCCGGTGAGCAGGTGGTGAGCAGGTGGTGAGGTGGTGAGAAGGTGGCGAGGAACCGGTGAGTAGTAAGGAGGTGGTGAACAGGTGGTGAGGAGGTGGTGAGCAGGTAGTAAGGAGGTGGTGAGTAGCACGGTGAGTAGCACGGTGAGTGCGTGCTGCCCCCCACACCCCCCTACCCCCGCCCCCCCAACCCCCCAGCCCCCCCCCCCCCCACTCACCGCAACTTGCTCTTGAGGGTGGACACCTCGCGGCTCATGGCGTCCTGACCCTCGGTGGCCTCCTCGAGGTCGCGCTGCAGCTTGCGCTTGGCGGCGTTGGCGCGGCTCGTCTCCTCCTCGCTCTCCTCCAGCTGCCTCTTCAGCTGCTTCAGCCGCACGTTCGCCTTGTCCAGCTACGGGGGGGGGGAGGCGGTGGCGGCGGAGGCGGTGGAGGCGGTGGCGGTGGAGGCGGTGGCGGCGGAGCGGCCGAACAACAACAACGACAACAACAACAGCAACATCAACGACGACGACAACAACGACGACAACAACAACGACAACAACGACAACAACGACAACGACAACGACGACAACGACAACGACAACGACAACAACAACAACGACAACAACAACAACAACAACAACGACGACAACAACGACAACGACAACAACAACGACAACGACGACAACGACAACAACAACAACGACAACAACAACAACGACGACAACGACAACGACAACAACGACAACAACAACAACGACAACAACAACGACAACAACGACAACGACAACAACGACAACAACGACGACAACGACAACAACAACAACTACAACGACAACGACAACAACGACAACCACAACGACAACAACAACAACAACGACAACGACGACAACGACAACGACAACAACAACAACGACAACAACAACGACGACAACGACAAGAACGACAACGACAACGACAACAACAACAACGACAACAACAATGACAACAACAACAACAATGACAACAACGACAACGACAACAACGACAACAACAACGACAACGACGACGACGACACCTTGAGAGAGTCTCGCGGCCACGGACACATCGGTTTTAGAACTTTGCTTCGGCGGTTTCGAAAACTTTCGATTCAAAGCTTTCGCGACCGCAAGGATTCATCTTCTTCGGTTCTTTCGGTCGAAGTCACCACCACGTAGAATGAGAACGAGATGATAAAATAAAACGATTAAAATCCTCACGACGTTTCGGCCACAACATCAAGCGGCCTTGTTCAGGTGAAAGGAACAAACCTGTCGGGACGACAGAGCTACATTGAAAAGAAGGCCACTTGTGTTGTGGCCGAAACGTCGTGAGAATTTTTATTGTTTTATTTCATTACGTTATTCTCATGCTACGCGACTTTACCGAAAGAACCAAAGAAGATTTCGAAAACGTTTCGGTTTAGCCATGTTTTTTGTTTGTTGTAGCGCAGAGTTAGACCGATAACTTTCATCTAAATTTCGAAAACGTTTCGGTATAGCCATGTTTTTTGTTTGTTGTAGCGCAGAGTTAGACCGATAACTTTCATCTAAATTGTCTCACGGTTGTTATTGTTCGACTTGCATCCCACTGGGATTTTTCGCACACAGCGGTGGTTTATTTTTTGTGTTTCTGGAAGACTTTTGCCTGTTTTTTTTTTCCCCAGGATTTTTCTGATTGCGCGTAGTCACTTTGAGATGTTGTCTTGTTCGTGTTTTTGTTTTGTTGCGGTTGAACCCGAGTCAAGAGCCGCATGGCATTACCTACGTGACTTTACCGAATAGAACCAAAGAGTATGGATCCTTGCAGTCACGAAAGCTTCAAATCTAGAGCCACACGGCTCACAAGGTATAATCGCTGCGTGTGCATGCCTCCATGTTAGTCGGGCGTAAGTCCATTTCCTTGCATGTCTGTAGGTCCACGTGTGCGTCTTAGTCCATGTGTGTGCTTTATTGACCTGCTCAAGGCCTATGATACCATCAGTAGGCCTGGACTCTGGGTTGTTCTTCGTGCTTTCCCAGTCCCTGACCCGCTGCTCACCATCCTCAAGGACCTTCGTGATGGATGGTGAGCCGCCCTGCGTGAAACTACGTGGCCGGGAGTCAGAGCCATTCCCTGTACACCTTGGGGGGTGCAACAGGGATGTCCTCTGGCTCCCACATTATTTTACATATATTTCGACCACGTAGTTCGTGAAGCCTTCAATGCCTGTACTGGAACAATTCCCATCTGGTACAGATACAATGGGAGGCTGATCGATGCCCGGGTGCGGTCAAGGGATGGCTCCCTATTGCTCAACCATGTTATGTATGCCGATGATCTGCTAATTGCTGCTCACTCGGAGGAGGAGTTCGAGGTGCTGCTGCTGAATCTGGATCTTGCCACTAAGAGGTGGGGGCCTTACTATCAGCCCCACCAAAACGAAGCACCTGCCTGGGTATTTTGAACCATCGGACACTCCACCCCCACAACTCCCAATCGGTGATGGGGAAGTTGTGGATAGAGGGGAGAATTTCCCATACCTGGGCAGTGTACTAATGACCGGCTCCGGTTTAACAGAAGAGGTCTCACTCCGAATCAGTCGAGCGGCAATATCTTTTCATTGGTTGCCTAACGCTGTGTGGAAGCTACCTGGTCTGTCGCTCCGCACGAAGCTTCAGGTCTTCTCGGCCACGGTCATTCCCTCCCTTCTCTACGCTTCTGAAACTTGGACCCCCCTAATGGAACATCTTTGCTGGTTATAAACATTTAGGCTGGCCTGCTAACGATCCATCCTGGGTTTAACCATGTGTGTGTGTGTCTGAGTCGATGTGTTTCTATGTGTGTGAGTCGATGTCTGTGTGTAAGTCCACGTGTGTGTCTGCCTGTTTCGCCCGGGTAACGCCGGGTACTTACCGCTAGTACCTAATAAATGAAACTGAAAGACTGTAACGTGCTGGGAAGGAGGAGGGACTGTGATAGGCCCGGCACGGCACACGAGGGGGTGGGTGGCCAGCACCGCACACTCGCTCACACACTCACCCGCTCACTCACTCTCACACTCGCTCACACACTCAGCCACTCACTCACACACTCACTCACCAGCTCACTCACCAGCTCATTCACACATTCACACACTCACCCGCTCACTCACTCTCACACACGCTCACACACTCACCCGCTCACTCACTCTCACACTCGCTCACACACTCAGCCACTTACTCACACACTCACTCACCAGCTCACTCACCAGCTCACTCACACATTCACACACTCACCCGCTCACTCACTCTCACACTCGCTCACACACTCACCCACTCACTCACACACTCACTCAACAGCTCACTCACCCACTCACTCTCACACTCGCTCACTCACACACTCACTCACCCACTCACTCTCACACTCGCTCACACACTCACACACTCGCTCACACACACACTCGCTCACTCACACACTCACTCACCCACTCACTCTCACACTCGCTCACACACTCACACACTCGCTCACCCACACACTCACTCACGCACTGGGGGAGCGGTAGTGTTGCAGTTCGTTCACTGCGCTACGAACCTGGAGAGCCGAGTTCAATTCCCGCTCACAGCCAACACCGGTGACGATTATCTGAGCCCGAGGTCGACTCAGCATCAAATGAGTACCTGGGGCGGTGTGTAGCCAACATCGCCACTGGGGAGACAAAGGCGGCCGGGCGTGGTTTGCTGGCCACCCAACCCCTCGTGTGCCGTGCCGACCTTCACAGCTGCCGCTCGCTAACAGCACTTGCCCCAACAGTCTGTCCAGGCTATACGGGGGCTCTTTGTCTTTGTCTGTGTGTGTGTGTGTTCGTACCTGATCTTTATGCTGCTCCGCTTGGCGTCGCTCGTCCTCCATCTGGCCCAGGACGTCCTTGAGCCGCTTGTCCGAGCTTCGCAGCTTCTTGTTGGCGTTGGCTCTCTCCCTGCAGGCGCACGGACGACGGGGCACTCCTGAGTTACCCTGCGAGCACGGTCAGCTGCTGGTGGCTCGACCCCCACGCAAGTTACCGTACTGCCAGGGTAACCTCCTAGCGGGCCTCCCACGCGAGTTACCGTACTGCCAGGGTAAACACATACATAGACTCACACAGAGACACATAGACTCACACAGAGACCCATAGACTCACACAGAGACCCATAGACTCACACATAGACCCATAGACTCACACAGAGACCCATAGACTCACACAGAGACCCATAAACTCGTACAGAGACTCATAGACTCACACAGAGACCTATAGACTCACACAGAGACCCATAGACACACAGAGACCCATAGACTCACACAGAGACCCATAGACTCACACAGAGACCCATAAACTCGTACAGAGACCTATAGATTCACAGAGAGACCCATAGACTCACACAGAGACCCATATACACACACAGAGACTCATAGACTCACACAGAGACTCATAGACTCACTACAGAGACCTATAGATTCACAGAGAGACCCATAGACTCGCACAGAGACCCATAAACTCACACAGAGACCCACAGACTCACACAGAGACCCATAGACTTACACAGATACCCATAGACTCACTACAGAGACCCATAGACTCACACAGAGACCCATAGACTTACACAGAGACCCATAGACTCACTACAGAGACCCATAAACTCACACAGAGACCTATAGACTCACTACAGAGACCCATAAACTCACACAGAGACCCATAGACTCACTACAGAGACCCACAGACTCACTACAGAGACCCAGACTCACTACAGAGACCCACAGACTCACTACAGAGACCCACAGACTCACTACAGAGATCCCACAGACTCACTACAGAGACCCACAGACTCACTACAGAAACCCACAGTTTGTTGTCCTTCCCCCGCGCCTCCGATTAGCACAACTGGCTATCCCGCTTTCCGCCAGGGGGAGTGGAGAGGGGGGGTGGGTTCGGAGTGGTGGTGCGGTGTTCCGATATCCATCGCGATTCCAGCGCCGCCGCCCGTCGGCTCTGTCCGGCGGCGCCGGTGTGGCGGTGGCCGCCGGACAGACATACTTGGTCTCCACGTCGAGCTGCTCCTCCAGCTGGCCAATCTTGGCCTCGAGCGCGGCCTGCGACGACTTGGCCTTGGAGCGGAAGGCCGCCTCCATTTCCTGCAGCTTCACCTGCAGCTCCTTGTTCTGGCGCTCGAGCTGCTGGCGAGCGCTCTCGGCCCGCTGCGACTGCCCACGCTCGCCGGTCAGCTCCGAGCTCAGCTGCTCTGCCTGGAGAGGGCCGGGGCGGTGGTGAGTTGGGGGGGGGCGGGGGGGGGGGCGGTGAGAAGGACGCCGCCGTCGATTCTCGGTCGTCCTCGGCGCGCGGGGGGGGGGGCGTCGGTGTTGTCGCTAAATCATCGGCGTCTCCTCCCCGCCCCCGCTCCCCCCCCCCCTATATCCCCCCTTGCCTTCTCCCCCCCCGTCCGCACCTGCGCGACAGCCTTGCGTAGCCGCTCGTTGGAGAGCTCCGTCACGCCCTGCTCCTCCTCCAGCTCCTCCTCCAGCTGCGAGATCCTCGCCTCCAGGCGCCGCTTGTCGTCCATCATGGCCGACCTGCCGCCGTGCCGTGCCGGGAGACAAACACCGCGGCTGTTGGCGAGCGAGCGTCTGGAGCGCGAGGCGGGAAGAGGGCCCCGGCCTCGGGCGTGGCGGTGCGGGGGGGAGGTGGAGGAGAGGGGAGGTGGTGGTGGTGGTGGTGGGGAGGGAGGTGTGGCCTGGCGCAGGTCGGCAGGCCGTGGTGTCACACTCACTTGCCGCTCGTGTTTCCCGCGATCTCCTCGGCCAGATCGTCTCTCTCCTGCTCCACGGTGCGGCGCGCCCGCTCAGCCGCCGCCAACTCCTGCCGATGTAAAACGACGACGATGACGACGACAATCACGGCAACAACAACGACGACGACAAGACAACAACAAGAGCACGAGTCGTGGACGATGGGCGAGCGGGGCGGTGGGGCCCTTGACCCGGCAACCCTCTTCCCACCGCCGCACCCGTGCCAGCCCGAGGCCGTTTGCCGAGCCGGCGCCTTGACAACGCCGCCGGCCTCACGATGGGACTTGTGAATCTGCGTCGTGGCCAAGCAGGGCCAGGAGGAGCGGGGCTAGCGACGCGCCCGCCCGCCCGCCCGCCCGCGCGAGCGTGACACTGGCTGGCACGCGGTGAGGACGCGGAGTCTCGGCTCGTTGGAAGCCGTCTCGTGTGGTTGGCGCGGCTCAGCTTCTGCGGTGGGAAGGAAACCTTCCGATGGGGCGCTGCTGAGCCGCGCCACGGCTGGCCCCGGCACGGGTCCCCCACCGGGCACGGCTCGGATGTGCCGGTGGAAAAAAGAGGTGCGGGGGAAGGGTGGGGCAAACCCCCACCCCCTCTCTAAAGCCAACGGGTGGGACCGCTCCGGCCACGCTGACACTGAGATGGCCGACACCCAGGGAGTGTTTACCGGCCACACCCAGGGAGTGTTTACCGGCCACACCCAGGGAGTGTTAGCGGCCACACCCAGGGAGTGTTTACCGGCCACACTAAGGGAGTGTTAGCGGCCACACTAAGGGAGTGTTAGCGGCCACACCCAGGGAGTGTTTACCGGCCACACCCAGGGAGTGTTTACCGGCCACACCCAGGGAGTGTTACCGGCCACACCCAGGGAGTGTTACCGGCCACACTAAGGGAGTGTTTACCGGCCACACCCAGGGAGTGTTTACCGGCCACACCCAGGGAGTGTCACCGGCCACACCCAGGGAGTGTTACCGGCCACACTAAGGGAGTGTTTACCGGCCACACCCAGGGAGTGTTTAGCGGCCACACCCAGGGAGTGTCACCGGCCACACCCAGGGAGTGTTACCGGCCACACCCAGGGAGTGTTTACCGGCCACACCCAGAGAGTGTTATCGGCCACACCCAGAGAGTGTTACCGGCCACACCCAGGGAGTGTTTACCGGCCACACCCAGGGAGTGTTAACGGCCACACCCAGGGAGTGATATCGGCCACACCCAGGGAGTGTTAACGGCCACACCAAGGGAGTGTTACCGGCCACACCCAGGGAGTGTCACCGGCCACACCCAGGGAGTGTTACCGGCCACACCCAGGGAGTGTTTACCGGCCACACCCAGGGAGTGTCACCGGCCACACCCAGGGAGTGTCACCGGCCACACCCAGGGAGTGTTACCGGCCACACCCAGGGAGTGTTTACCGGCCACACCCAGAGAGTGTTATCGGCCACACCCAGAGAGTGTTACCGGCCACACCCAGGGAGTGTTTACCGGCCACACCCGGGGATTGTCACCGGCCACACCCAGGGAGTGTTTACCGGCCACACCCAGGGAGTGTTTACCGGCCACACTAAGGGAGTGTTACCGGCCACACCCAGGGAGTGTTACCGGCCACACCCAGGGAGTGTTTACCGGCCACACCCAGAGAGTGTTATCGGCCACACCCAGAGAGTGTTACCGGCCACACCCAGGGAGTGTTTACCGGCCACACCCGGGGATTGTCACCGGCCACACCCAGGGAGTGTTTACCGGCCACACCCAGGGAGTGTTTACCGGCCACACTAAGGGAGTGTTACCGGCCACACCCAGGGAGTGTTACCGGCCACACCCAGGGAGTGTTTACCGGCCACACCCAGGGAGTGTCAGTGCCACACCGGGACTGCTCCGGCCACACCGGGACTGCTTCGGCCACACCGGGACTGCCCCCGGCCACACCGGGACTGCTCCGGCCACACCGGGACTGCCCCCGGCCACACCGGGACTGCTCCGGCCACACCGGGACTGCTCCCGCGGCCTTGTGCTGGTGCGGGCACCTCCTGCAGGTGCAGCAGCTGCGTCTCCAGGTTCTTCATCTTCTTCTCCTTCTCGCGCGCCTGTGCGGCCACCTCCTCGCGCGAGCTGTTCGCCTCCTCCGCCTCCCGCTGCACATCCTTCAGCTGAGCCTGCTCGGTGGGGGTGGAGGGGAGGCGTGGGGGGAGAGGGTAAGGGAGGAGGGGAGGGGAGGAGATTCAGGGAAGGAGGGAGGGAGCGGGGAACGGGAGGGAGAAGAGGGAAGGAACGAGATTGAGGGAGGCAAGGAGGGAGGGGTAGGAGGGAGGGAGGGAGGGAGTATAGGGAGGGAGGTGGGGGAGAAGATGGAAGGAACGAGATTGAGGGAGGGAAGGAGGGAGGGGTAGGAGGGAGGGAGGGAGAGAGGGAGGAATGAGATGGAGGGAGGGAGTATAGGGAGGGAGGTGGGGGAGAAGATGGAATGAACGAGATTGAGGGATGGCAGGAGGGAGGGGTAGGAGGGAGGGAGGGAGGGAGGAACGGAGGGAGGGGTGGGAGAGAGCTTTAGATGGGTAGAGATGGAGGGAGCTGAGCGAGGGGAGGGAGGGGTGTGAGAGAGCGTGGAGTGAGAGGCGTAGAGACGGAGCGAAGCGAGGCTCGGAGTGCGCTTGCGTCCGAGCGAAGGCGTCCTCCAAACGCTCTCCGCATTTGCCGTTGGCCACCGCGAACAGATCGCGTCGCCCCCGCCCGCCGCAGCAGCAGCGGCCGCAGCTCCTCTACCTGCAGCCTGCGCAGCTGCTTCACGGCCTCCTCGCGGGCCTTGTTGGAGGCGTCGAGCTGCCCCTCCATGTCCACGAGGTCTCCCTCCAGCTTCTTCCTCGCCCCGCCTGCCACCGCCCGCTGCTTGCGCTCGTCCTCCAGCTCCGACTCGAGCTCGCGCACCTTGCGGGAGAGCGGGGCACGCGGCCACGGAGGTCAGGGGTTCCTCAAGTGCGGTGCGTCGCTGGGTTCGCTCACACGGAGACCCATCGACTCACGTGGAGACCCATAGACTCGCATAGAGATGTATAGACTCACATAGAGACCCATAGACTCACATAGAGATGTATAGACTCGCATAGAGATCCATAGACTCACATACAGAGGCACGCAGACTCACGTGGAGACCCGTACTCACATACAGAGACACGCAGACTCACACAGAGATGTATAGACTCACATAGCGTCCACGGAGATGCGTGGACTCACGCACAGACCCATAGACTCACATAGAGATGTATAGACTCACATAGAGACCCATAGACTCACACAGAGATGTATAGACTCACACAGAGATTCATAGACTCACATAGAGACCCATAGACTCGCATGCAGAGGCACGCAGACTCACGTGGAGACCCGTACTCACATACAGAGACACGCAGACTCACACAGAGATGTATAGACTCACGTAGAGTCTACGGAGATGCGTGGACTCGCGCACAGACCCATAGACTCACATAGAGACCAATAGACTCACACAGAGATGTATAGACTCACACAGAGATCCATAGACTCACATAGAGACCCATAGACTCGCATGCAGAGGCACGCAGACTCACGTGGAGACCCGTACTCGCATACAGAGACAGGTAGACTCACATAGAGACCCGTAAACTCGCATAGAGACCCGTAGACTCACATATACACCCTTAGACAGAGACCCATTCGACTCACATGGAATGATCTACATCATGTGACCTCCTTTGCCAGCATCAAAATATGAGAATAGGTTTTCCCCTTTTTTCTGGCACCAAACTGAAACCTTTTACAAGGAATCATGTCTGCACTAGACCAGAGGACGCCAAAAGGCCTTTCGGCGTCCTCTGGTCTAGCACCGTTTGAGACGAGGTTCAAAAGAAAGCTGTCTCTGGTGTGGACCAATCAGTTTCAAGGACAATGCATTATCATATATTATCAGAGTGTGTGTTTTTGTTTGCATTCTGACCACAAGCATTGTGGTTAATGCAGAACGTGATTCCTTGTAAAAAAAGGTTTCAGTTTGGTGTTTTAACATCTTAACATACCCGTTTTGTTGCCAGAAAAAAGGCGAAAACCCATTCTCATGGACTGGTCTATGATCAAACCGGGTTTCCAAGTGTGGAGAGTTGATGGTCTCAGCCCGGTCACCAACGACGGCACGAAAAGTCCATCGCATCAAATTTGGTTCTGCAAAGCGATTTGGCTGATTTCCAGCCCTGACGATTAAAAATATGTCTCCGACCCTCGTGCGATGAACGCTCATCTCAGATAACGGAGTGCGTGGGGAAGCGCAGTGGCCTCCCTTCCACTGCGGGGATCCCGGAGGCCAACCGAAGAAGGACAATACGGAGACGGCGTCCCAGGTGTAGCTCCGTGATGTCCACTTCCGCGGGCCGTTTTTCAGACGCGAAGTCGGCCGCGGCCGCCGCGCGAGATCGTCGAACGGGCTCTTTGGCGCGTGAAGACGCGGCGCCGACGGCGGCGCGATACAATTCCAGAATCGGTTTGCTCCCCGTGGCACTGCTGTCAGCGGTCGTGGCCAAGGCATTTTCTCCTCCCTCCCCCGTTTTGACCGCGAGATGCACGAGTGAGTGAGCGAGTATGTGAGCGAGTGAGTGAGCGAGTTCATCATTGAGTGAGTGAGTGAGCGAGTTCATCATTGAGTGAGTGAGCGGGTATGTGAGCGAGTGAGTGAGCGAGTTCGTCATTGAGCGAGTGAGTGAGTATGTGAGCGAGTGAGTGTGCGAGTTCATCATTGAGTGAGTGAGTGAGTATGTGAGCGAGTGAGTGTGCGAGTTCATCATTGAGTGAGTGAGTATGTGAGCGAGTGAGTGAGCGAGTTCATCATTGAGTGAGTGAGTGTGTGAGTATGTGAACGAGGGAGTTCATCATTGAGTGTGTGAGTGTGTGTGTGAGTGAGTGAGTGAGCGAGTATGTGAGCGAGCGAGTGAGCGAGTTCATCATTGAGCGAGTGAGTGTGCGAGTTCATGATTGAGTGCGTGAGTTTGTGAGCAAGGGAGTGATCGAATATGTGAGTGAGTGTGTGAGTATGTGAGTGCACGAGTGAGTTCGTGAGTGAGTGAGTTTGTGAGCAAGCGAGCGAGTGAGTTCGTGAGTGAACTCGTGGGTGAGTTCACGAGCGGGTGAGCGAGCGAGCGAGCGAGCGAGCGAGTTCGTGGGTGAGTGTACGATCGGTCGAGCGCCGACCCTCACCTGCTTGGCCAGCGTCCGCGCCTTCTCCTCGTTGCTCTCGTCGCGTTGCTGCAGGTCGCGGTCGAACTGCGCCCGCAGCGCCTGCAGCGTCACCTCCAGCCGCAGCTTGGCATCCTCCGTGGCCTGCAGCTCGTCCTCCAGCTCCTCCAGCTGCGTCTTCATCTCGCCCACCTGCTGCTCCAGCGCCCGCTTCGACTTCTCCAGCTCGTGCACCTGAGCCCCGTCCGGCGCGGCAGAAGGCGACCGTCGCACGCCCGGTGAGCGACAGCCGCTACCAACGCGGCCACCGCCACCACCACCACCGCCGCCGCCATCACCGACACCACCACAGCCACCACCACCACCATCACCACCACCACAGCCACCGACACCACCGTCACAGCCACCATCACCACCGTCACAGCCACCACTTCACCCTCATCTCTGCATCTTCGGTCTCTTTCTCGTTCTGAGTTTGGTAACCACTGCCTCACCCCCCACCCCCCCACCCCTTCTCGTGAGCCCCCACCTGGTTAAACTAACTAGAGGGAGGACAACTACATTTTGCCACCGCCCTACCACCTTAACCTTGGACTGACAGGAGGGCGAGTGGGCAGAACGATGGACAATGGGTGGGCGAGTGGGCAGGACGATGGACAATGGGTGGGCAAGTGGGCAGAACAATGGACAACGGGGGGGCGAGTGGGAAGAACGATGGAAACAACGGGTGGGCGAGTGGGCAGAACAATGGACACAACGGGTGGACGAGCAATGAGCAGAAACAATGGACACAATGGGTGGACGAGCAATGAGCAGAACAATGGACACAATGGGTGGACGAGCAATGAGCAAAACAATGGACACAACGGGTGGACGAGCAATGAGCAGAAACAATGGACACAATGGGTGGACGAGCAATGAGCAGAACAATGGACACAATTGGGTGGACGAGCAATGAGCAGAACAACGGCCAAACGGGAGAGTTGGAGGAGCAGATAGATCAGCAGGCGGGGCATTGGCGCGGGTGACTCAAGCGCGCGCGGCCCATTGAGCGGGCGGGCGGGCGGGCGGGCGGGCGACTCTCACGCTCTTGCCGACGTCGTCCTTGGAGCTGACGAGGTCGTCCATCTCGGCGCGCAGGGAGCGGTTGGCCTTCTCGAGGTCGTCGCGGGCGGACGACGCCTCGTCGAGCTCCCGGGCGAGCGACAGCGCCCGGGTCTCCCGCTCGCGAGCCTCCGCCTCCGCTCGGTCGCGCTCGTCCGCGTAGCGCGACGACACCGCCTTCTCCTCCGCCAGCATCTGCCGGGGTGGCGGGTTGCGGGGAGGAGGGGGTGGAGGCAGCGAGCATCAGTTCGCGATTATTGGCGTCGTCAGCTGCGCGCCAACCACCGATCGATCGATTCGTGGAGGTCGGCGTCAATTGCACCACCGTCACCACCACCATCATCATCGTCATCATCATCGTCACGTTCATCACCTCCACCATCATCATCATCATCACCACCATCATCATCACCACCACCACCACTAACATCACCATCATCATCACCATCACGTTCATCACCTCCACCATCATCATCATCACCACCATCATCATCATCATGTTCATCACCATCATCATCATCACCACCATCATCATCATCACGTTCATCACCTCCACCATCATCATCATCACCACCACCACCACTAACATCACCATCATCATCATCACCATCACGTTCATCACCTCCACCATCATCATCATCATCACCACCATCATCACCATCACGTTCATCACTTCCACCATCATCACCACCACCAACACCACCAACACTAACATCACCATCATCATCACCATCACGTTCATCACCTCCACCATCATCATCATCACCACCATCATCATCATCACGTTCATCACCTCCACTATCATCATCACCACCACCACTAACGTCACCATCATCTTGGTTCTTTCGGTAAAGTTACTTTGAAGGGAAACAATAAAATAATAATATATATAAACCCACGGCAATATTCTTGCCGTTGGTTTTCACACCTGATGATGACTGCTTGTTTTGTAGTCGAAACGTCGTGAGAATGTTATTGTTTTATATATTTTTAGTATTTTATTGTTTCCCTTCTACGTGGTGACTTTACCGAAAGAACCAAGAATATGAATCGCTGCAGTCACGAAAGCTTTAAATAAAAAATCACCATCATCATCACCATCAGAATCATCACCACCACCATCATCAGCACCACTACCATCACCATCATCTATTGCACCACCATCACCGCCATCACCACCACCACCACCACCATCATCACCACCATCACGATCATCACCACTACCACCACCAACCACCACCATCACCACCACCACCATCATCACCACCATCACGATCATCACCACTACCACCACCAACCACCACCATCACCACCACCACCATCATCACCACCATCACGATCATCACCACTACCACCACCAACCACCATCCATTGCACCACCATCACTGCCATCACCGCCATCACCACCAACACCACCATCATCACCACCATCATCACCACCATCACGATCATCACCACTACCACCACCAACCACCATCCATTGCACCACCATCACCGCCATCACCGCCATCACCACCACCACCACCATCATCACCACCATCACGACCACCATCACCACCACCACCATCATCACCACCATCACGATCATCACCACTACCACCACCAACCACCATCCATTGCACCACCACCATCACCACCACCACCACTATCACCACCACCACGACCACCACCACCACCACCGCCACCACCACCACCGCCGCCACCGCCACCATCACCACCACCACCACAACCACCACCACCGCCGCACACCTCGTCGACGCCTGAGCGTGTGCGCGCGACCCACCTGGTCGAACTTCTTCTGCTTCTTCTCCAGCGTGGCCACCACCTGCCGCTGGTGGTCCAGGTCCATGAGGACGTCCTCGAGCTCCTGCTGCAGGCGGTTGCGCGTCTTGTCCGACTTGTCGCAGGCCGCCGTCCTCTCCTCGAGGCTCTGCGTCAGCACCTCCACCTCCTTGGCCAGCTTGCGCCTCGACTCCTCGAGCGTCTCCTGGGCCGCGCCGGCCTCCTCCAGCCGACGCTTCGAGTCCGACAGCTGACAGGCGAAGGCAAAGGTGAAGGTGCTGACTAAAACCCCCCACCCCGAGCAAAACCACTCGCAACCACTGGCCGGCTCACCCCGACACCGAGTAGCCTTCGCAGACTCGTTGGGGCAAGTGCCGCTGTGGGGAGTAGCGGCTGCTCGCTCGAGGCCGAGTCGACCTAGGTTGAGGTCCAGCACCGGTACTGATGACCGTCGCCGGTGCTGGCCGTGAGCTGGAGTCGAACTCGGGTTGCCGTTTTCGAAGTGCATTGTGCTAACCGCTACACCAGCGCTCTCGCACTCACGTACTCACAAAGACAAAGACCCCCCCCCCGTATAGCCCTGACAGATTTTTGGGGCAAGTCCTTGCAAACACCGCACCGGCTACTCATTTGAGGCCGAGTCGACCAAGGTGAGGCCCAGGACCGGTCCAGATCAGAGCAAGTTCTAATCCTAGCGCAGGTGTCCAATGTGCTAGGAGTGGTTTAAATCCAAGTTCGATCCCTGGTCCTCGGTGTCTCGTGTACTGACTCTGAGCCAGAGACACGAAAACTCTAAGTTCAATCTCTGACCCAGGTGTCCTCATGTAATCACTGCATTGAGCCGGTGACTGCAACACTCTAAGTTCAATCTCTGACCCAGGTGTCCCCATGTATCAGTGCTCTGAGCCGGTGACTATAACGTTCTAAGTTCAATCTCTGACCCAGGTGTTCCCATGCATCAGTGCACTGAGCCTGTGACTGCAACACTCTAAGTTCAATCTCTGACCCAGGTGTCCCCATGTATCAGTGCTCTGAGCCGGTGACTATAACACTCTAAGTTCAATCTCTGACCCAGGTGTCCCCATGCATCAGTGCACTGAGCCGGTGACTATAACACTCTAAGTTCAATCTCTGACCCAGGTGTCCCCATGCATCAGTGCACTGAGCCGGTGACTATAACACTCTAAGTTCAATCTCTGACCCAGGTGTCCCCATGTATCAGTGCACTGAGCAGGTGACTGCAACACTCTAAGTTCAATCTCTGACCCAGGTGTTCCCATGCATCAGTGCACTGAGCCGTTGACTATAACACTCTAAGTTCAATCTCTGACCCAGGTGTCCCCATGCATCAGTGCACTGAGCCTGTGACTATAACACTCTAAGTTCAATCTCTGACCCAGGTGTCCACATGTATCAGTGCTCTGAGCAGGTGACTATAACACTCTAAGTTCAATCTCTGACCCAGGTGTCCCCATGCATCAGTGCACTGAGCCAGATACACTAAAACTCTAAGTTCAATCTCTGACCAAGGTGTCCCCATGCATCAGTGCATTGAGCCGGTGACTATAACACTCTAAGTTCAATCTCTGACCCAGGTGTCCCCATGCATCAGTGCATTGAGCCAGTGACTATAACACTCTAAGTTCAATCTCTGACCCAGGTGTCCCCATGTATCAGTGCATTGAGCCGGTGACTATAACACTCTAAGTTCAATCTCTGACCCAGGTGTCCACATGTATCAGTGCACTGAGCCTGTGACTATAACACTCTAAGTTCAATCTCTGACCCAGGTGTCCCCATGCATCAGTGCACTGAGCCTGTGACTATAACACTCTAAGTTCAATCTCTGACCCAGGTGTCCACATGTATCAGTGCTCTGAGCAGGTGACTATAACACTCTAATTTCAATCTCTGACCCAGGTGTCCCCATGCATCAGTGCACTGAGCCAGATACACTAAAACTCTAAGTTCAATCTCTGACCAAGGTGTCCCCATGCATCAGTGCATTGAGCCGGTGACTATAACACTCTAAGTTCAATCTCTGACCCAGGTGTCCCCATGTATCAGTGCATTGAGCCGGTGACTATAACACTCTAAGTTCAATCTCTGACCCAGGTGTCCCCATGTATCAGTGTTCTGAGCAGATGACTGCAACACTCTAAGTTCAATCTCTGACCCAGGTGTCCACATGTATCAGTGCTCTGAGCAGGTGACTATAACACTCTAATTTCAATCTCTGACCCAGGTGTCCCCATGCATCAGTGCACTGAGCCAGATACACTAAAACTCTAAGTTCAATCTCTGACCAAGGTGTCCCCATGCATCAGTGCATTGAGCCGGTGACTATAACACTCTAAGTTCAATCTCTGACCCAGGTGTCCCCATGCATCAGTGCATTGAGCCGGTGACTATAACACTCTAAGTTCAATCTCTGACCCAGGTGTCCCCATGCATCAGTGCATTGAGCCGGTGACTATAACACTCTAAGTTCAATCTCTGACCCAGGTGTCCCCATGTATCAGTGCATTGAGCCTGTGACTATAACACTCTAAGTTCAATCTCTGACCCAGGTGTCCCCATGCATCAGTGCACTGAGCCAGTGACCCGTGGCCTGCCCAGGTTGAACCCCCCCCCCCTCTCTCCCCCCGATTGCTCCGGCCGGGCGCCCACCTGCAGCGTGATGGAGGAGAGCTGCTTCTCCGTGGCTCTGCGCGCCTCCTCCTCGTCCTCCAGCTGCTCGGCCAGCCCGGCCTTCTCCTCCTCCAGCTGGCGCGCCTTGGTGCTCATCTGCAGCTTCTGCCGCGTCTCCTCCTGCAGCAGCTCCTGCGCCCCGCGAGCACGGCGGATCTCGATGTCAGACGGTCAGCCCGTCTGCCGCTAACGTCTATCCGCTGCTGGATGATAGCGGCTACGGCGCGGTCTCACGATGCGTCAACGAATCTCGCTGCTTCTATTATTATATTTCAATATTTTTTTGTACAGTTTGTTATTCATCTTGTAACATCTATATGTGTGTATTTTCGTCCAGGTAAGGCCCGCTTAGCCGCATAGCTCTTTTTTTCAGAAGCGACCCGCCCATCACGAACGGTGGCTCAACGAGGCGGCATTAATTCATCGTCGCGTGGACATTCACGGCGGCAGCCAAATACAGCTGGAGGACGCGGAGGGGAAGATAGATAAATAAATAAATCCGCGCCACCACGGGGAGAGAGACACCGCAAACTCCAAATATGCCGCCATCGTCAGGATCGGGATGGAACCCACGACCTCCTGGACACGCTCGCGCGTGCGTGCCGCGAATGCTCGTGTCGCGCGCGTGTGTGTGTGTGTGCGTGCGTGTGTTGTGCACGCTTGTGTGTGTGTGTGTGTTGTGGGGAGCGGTAGTGTAGCGGTTAGCGCGCTGCGCTATGAACCTGGCCACCCGGGTTCGATTCCCGCTCACGGCAAACACCAGTGACGATTATCTGAACCGGTCCCGGGCCTCCCCTAGGTCGACTCAGCCTCAAATGAGTACCTGGTGCGGTGTGTAAACATTGCCACTAGGGAGACAAAGGCGGTCGGGCGTGGTGCTGGCCACCCACCCCCTCGTGTGCCGTTCCGGCCTCCATAGGTGCTCGCTAACAGCACTTGCCCCTACAGTCTGTTACAGGCTATACGGGGGATCTTTGTGTGCATGGGTGCGTGTGTTGTGCACGCTCGTGTGTGTGTGCGTGTGCGTGTGTGTGTGCGTGTGTGCATGCGTGTGTGTGTGTGTGTGTGCGTGCGTGTGCGTGCGTGCTGTGCATGCTCGTGTGTGTGTGCGTGTGTGTGTAGTGTGCGTGCGTGCGTGCTGTGCACGCTGGGACCGGACGCCCCCCGCCCACCTGGGCGTCCTGTAGCTGCGTCTGCACGCTCGCCACGTCCTTGGACAGCTTGAGCACCTTGGTCTCTGTCTGCGTCAGGATGGACGTCACGTTGTCCAGCTCCACCTATCAGCGTCGGCACGGGGGAGGGACGCCGGGGGGTGGTGGTGGGGGGGGGGGTCATGGGGGTCAGGGTGGGGAGGTCAGTAGGTCAAGAGAGGTATAACCACGTACGGATACCCTTGCACATTGCCACCATGCGGTGATATGCTGCTGATGGAGCCACTACCCAAAATCTTGGACTGGGGTCGATGGGTCTCTGTGTAACTCTATGGGTACTCTGTGTAACTCTATGGGTACTCTGTGTAACTCCGTGGGTACTCTGTGTAACTCTATGGGTACTCTGTGTAACTCTATGGGTACTCTGTGTAACTCTATGGGTACTCTGTGAAACTCTATGGCTACTCTGTGTAACTCTATGGGTACTCTGTGTAACTCTATGGGTACTCTGTGTAACTCTATGGGTACTCTGTGTAACTTTATGGGTACTCTGTGTAACTCTATGGCTACTCTGTGTAACTTTATGGCTACTCTGTGTAACTCTATGGGTACTCTGTGTAACTCTATGGCTACTCTGTGTAACTCTATGGGTACTCTGTGTAACTCTATGGCTACTCTGTGTAACTCTATGGGTGCTCTGTGTAACTCTATGGGTACTCTGTGTAACTCTATGGGTACTCTGTGTAACTCTATGGGTACTCTGAGTAACTCTATGGGTACTCTGTGTAACTCTATGAGTACTCTGTGTAACTCTATGGGTCTCTGTGTAACTCTATGGGTACTCTGTGTAACTCTATGGGTACTCTGTGTAACTCTATGGGTACTCTGTGTAACTCTATGGGTACTCTGTGTAACTCTATGGGTACTCTGTGTAACTCTATGAGTACTCTGTGTAACTCTATGGGTCTCTGTGTAACTCTATGGTACTCTGTTAACTCTATGGGTACTCTTTTAACTCTATGGGTACTCTTTTAACTCTATGGGTACTCTGTTAACTCTATGGCTACTCTGTGTAACTCTATGGGTACTCTGTGTAACTCTATGGGTACTCTGTGTAACCCTATGGGTACTCTGTGTAACTCTATGGCTACTCTGTGTAACTCTATGGGTACTCTGTGTAACTCTATGGCTACTCTGTGTAACTCTATGGGTACTCTGTGTAACTCTATGGGTACTCTGTGTAACTCTATGGCTACTCTGTGTAACTCCATGGGTCTCTGTGTAACTCTATGGGTACTCTGTGTAACTCTATGGGTACTCTGTGTAACTCTATGGGTACTCTGTGTAACTCCGTGGGTACTCTGTGTAACTCTATGGCTACTCTGTGTAACTCTTTGGCTACTCTGTGTAACTCTATGGGTACTCTGTGTAACTCTATGGGTACTCTGTGTAACTCTATGGGTACTCTATGTAACTCTGTGAGTACTCTGTGTAACTCTATGGATACTCTGTGTAACTCTATGGCTACTCTGTGTAACTTTATGGCTACTCTGTGTAACTCTATGGGTGCTCTGTGTAACTCTATGACTACTCTGTGTAACTCTATGGGTACTCTGTGTAACTCTATGGGTACTCTGTGTAACTCTATGGGTACTCTGTGTAACTCTATGGCTACTCTGTGTAACTCTATGGGTACTCTGTGTAACTCTATGGCTACTCTGTGTAACTCTATGGGTACTCTGTGTAACTCTATGGCTACTCTGTGTAACTCTATGGCTACTCTGTGTAACTCTATGGGTACTCTGTGTAACTCTATGGGTACTCTGTGTAACTCTATGGGTACTCTGTGTAACTCTATGGCTACTCTGTGTAACTCTATGGGTACTCTGTGTAACTCTATGGCTACTCTGTGTAACTCTATGGGTACTCTGTGTAACTCTATGGGTACTCTGTGTAACTCTATGGCTACTCTGTGTAACTCTTTGGCTACTCTGTGTAACTCTATGGCTACTCTGTGTAACTCTATGGGTACTCTGTGTAACTCTATGGGTACTCTGTGTAACTCTATGGGTACTCTGTGTAACTCTATGGCTACTCTGTGTAACTCTATGGGTACTCTGTGTAACTCTATGGCTACTCTGTGTAACTCTGTGGGTACTCTGTGTAACTCTATGGGTACTCTGTGTAACTCTATGGGTACTCTGTGTAACTCTATGGGTACTCTGTGTAACTCTATGGCTACTCTGTGTAACTCTATGGCTACTCTGTGTAACTCTATGGCTACTCTGTGTAACTCCATGGGTCTCTACGCAACTCCATGAGTCTCTATGCAATCGGGTGGGTCTCTATGCAAATCCGTGGGCCTCCATGAACCTCAGTGTGCCTCCATAATCTCTATAGGTCTCTATGCGACGCCACGGGTCTCTATGCAACCCTATGGGTCTCTATGCAACGCCATGGGAACTCCATGGGCCTCTGTGTAACTCCGCGTGGGTCACCTGGAGGCGGGAGGAGCGCTCCACCAGCTCCAGGCGCTCGCGCTCCGTCTCCACGTGCTTGCCCGTCGCCTCCTGCAGCTGCGTCTCCAGCTTCTTACGCCGGTGCTCCAGGTCGGAGCGCGCCGCCTGCAGGCCCTTCACCTCGTGCAGCAGCTCCTGCTTCTCCACCTCCAGGCCCTGCTTCGTCTTCTCCAGGGTCACCTTGGCCTGGGGGGGCGGGAGGGCGGAGGTCACGGAGGTCGGCGGAGGTGGGGGGGGCGCAGGAGGGCGAGGCGGAGACGCGACGCGCGGATTGACTCGTTCGGGACGGACGCGGGAGGCCGAAAGGGCGCGGTTTGTTGGGTGGTGGGTGGCGGTATTGAGGGGTGGGTGGCGGTGTTGGGTGGTGGGTGGCGGTGTTGGGTGGTGGGTGGCGGTGTTGGGCGGTGGGTGGCGGTGTTGAGGGGTGGGTGGCGGTGTTGAGTGGTGGGTGGTGGTGTTGGGTGGTGGGTGGCGGTGTTGGGTGGTGGGTGGCGGTGTTGGGTGGTGGGTGGCGGTATTGAGGGGTGGGTGGCGGTGTTGAGGGGTGGGTGGCGGTGTTGGGTGGTGGGTGGCGGTTTTGGGTGGCGGTGTTGGGTGGTGGGTGGCGGTGTTGGGCGGTGGGTGGCGGTGTTGGGTGGTGGGTGGCGGTGTCTCCGTGGTGGGTGGCGGTGTCTCCGCGGTGGGTGGCAGTGTTGGGTGGTGGGTGGCGGTGTCTCCGCGGTGGGTGGCGGCGTCTCCGCGGTGGCGCTGACCCTCTTGACGCTCTCCAGCGTCTCGGTCATCTCCTCCAGTGTCTGCGTGTGTCGCTTGCGCATCTCCTGGACTTGCGACTCGTGAGACCGCACCTCCTCCTCCAGCGCTCGCCGCAGTTCCGCCACCTCGTGCTCGCGCTTCGCCCTGCCCGGAGAAGTGGGGGGGGGGGGGCGGGCAATCGGAAGGGGGGAGCGGATGTGTTACCCAGAATGCCGAGTGTGGTTTTTGGGGATCGGTGACTCGCAGAGTGCAATAGGCTCACACAGAGAATCGTAGACTCACACAGAGACCCATAGACTCGCACAGAGACCCATAGACTCACGCAGAGACCCATAGACTTACGCAGAGACCCATAGACTCACACAGAGACTCGTAGACTCGCAGAGACCCATAGACTCACGCAGAGCCCCATGGACTCACACAGAGACTCGTAGACACACGCATAGACCCACAGACTCACACAGAGACCCATAGACTCACGCAGAGACCCATAGACTCACACAGAGACCCATAGACTCACACAGAGACTCGTAGACACACGCATAGACCCACAGACTCGCACAGAGACCCATAAACTCACACAGAGACCCACAGATGCACACAGAGACCCACAGACTCACACAGACCCATAGACTCACACAGAGACCCATAGACTCGCACAGAGACTCGTAGACACACGCATAGACCCACAGACTCACACAGAGAATCATAAACTCTCACAGAGACCCACAGACGCACACAGAGACTCGTAGACTCACACAGAGACCCGTAGACTCACACAGAGACCCGTAGGCTCACACAGAGACCCATAGACTCGCACAGAGACCCATAGACTCATACAGAGACCCATAGACTCACACAGAGGCCCACAGACGCACACAGAGACTCGTAGACTCACACAGAGACCCATACACTCACACAGAGACCCACAGACTCACACAGAGACTCGTAGACTCACACAGAGACCCGTAGACTCACACAGAGACCCGTAGGCTCACACAGAGACCCATAGACTCGCACAGAGACCCATAGACTCACACAGAGACCCACAATTATCTGTACTACAGTCGATCATCGATTATCCAGTGGCTTCGGGGGTGGAAGGGGGTGCCGGATTTTCAAAAACGCCAGATAATCGCTACATTATCATTATTTAAAATGGCTTATTTTTTCACATTCTTCTATGACGTTATGTCTTTAGGTGTACACGGTTATTCTTGTGTTTCAAACGTGTTTTAATAAAGTTGCCGTGTTTATTGTACTGCACTTACCACTCCCAATCTCGAAGACCGCACCACGAGGTAACGTGTGTGTGTATATATGTACGCGTGCAGCATATTGCATTGTTGAAGTTGCGCGTGGTGTATAACGTACCGCGCGTACAACATTGAACGCTGGAATCAAGCATCGACACTTCTTGCGTCACACGCTAGCGCACTGCTGTATCGGATCGCCGCGGTTTCGCCGGATCGGCCGTGGGGGTGTCACCGGACAACGTGGGGAGCGGCCGGATAATCGACGGACGTCATTTCCGTCCGGAAATGACGTCACGCGATTTTGGACCCCCCCCACCCCCACGCATCGTCACACGGCGTCACAAAAAGTCAGACCCCACCCCCCCAAATATGACGTCACAAAGCTCTGCCCCCCCCCTCCTCCCCCCCCAAAACCATATTTCCATTTTGAAAATAAAACATGCTTCAAGTCGCTTTAAACTATTGTTGTCATTGTAGTGCGTGTTTAATGTGGCGCTGCACTCTGATGTTGTAGGTAGTGTTGTTATAATACAATTAGTATTGTTATAACGATTACATATGTATTTAAAGTTGCGCATTTTGATGTGACGTCACATTTCTTAACCCCTCCCCCCCCTATCGTCACACAACGTCACAAATGTCTGACCCCCACCCCCCAGCAGGTGCGTGACGTCATTCATGGACGGCCCCATATATGTATATATATATCATTTGTTCTTTCGGTAAAGTCACGTAGATATTTTTTTTTTTTAATTAAGAATACATTGAAAACAATCTTGATTTGAAGCTTTCGTGAATGCAGGAATCCATACGTAGGCAGAAAAATAAAATTTAATTGAGAATAAATTGAAAACAATCTTGATTTGAAGCTTTCGTGAATGCAGGAATCCATACGTAGGCAGAAAAATAAAATTAAACAAAAAATTAAAGAAATCACGACGTTTTGATCGCAACACGAGAGGTCGTCCTCAGGGGGGAAAAAAATAAACCAGCAGTGGAACTGGTGAACCAGCGAGAAAGCTGTGACAACAACAAGAGGTTGTTTATGTGGCCTTAGGGAAAGCACATTGAAAATAAATTAATAAAAATAATTTCCAATTGATTTTTTTGCTTTCATTCTTTCCAATTAATTTTTGTAGCTTTTATTATCTTCTTTGGTTCTTTCGGTAAAGTCACCACGTAGAATGAGAATAAAATAATAAATTGATAAAATAAAATAACACAATTATCAATTTATTATTTTATTCTCATTCTACGTGGTGGTGACTTTACCGAAAGAACCAAAGAAGATGAATCCTTGCAGTCGCGAAAGCTTTAAATCGAAGCTTTTATTATTTTCAATTTATCTTAAATTTTAACTTAATAGCAATTTTTTTTAAAAAAAATGTTACTTTCTACCTACGCGACTTCACCGATAGAACCGCTAACGTGAATTCCTGCGAGTCGCGAATGTTGCCTTTTGCCGGGTCAGGACAATCGACGGTCAGCCGTCCGTCACGAGCAGCGCGAGACGGGCAAGCGTCCAGCGGCGCACCTGAGTTCCTGCTGGGCCGCGGTGGTGTCCAAGGTGTCCTCCAACTCCGTCTTGAGGGCCTCCAGCTCCTCGCCCAGGTCCCTCTTGAGCTTCTCCACCTTGGCCCGCGCCGCCCGTTCCGCCTCCAGGTCCTCCTGCAGCTCGGCCAGCTGGGCCTGCAGCTCCCGCACCAGCTTCAACGCGTTGGTCTTCTGTGCCGCCTCGTCGTCGCCCCTAGCGGCCGCGGCGGTCGCGGGGTGGTGAGTCGGACGACGGGCGCGACGACGGGGACGGTGACGATGGCGGTGGTGGTGATGATGATGACGATGATGATGATAGTGATGACGATGGTGGTGGTGGTGATGATAACGATGATGATAGTGATGACGATGGTGGTGGTGGTGATGATGATGATGATGATAGTGATGATGATGGTGGTGGTGGTAGTGATGACGATGATGATGATAGTGATGATGATGACGATGGTGGTAGTGATGACGATGAGGGTAGTGATGATGACGATGATGGTAGTGATGACGATGGTGGTGATAGTGATGACGATGATGATGATAGTGATGACGATGGTGGTGGTCGTGATGATGATGATGATAGTGATGACGATGGTGGTGGTGATGATGATGATGATAGTGATGACGATGGTGGTGGTGGTGATGACGATGGTGGTGGTGGTGATGACGATGGTGGCGGTGATGATGACGATGGTGGTAGTGATGACGATGGTGGTGGTGGTGATGACGATGGTGGTGGTAGTGATGACGATGGTGGTGGTAGTGATGACGATGATGATGATAGTGATGATGGTGGTGGTGGTGATGATGATGATGATGATGGTAGTGATGACGATGGTGGTGGTGATGATAGTGATGACAATGATGATGATAGTGATGACGATGGTGGTGGTGGTTATGACGATGGTGGTGGTAGTGATGACGATGGTGGTGGTAGTGATGACGATGATGATGATAGTGATGATGGTGGTGGTGGTGATGATGATGATGGTAGTGATGACGATGGTGGTGGTGGTGATGATAGTGATGACAATGATGATGATAGTGATGACGATGGTGGTGGTGGTGATGATGATGATAGTGATGACAATGGTTGGTGGTGGTGATGATCGTGATGACGATGGTGGTGGTGGTGATGGTGGTGGTAGTGATGACGATGATGATGATGATAGTGATGACGATGGTTGTTGGTGGTGGTAGTGATGGCAATGATGATGATAGTGATGACGATGGTGGTGGTAGTGATGACGATGGTGGTGGTGGTGGTGATGATGATAGTCATGACAATGATGATGACGATGGTGGTGATAATGATAGTGATGACAATGATGATAGTGATGACGATGGTGGTGGTGGTGATGATGATAGTCATGACAATGATGATGACGATGGTGGTGGTGGTGATAATGATAGTGATGACAATGATGATAGTGATGACGATGGTGGTGGTGGTGATGATGATAGTCATGACAATGATGATGACGATGGGGATGATGATAGTGATGACAATGATGATGACGATGGTGGTGGTGATAATGATAGTGATGACAATGATGATGATAGTGATGACGATGGTGGTGGTGATGATGATAGTGATGATAATGATGATGACGATGGTGGTGATGACAATAGTGATTACAGTGATGGTGACGATGATGACGGTGATAATAAGTGATGGTGACGATAATGCAGATAGTGATGTTGATGACAAGGATGGTGATGATGATGGTGATGATAATGATGACGGTGGTGGTGGTGTTGATGGTGGTGTGATGATGGTGGTGATGATGATAATAATGATCATGATATTGATGACAATGATGACGAATAACATGATGATCATGACGGTGACGATGTCGAGTTTGATAACAGAACTAAGCAACGCAGCAGACGGTGCAGTTTACAAGTTAGCTGCAGGTGCAAGTAACTTAGTTGCAGGTGTAAGTAAGGGACGTGGATTGAACCCACGACCTCCTGCATACCAGGCGAGGTAGTGAACATCTTCTAGGCCACTCCGTACCTGGTGGTGGCCGCCTGCAGTTCGTGCTCTTTCTTGGCGAGCTGAGCTTTGAGGTCCTCGATTTGCCGCTGCAGCTCAGCGATGTGGTCCTGCAGGTCGGAGCCTTCGGCCTCCAGCTTCCGCTTGGACTTCTCCAGCTCCTGCCGCGACTTCTCCTCGTCCTTGAGCCGGTCTGCGAGCGGAGCGAGAGAGAGAGAGAGACACGGAGAGATGGGGAGAGAGTGAGAGAGACAGAGAGAGAGAGAGAGAGATGGAGAGAGAGTGGACAGAGATAGAGAGAGGAGAGAGATATGGAGAGAGACAGAGATGAGGAGAGAGTGAGAGAGACATAGAGAGAGAGAGCGAGATGGGGAGAGAGAGGGTGGAGAGAGATATGGAGAGAGATGGAGAGAGACAGAGAGAAAGATGAGGAGAGAGAGAGACACGGAGAGATGGGGAGAGAGTGAGAGAGACATAGAGAGAGAGAGAGTTGGAGAGAGAGTGGACAGAGATAGAGAGAGGAGAGAGATATGGAGAGAGACAGAGAGGATGGAGAGAGCCAGATGAGGAGAGAGTGAGAGAGACATAGAGAGACAGAAAGATGGAGAGAGAGTGGACAGAGATAGAGAGAGGAGAGAGATATGGAGAGAGAGAGAGAGAGGATGGAGAGTGAGATATGGAGAGAGACAGAGATGAGGAGAGAGTGAGAGAGACATAGAGAGAGAGAGATGGAGAGAGAGTGGACGGAGAGAGATATTAAGAGAGACAGAGGATGGAGAGAGGTATGGAGAGAGACAGAGAGAGAGATGAGGAGAGAGAGATATGGAGAGGGAAGAAAAAGATTAAAAGGATTGAGAGTTCATCTTGTCGATGAACCAGCCGCTTTTTGCCCTCCACCACCCTCTGCCCCCCCCCCCCCCGCCCTGCAGGGTGTCACCGCCGCCACCCTCTGCCCCCCCCCCCGATGCGTGGGGAGAGTCAGAGGCGCTCACCCTCCATGTCGGCGATGATGGCGTCCTGCTTGGCCTTCACCTTGCTCAGAGACTTCACCTTCTCCTCCTCTTCGGCCAGGTGAGAGGTGAACTCGGCCACGCGCTCCTCAAGCTGCTTCTTCTCCTGCGGGCGACGGCGAAGAGCGACCATGAGTGACGTCAGCGTCGCCATCGCCAGCGTCGTCCTCCTCGTCGGTGTCAGCGGCAGCGTCAATGGCAACCGTCGTCATCATCGTCGTCGTCATCGTCGTCGTCACCAGTGTCATCCACAGCAACGTCATCGTCGTCGTCATCATCATCGTCGTCACCAGTGTCATCCACAGCAATGTCATCATCGTCGTCGTCATCATCGTCGTCACCAGTGTCATCCACAGCAACGTCATCGTCGTCATCATCATCGTCGTCACCAGTGTCACCGCACCATCGTCAGCAACGTCATCGTCGTCGTCATCATTGTCGTCACTAGTGTCATCCACACCATCGTCATCATCGTCGTCATCATCATCGTCGTCACCAGTGTCATCCACACCATCGTCGTCATCGTCCTCATCATCATCTTCGTCACCAGTGTCACCTGCACCTTCGTCATCAACGTCATCGTCGTCGTCATCATCGTCGTCATCAGTGTAACCCGCACCTTCGTCATCAACGTCATCATCATCATCATCATCGTCGTCACCAGTGTCACCCGCACCTTCGTCATCAACGTCATCATCATCATCATCGTCGTCACCAGTGGCACCCGCACCATCGTCGTCATCATCGTCGTCACCATCGTCATCAACGTCATCATCGTCGTCACCAGTGTCGTCACCAGTGTCGTCACTGTTGTCTTTCCCCCGCGCCTCCGACCAGCACGGTCGGCGACGTACGGCGCCAAAGAAGTTCAACGCACAGTACACACACCGGCGCCGCCATGGGTGCCATCAGCAGCCTTAGCAGCACCGTCAGCACCATTCACAGCATCAGCGCAGCTCTCCATCATCATCATCAACATCATCATCAACAACATCAATCATCGTAATCGTCGTCGTCGACTTCAGCGGCGGCAGGCAGCAGCTAAGGAGTCATCATCGTGATGGTCGGGTCAGCGTCGACCTCTGACCTTGCCCAGCTTGCTGTGCTGGTCATCGAGCATGATGAGGTCCTCCTCCATCTTCTTGATCTTGGACTCCGCTGTCACCTTCTCCAGCTGCAGCTTCTGGCGCGCCGTCTCCTCCTCGTCCAGCTGGTCCTCCAGGTCCTGTGGGGGGGGGGGGGGGGGTGCCGCGTGATCGTCGTCGTCATCACAACATCTCATCATCACCACCACCACGACGACGACAGCATCATTGTCATCATCACCAAAGCACAATATCATTATTGTCGTCATCATCAGCATCATCACAACATCTCATCATCATCACCACCACATCATCAGCATCATCATAACATCTCATCATCACCACCGCCATCACCACGATATCATCATTATCGTCATCATCATCACCAAAGCACAACATCATTATCGTCGTCATCATCAGCATCATCACAACATCTCATCATCATCACCACCACCACCACCATTGTCATCATCATCATCATTATCACCAAAGCACAATATCATTATTGTCGTCATCCTCAGCATCATCACAACATCTCATCATCATTATCATCACCACCATAGGATCATTGTCATCATCACCACCACCACCACCACCACAACATCCCATCAATATCACCGTCATCACAACATCTCATCGATATGTCGGGGTTGGTGCGTGTTCCTCCCTTGTGGTGGGACTTTGCAGGATGAACGTTGAGATTCATGAGGGGCACGGGGGTGGCATGGAGTGGGTGGGTGACCAAATCAGATCTGAATCCACCTGTAACAAGGTTGGGACGTTGTGGGGGGGGGGGGGTGGGTGGGGGGGTGGGGGGGTGGGGGGCGCCGCTAAGGGGTCTACAGGTAACGTCTGCGGCACCTGGAGATGCTGCTGCATCTTCTTCTTGTCGAGCGCCAGCGTCTGGGAGCGTTCCTCTTCCTCCTCGACGCGCGCCTCCAGCTCGTGAAGGATCTCCTCCAGCTCTTGACGCTTCACCTCGAGGCGGACACGCATCTCCTCCGCCTCGGCGCACAGCTCGATCTCGGCCTGCAGCTGCTCCGCCAAGATCTGCTTCTCGTCCACCAGCTGTGGGGTGAAGCGCGTGCGTGTGTGTGTGTGAGTGTGTGTGAGCGTGTGTGTGTGTGTGAGCGTGTGTGTGTGTGTGAGCGTGTGTGAGCGTGTGCGTATGTGTGTGCGAGTGTGTGTGAGCGTGTGTGTGAGCGTGTGTGTGAGCGTGTGTGTGAGCGTGTGTGTGTGAGCGTGTGTGTGAGTGTGTGTGTGTGCGAGTGTGTGCGAGCGTGTGTGCGAGTGTGTGTGAGCGTGCGTGTGTGTGTGAGCGTGTGTGTGTGTGTGTGAGCGTGTGTGAGCGTGTGTGCGAGTGTGTGTGTGTGTGAGCGTGCGTGTGTGTGTGCGCGTGCGTGTGTGTGTGCGAGTGTGTGTGAGCGTGTGTTCGAGTGTGTGTGTGTGTGAGCGTGCGTGTGTGTGTGCGAGTGTGTGTGAGCATGTGTGCGAGTGTGTGTGTATGTATGTGAGTGAGCGCGTGTGAGCGTGTGTGCGCGTGTGTGTATGTGTGAGCGTGCGTGCACGTGTGTGTGTGTGCGAGTGTGTGAGTGAGCGTGTGTGCACGTGTGAGTATGTGTGTGAGTGAGCGCGTATGAGCGCGCGTGTGTGTAGGTGTGTGTGATTGAGCGTGTGATTGTATGTGTGAGTGTGTGAATGTTCGCGTGTGTGCATGTGTGTGATCGTGCGTATGTGTGTGCACACATGTGTGCGCGCGTGTGTGCGCGCGTGAGCATGCGTGCAGCGTGGGAGAGACAGACGGACACACGGGTGAGCATAGAAGGGTTAAGGCTTTCACACACACACACCTGTACACACTGACCTGACACACACACACACCTGTACACACTCACCTGAGACACACACACACCTGTACACACTCACCTGACACACACACACACCTGGCACACACACCTGTACACACACACACTTGTACACACTCACCTGACACACACACACCTGTACACACTCACCTGTACACACACACACACTTGTACACACTCACCTGACACACACACACCTGTACACACTCACCTGACACACACACACTCACGTGGCACCCACACACACACACACCTGTACACACTGACCTGACACACACACCTGTACACACACACCTGTACACACACACACCTGTACACACTGACCTGACACACACACACACCTGTACACACACACCTGTACACACACACACACCTGTACACACTGACCTGACACACACACAACAACAACAACCGCCATTCGCCACTAAGTGGCGGTGACGTCACCACGACGCTTGTGCCAGGCTATGTGCACCCTGAGGCCACGTGAAGTGTCGAACGCCCGCTGGCAGGAGGTCACGGGGCAGACCCAGGTGCCACGGGTCGACTGACTGAGATGAGATGACACACACACACACCTGTACACACACACACCTGTACACACTGACCTGACACACACACACACCTGTACACACTCACCTGAGACACACACACACCTGTACACACTCACGTGGCACACACACACACACCTGGTACACACACACACACACCTGACACACACACACCTGACACACACACACAGCTGTACACACTCACCTGGCCGTGTTTGGACTCCAGCTCGTGCAGCATGGCCTCTGCCCTCTGCTGCCTCTCGCGCGTCATCTTCAGCTCCTCGTCGCGAGCTTGCAGCTCCTCCTCCTGACGAGTCACCTGCAGCAGCGGCTTCACCTGCGCGCAGAGACAAAGGTCCCCCGTGTAGCCTTCGCAGATCATCCATCGATGGATGGGGCCAGGGCCGTTCGCGGGTAGCAGTACCAAGGCCGGGTTAAGATTTCGTAGCCCCCCACCCCCTCCCCCCCCGGGCTACAGGGTACCGTGAGCCCCCCACCCCACCCTACCCCACCCCACCCCCGGTAATATTTTCAAAAGCAAAACAAAGTTAAAGAATAATACAATCGTATTTTTTTTTTTTTACAAGGCTAACAACAAATACAACAACAAAAAAATCGGCATTCACAAATGAAATCAGTTTTCACTTCATCTCTGCAGGCCGCTCAAGCTGGAGGAGACCCCCTGGGCTTGCAGCCCCCTAAAGCCCCCCCACGCCTGAATCGAGCCCTGAGCAGCACCTACGAAGGCAGTGGGGGGGGGGGGGGTGTATGGGTGGCGGTCGGCACCACGCCCGGCCGCCTTTGTCTCCCCGAGCGGAGGAGCAGCAAGGCTCACGGGGGGAGAGGCGGGGAACGCGGCCGCGTTCGGGTTTGAGCGAGATCGAGACTCGTCATCACTTTCGTTACCGTCCATTATTCGGGATGGGGGGGGGGGGTGGTGGCTTTTTTAGTTTTTACTCCAGCTGATGTGTGTCGTGCATCCCTTTTGCGTTTGCCATGGAGGGCGCTGTCTGTCTGTGTGTGTGTGCGTGTATGTGTGCGGAAGGGGGCAGTGAGAATCACAATATTTACTTAACCTGCAGGAAGAATCCGACGAGCTCTGAAGCTCTTTGCGTCACGGATGGGCAGCCGGCGCACGTTGGGTCGGAACGTCGCGGCGACAAACGCCATGGTGGAGGGGTTAGGTTGGGCACGGTGTGTCGGGGGTGGTGACTGTAGCGTGTGGTGCCGATGGCTGCACTCGCACCTTGGTGAAGAGGCGCCACCACTGCCAGTTGCGAAGCTTGAGGTAGGCCGCGCAGTTGCGCTGCAGGATCTTCAGCGCGCTCATCTGCTGCATCTTGCGAGCGTGCGCCCTGCGCGGGCACGGAGAGTTCCGAGTCTCGAGGAATCCGATGAGCTATGAAGCTCTTTGTTTTTTTCCGTCCCACCCCCCCACCTCCCCTAGTAGTTTCACAAACGTACGGTCGCGCCAAGTCGCGCGTGTGTAGACGCGTGTACACGTGTGTGGGGAGCGTGTACACACGTGTTCGCCCGTGTACATATGTGTACACGCGTGTTCGCCCGTGTACACGTGTAGACGCGTGTACACGCGTGTTCGCCCGTGTACACATGTGTACACGCGTGTACACGCGTCTACACACGTGTACACATGCGTGGGGAGCGTGTACACGTGTTCGCCCGTGTACACATGTGTACACGCGCGTACACGCGTGTTCGCCCGTGTACACATGTGTGGGGAGCGTGTACACGCGTGTTCGCCCGTGTACACGTGTGTGGGGAGCGTGTACACGCGTGTTCACCCGTGTACACATGTGTGCGGAGCGTGTACACGCGTGTTCACCCGTGTACACATGTGTCGACGCGTGTACACGCGTGTTCACCCGTGTACACGTGCGCGGGGAGCGTTGGCGTGGCGATCAGCGCTGCGCTACGAACCCGGCGAGCCGAGTTCGATTCCCGCTCACGGCCAACACCGGTGGCGATTATCTGAACCGGTCCTGGGCTTTTCCTAGGTCGACTCAGCCTCAAATGAGTACCCGGTCCGGTGTGTAAACATCGCCACTGGGGAGACAAAGGCGGCCGGGCGTGGTTGCTGGGCCACCCACCCACCCTCGTGTGTTACCGTGCCGGCCTTCACAGGTGCTGCTCGCTAACGGCACTTGCCCCAACAGTCCGCTAAGGCTACACGGGGGGACCTTTGTCTTTGTGCGAGCGAGTACGCGCGTACTTGCGCGACAGGTAGCCCCGGCACAGCGACTGGAAGGCGATGATGATGTCGGTGATTTTCATGTCGCGCTCCTCCTCCAGGTGAGCAAGAACTCCCGTACGGAAGAACACTTTGCTTTGGCCGATGCGGAACAAGTTCGAATCCAGTTCCAGGGATTTGATCTGAGACGCGGAGGGAGGGGGGGGGGGTGACAGAGAGACGGAGCGATTAGGAGAAATGATGTGGATGGGGGGGGAGGGGTGTGTGTGGACATCATCGTCGGAATGTAAGATGCGGGGGTAACATTACTGCCCTTGAATTCATCATCATCATCACCATTATCATCATCATCATCACCACCATCATCATCAATCATCATCACCACTATCATCATCACCAACACCACCATCATCATCATCACCACCATCATCAATCATCATCATCATCATCATCACCACCACCACCACTATCATCACCACCATTATCATCTCACCACCACCATGATCATCACCACCATCATCACCACCACCATCATCACAACCATCATCATCACCACCACCACCATCACCACCATCATCATCATCACCACCACCATCATCATCACCAACACCACCACCATCACCACCATCATCATCACCAACACCACCATCATCACCAACACCACCACCATCATCATCACCACCATCATCATCATCATCACCACCATCATCATCATCACCATTATCATCATCACCACCACCATCATCAATCATCATCATCATCATCACCACAATCATCATCATCATCATCACCACCACTATCATCAGCATCACCATTATCATCATCACCACCATTATTATTATCACCAATATCATCATAAATCATCATCATCACCATTATCATCATCACCACCATCATCACCACCACCACCATCATCAATCACCATCATCACCATCATCACCACCATCACCACCACCATCACCATCATCACCAATCTCACCACCACCACCATCACCACCACCACTACCATCATCACCATCATCAAAGAGCCACTGCACCCATCCATGGTGACTTCACCACAGTCACCAACACCATCGCCGACACCATCGTCATCACCGTGACCACCATCGCCACGCGTCGTCACCGTCACCACCATCATATCGTAGCCATCGCCACGCGTCATCACAGTCGTCGTCATCTCCCTGTGACCCACCAACCCCTCTCCACCGTGCGTCGCCCCCCTCGTCGTACCATGAGGTCGCACGCCTGCTTGCCGTCCATGAATCCCTTGGGGATTGCGTGAGGGGTCAGGATTTCGTACCTGAAAAGCAGCGGTAACAGAGAGACAGGGAGTTGCGGAGCGATGCTCACAGAGCGGCTGTCGTGACGACGCTCGGAATTAACAGAGAGGCGAGACGGAGACGCATCCACGACTCGAGGCTAACTCAGCAGGGTAGCACCAGCAGAGAGCCAGGGAGGTGACAGGGTCTCGGACAACGACAACAGCGAGAGCAGAGAGGGACAGGGGGAGGAAGGGGAGACGATTGGAGAGTGGCCGCATCGCGATACAGTGGCTGTGGAATTTCAGTTCATATTCTTAGCTCTACCGGTAAAGTCACGTTGAAGGGAAACAATAAAATAATAATAATATATCTTCTTTGGTTCTTTCGGTAAAGTCACGTAGAATGAGAGTAAAATAATAAATTGATAAAATAAAATAACACAATAAAATTCTCACGACGTTTCGGCCCCAACAGAAGCGGCCTTCATCAGGTGAAGGGACGAGACGGTCTGGAGGACAGCGCTGGAGCGAACACAGCTATTTCAATGCTAAATTCTATGCTAATTCCTTTGTCAAGGCGCTCTGTTTCTTCTCACACAGCTTAAAGGTCGCGGTCTGAGCTTGGCTGTGTTCGCTCCAGCGCTGTCCTCCAGACAGTCTCGTCCCTTCACCTGATGAAGGCCGCTTGCAGTTACGAAAGCTTTAAATCGGAAAATAATAATATATATAAAACAATAAAATTCTAACGACGTTTCGACCGTAACACAAACGGTCATCATCAACGTGACTTTACCGAAAGCGCTAAGAATATGAATTACTGCAGTCACGAAAGCTTTAAATCAAGAACTTCAGTTCGTTTCAGTTTCAGTTTCACTTATTTGGTTATAGCCCTGTGAGCCGTTGCTGCTCTTGACTCGGGTGCAACCGCAACTAAACAAAAACATGAACAAGATAACATCTTAAAGTGGCTACGGGCAAACAGAATAATTCCAGGGAAAAAACAGCAAAAGTCTTCCGGAAAAAGCACCGAATATCAACGCTGTAGTGCGCAAAAACAAGCCAACAATAACAACCATACTCCTTGGTTCTATTCGGTAAAGTCACGTAGGTAAAAAATTAAACAACAAAAATCACGACGTTTCGGCCACAACACAGGCGGCCTTCATCAGGTGAAGGGACCACCTTTTTTTTTTCAACTCCAGCGCAGTCTTCGAGACAGTCACCTGATGAAGGCCGCTTGTGTTGTGGCCGAAACGTCGTGATTTTTGTTGTTTTATTTTTGCCCTACGTGACTTTACCGAATAGAACCAAAAGAGTATGGATCCTTGCAGTCACGAAAGCTTAAATCTAAAATAACAACAATGAATTATAGTAGCGGTAGCGGAGGGACGAGGAGAAGCAGGAGGAGCAAGGTGATGCAACTAAAACGAAACTAGTTTTTATTTGAGCAGGTAAAGGGGCCCACTCGGCTTGTGCAGATTTTTTTCAGAAGCCACCTGGCCACCACAACGGGGAGCTGCCAAATCGCGCGATGATTCTGGTTGATGAAACTACCGGCGAAACGCCACGGCACGACTCGAATTGTAAAAGTTGTGGAATGACCCTCCGACGCACCGGCGGGCTGAACTAGTATACTACACTATACACTACACTACACACTATAATATACACTATACACTACACTATACACTACACTATACACTACACTATACACTACTATACACTATACTATACACTACACTATACACTCCTATACACTGCACTACTATACACTACACTACTATACACTACACTATACACTACTATACACTATACTAGTAACTAATTGGCGCTTTTTGTATACGTGACAAACCTTACCGGCTGTGTGGGGTGGTGGAGGGTTACGAGAGCCCCCGTGTTAAACTCAATTGAGTGGCTTTTCACGTGGACATTCATAGCGGCCAAATAATCTCAATGGGGAATGTTGAATCTGACCGTGGAGGAAAAAAATCGGGGTTCCCGGAGAAAAATCCACGCGACCACGGAGAGAGAGAGAGACACGCAAACTCCAAATATACAGCAGCAGGCGTCAGGGTCGGGATTGAACCCACAACCACCTGTACATCAGGCGAGGTAGTTAACATCTCCTAGCCACCGTGATGATGATGAGAGAGAGAGACACGGAAACTCCAAATATACAGCAGGCGGAAGGGTCGGGATCGAACCCACGACCTCCTGTACACCGGGCGTGGTAGTTAACATCTCCTATCCACCGTGATGATGATGAAAGAGAGACACGCAAACTCCAAATATACAGCAGCAGGCGGAAGGGTCGGGATCGAACCTACGACCTCCTGTACACCAGGCGAGGTAGTTAACATCTCCTAGCCACCGTGGCACTCCTATTGCCGAAGCTCTGCGGTCCTCTATACATCAAGCTGTTAATGGCCAATAACGCGTGGGAGGAAACCTGAGCACCCGGAGAAAACCCACGCCTGCGAGGGGGCAACGCTCTATCCCCGTACAGACGGCGGTGGCGGCCCGCCCTCACCGCTGCCGGAACTCCTGGAAGACGACGCGGTTGGGGAATCCCTGGCGGCAGATGCGGATCCCCTCCAGGACTCCGTTGCATCGCAGCTGCTCCAGGACGAGGTGGCTCTCCAGCTTGCCAGACTAGAGGGGGGGGTGGGGATAGTGGGGGGTAGGGTAGTGGGGGGGGGCAGGAGGGGAGTCGGGTGGTGACGACCGCACCTCCGATTAGCGCGGTTGGCTACGTACGGTGCGGAAGAAGTTCAACATACACACACATAGACTCACACAGAGACCCATAGACTCACACAGAGACACATAGACTCACGCAGAGACACATTAGACACACACAGAGACCCATAGACTCACTACAGATAAACATAGACTCACACAGAGATCCATAGACTCACACAGAGACATATAGACTCACACAGAGACACATAGACTCACACAGAGACCCATAGACTCACTACAGATAAACATAGACTCACACAGAGATCCATAGACTCACGCAGAGACACATAGACTCACACAGAGTCACATAGACTCACACAGAGACCCACAGACTCACACAGAGACACATAGACTCACTACAGATAAACATAGACTCACACAGAGACCCATAGACTCACACAGAGACACATAGACTCACACAGAGACAGATAGACTCACACAGAGACCCATAGACTCACTACAGATAAACATAGACTCACACAGAGACCCATAGACTCACACAGAGACCCATAGACTCAAGCAGAGACACATAGACTCACACAGAGACCCATAGACTCACACAGAGACCCATAGACTCACACAGAGACCCATAGACTCAAGCAGAGACACATAGACTCACACAGAGACCCATAGACTCAAGCAGAGACACATAGACTCACACAGAGACCCATAGACTCACACAGAGACCCATAGACTCACACAGAGACCCACACAACCGGGCGGTAGCCAGTCACGGCACCACCCGAAGCGCAATCCATCCGTGCGGCGCCCCAGACGAATCGGCCGGGCAAATGAAGAGACGGCACCAAACTCCCTCTCACCCGCGTGTGACCCACCACACACCCGCGTGACCCACAACCACGTGACCCACGCACACCCATGACCCACAACCACGTGACCCACAGCCGCGTGACCCACTCACACGCGTGACCCACGCACACCCATGACCCACAACCACGTGACCCACAGCCGCGTGACCCACGCACGCCTGTGACCCACGCACACCTGTGACCCACAGCCGCGTGACCCACAGCCGCGTGATCCACGCACACCCATGACCCACAACCACGTGACCTACAGCCGCGTGACCCACAGCCGCGTGATCCACGCACACCCGTGACCCACAACCACGTGACCCACAGCCGCGTGACCCACTCACACGCGTGACCCACGCACACCTGTGACCCACAACCACGTGACCCACAGCCGCGTGATCCACGCACACCCGTGACCCACAACCACGTGACCCACAGCCGCGTGACCCACGCACATCCATGACCCACAACCACGTGACCCACAGCCGCGTGACCCACGCACACCCGTGACCCACAACCACGTGACCCACAGCCGCGTGACCCACTCACATGCGTGACCCACGCACACCCATGACCCACAACCACGTGACCCACAGCCGCGTGACCCACGCACGCCACGTCACCGAGACACACCGCGCGTGACCCCCCCCCCACCACCCCCCGCCCCCCACCCACCCGCTTCTCGTGGTTGGGGATGATGCAGCGCACGAAGTTGGGGTTGGTGCTGCGCAGCGTGGACATGAGCTTGCCCAGCTGCTCCTTGTACAACTGCCCCACCGTGCGGAACATCCCCTTCTTGGTCTTGGACGCGGCCCCGCCGAAGCCGGAGTCTCCCCCCAGGTTCGCCGCCTGGTTCAGCCCCACGATGCGGTCAACTGGGGGCGGGAGAACGGGGTGGGGGGGGGGGGTGTCGGGCGGAGGTAGGGGGGGGGGGTGAAGCAGGGGGTGGTGGCACGGGAAATTCACGGGCGAGGTGTCAGAGGCGGTGGAATAATTTGAAAAGTTGGGGGGCGACAGCGCCGCCCCCTAAGCCGGGCTCGCCCCACCAGGCTTGTGGCCCGGTTCGTCCCCATGAAACGCTCCGCCGGTGGGGGGGGGGGGGGGGGGGGGTGGGGGGCGGTGGGGGGGGGAGGTGGGGGGCCGGGGCTGACGAAGGGGCGCCTGTGAAAAACTCGGTGGCATGTTCGGTTAAAAAAAAAAAAAAACCTTCAGCTTTTTATTTCACCGGGCGAGGCCCGTCACTGAGCTGCTGCGAACGTGGCCTTCTTTCTGTTTTTTTTTTAATATCAGAGGCGACCTGACAATCGCAGATGAAGGCTCGACCAACGCGCCTTGTCACCGCCGCGTGCGAATGAACGGCACAAACCGCCGTGACTCTCAACGCGCTTCGTCGAGTCCGAATGTTGGAGGGGGAGAATCGGAGGTCTCCGGGGGAGAAAAATTCACGCGACCACGGAGGGGAGAGAGAGAGAGAGAGAGAGATAGACACAGGGCAAACTCCAAATATACAGCAGCAGATGTCAAGAGTCGCCATCGAACCCACGACCTCCTGTACACCAGGCGAGGGAGTTAACATCTCATAGAGACCACGGATCCACGCTTGTATTCAATGCGCCTCCACCCAAGCCTCTGATTTGATAGACTTTCCTAGAGTTTGCATTCCTATAGGCGTTGTTGTTGTTGCAGCAATGTTTTTGGTTGTTGTGACTTTCTGACCCCGTGCCCCCTTCCTTCTAGACGTCTGCGAAAAAGACTTCCGTAGCCAATGCGATTTCTCCAGGATAAGCCCATACCTGTTAACCCCTGATCAGTGCCCTACCTTATTACAGACCAACTCAGATCTTATTGGTCACCCCCCCCCGTGCCCCTTATAAATCTCGACGTTCATCCTACAAAGTCCCATCACAAGGGAGAAACACAAACAAATACACAATAACCACTAGTACACTCACCACTAGTACACTCATTACTACACTCACCACTACAAACCTGTCAACCCCTTATCAGTGGCCAACCTTATTACAGACCAACTCAGATCTTATTGGTCACCCCCCCCCCCCCGTGCCCCTTATAAATCTCGACGTTCATCCTACAAAGTCCCATCACAAGGAAGAAACACAAAAAATACACAATAACCAGTAGTACACTCACCACTAGTACACTCATTACTACACTCACCACTACAAACCTGTCAACCCCTTATCAGTGCCCTACCTTATTACAGACCAACTCAGATCTTATTGGTCACCCCCCGTGCCCCTTATAAATCTCGACGTTCATCCTACAAAGTCCCATCACAAGGGAGAAACACAATCAAATACACAATAACCACTAGTACACTCACCACTAGTACACTCATTACTACACTCACCACTACAAACCTGTCAACCCCTTATCAGTGCCCTACCATATTACAGACCAACTCAGATCTTATTGGTCACCCCCCGTGCCCCTTATAAATCTCGACGTTCATCCTATAAAGTCCCATCACAAGGGAGAAACACAATCAAATACACAATAACCACTAGTACACTCACCACTAGTACACTCATTACTACACTCACCACTACAAACCTGTCAACCCCTTATCAGTGCCCTACCTTATTACAGACCAATTCAGATCTTATTGGTCACCCCCCCCAGTGCCCCTTATAAATCTCGACGTTCATCCTATAAAGTCCCATCACAAGGGAGAAACACAATCAAATACACAATAACCACTAGTACACTCACCACTCGTACACTCATTACTACACTCACCACTACTTACCTGTCAACCCCTTATCAGTGCCCTACCTTATTACAGACTAACTCAGATCTTATTGGTCACCCCCCCCAGTGCCCCTTATAAATCTCGACGTTCATCCCACAAAGTCCCATCGCAAGGGAGAAACACAAACAAATACACAATAACCAGTAGTACACTCACCACTAGTACACTCATTACTACACTCACCACTACAAACCTGTCAACCCCTTATCAGTGCCCTACCTTATTACAGACCAACTCAGATCTTATTGGTCACCCCCCGTGCCCCTTATAAATCTCGACGTTCATCCTACAAAGTCCCATCGCAAGGGACAAACACAAACAAATACACAATAACCACTAGTACACTCACCACTAGTACACTCATTACTACACTCACTACTACATACCTATCAACCCCTTATCAGTGCCCTACCTTATTACAGACCAACTCAGATCTTATTGGTCACCCCCCGTGCCCCTTATAAATCTCGACGTTCATCCTACAAAGTCCCATCGCAAGGGAGAAACACAAACAAATACACAATAACCAGTAGTACACTCACCACTAGTACACTCATTACTACACTCACCACTACAAACCTGTCAACCCCTTATCAGTGCCCTACCATATTACAGACCAACTCAGAACTTATTGGTCACCCCCCGTGCCCCTTATAAATCTCAACGTTCATCCTACAAAGTCCCATCACAAGGGAGAAACACAAACAAATACACAATAACCAGTAGTACACTCACCACTAGTACACTCATTACTACACTCACCACTACAAACCTGTCAACCCCTTATCAGTGCCCTACCTTATTACAGACCAACTCAGATCTTATTGGTCACCCCCCGTGCCCCTTATAAATCTCGACGTTCATCCTTCAAAGTCCCATCGCAAGGGACAAACACAAACAAATACACAATAACCACTAGTACACTCACCACTAGTACACTCATTACTACACTCACCACTACAAACCTGTCAACCCCTTATCAGTGTCCTACCTTATTACAGACCAACTCAGATCTTATTGGTCACCCCCCGTGCCCCTTATAAATCTCGACGTTCATCCTTCAAAGTCCCATCGCAAGGGACAAACACAAACAAATACACAATAACCAGTAGTACACTCACCACTAGTACACTCATTACTACACTCACCACTACAAACCTGTCAACCCCTTATCAGTGCCCTACCTTATTACAGACTAACTCAGATCTTATTGGTCACCCCCCGTGCCCCTTATTAATCTCGACGTTCATCCCACAAAGTCCCATCACAAGGAGAGAGAAACACGAGCGGGCACTATTTATTTATTTATTTTCCCCGTACTGGAGCGTCGGCACTTCGCACGGACCCGGGAACTCCACTTCCACCGGCGCTGAACCGCGTGGGTCGAGCAACGAGACGCGAGCCCCGAATCACTCAGCAGGCGTTTAGAGTCGGGATCGAACCCGCGGACCCCCCCCCCGCTTCCCCCACCCCCACCCCCCCCCCCCCCCACCCCCCCCCCAACATCGGCCTCGGCTCACCGTCCTTGAAGAGCTCGGCCACGAACTTGTCGGACGACTGGTTGAGCAGCGACGCCACGTTGTCGTTCAGTGGGTCCATGTTCTTGGTGAGCCATTGGTCTGCCTGGTACTCCACCTGTACCGGTGAGACCGGTGCAACGTGGGGGGAGGCAGGGGGGGTGGGGGCAGAGAGAGGGGGGGGGGGAGCGGGGGGTTAGGTCTTGGGCAGGAGCGACTCGAGGGGAGAGAGGTGGAGGGAGGGCGGAGGGTGGAGCGGCATTTGGGAGGAGCGGGGGTGAGGGTTGCCACCCGTCAGAGTTTTGTTTTTGGGGGGGGAAAGGTGGAAACTCTAGGGCAGAGAGCCACCCGCTCGCTGGCCCACTCATCCAAACACTCGCACACTCAGCTATCCACCCACTCACTCATCCACCCGCTGACTCACTCACTTATCATCCACTCACTCATCCACTCACTCATTCATCCACCCACTCATTTACCCACCCACTTACTCATCCACCCACTCACACATCCACCCACAAACTCATCCACCCACTCACTCACTCATCCACCCACTCATTCACCCACTCACTCACTCATCCACGCACTCATCCAACCACTCACTCACTCACTCATCCACCCACTCATCCACCCACTCACTCATCCGGCCATGCACTCATCCACCTACTCACTCACTCATCCACCCACTCATCTACTCACTCACTCATCCGGCCACTCATCCACCCATTCACTCACTCATCCACCCACTCACTCACTCATTCACCCACTCACTCATCCACCCACACACTCATCCATCCACTCACTCAATAATCCACCCACTCATCCACCCACCTACTCATTCATCCACCCACTCCCTCATCCACCCATTCACTCACTCACTCACTCATCCACCTACTCATCCACCCACTCACTCATCCACCCACTCATCCACCCACTCACACATCCACCCACTCACTCACTTACTCATCCACCCACTCACTCATCCACCCACTCACTCATTCATCCACACACTCACTCAATCATCCACCGACTCATCCACCCACCCACTCATTCATCCACCCACTCCCTCATCCACCCACTCACTCGTCCATCCACTCATCCACCCACTCACTCACTCACTCATCCACCCGCTCACTCACTCATCCACCCACTCACTCATCCGGCCACACACTTACTCACTCATCCAACCACCCATTTACCCACCCACTCACTCATCCACCCACTCACTCACTCACTCATCCACCCACTCATCCACCCACTCACTCACTCACCCACCCACTCATTCATCCACCCACTCCCTCATCCACCCACTCACTCACTCATCCACCCACTCATCCACCCACTCACTCATCCACCTACTCACTAATCCGGCCACTCACTCATCCAACCACTCACTCACTCACTCATCCACCCACTCACTCATCCACCCACTCACTCATCCGGCCACTCACTTACTAACTCATCCACCCACTCATTTACCCACTCACTCACTCACTCATCCACCCACTCACTCATCCGGCTACTCACTCATTCATCCACCCACTCATTTACCCACCCAATCACTTATCCACCCACTCACTTACTCACTCATCCACCCACTCATCCACCCACTCACTCACCCACCCACTCATTAATCTACCCAATCCCTCATCCACTCACTCACTCATCCACACACTCATCCACCTACTCATCCACCCACTCACTCATCCACCCACTCATCCACCCACTCACACATCCACCCACTCACTCACTTACTCATCCAACCACTCACTCATCCACCCACTCACTCATTCATCCACACACTCACTCAATCATCCACCGACTCATCCACCCACCCACTCATTCATCCACCCAATCCCTCATCCACCCACTCACTCGTCCATCCACTCATCCACCCACTCACTCACTCACTCATCCACCCGCTCACTCACTCATCCACCCACTCACTCATCCGGCCACACACTTATTCACTCATCCAACCACCCATTTACCCACCCACTCACTCATCCACCCACTCACTCACTCACTCATCCACCCACTCATCCACCCACTCACTCACTCACCCACCCACTCATTCATCCACCCACTCCCTCATCCACCCACTCACTCACTCATCCACCCACTCATCCACCCACTCACTCACTCATCCACCTACTCACTAATCCGGCCACTCACTCATCCAACCACTCACTCACTCACTCATCCACCCACTCACTCATCCACCCACTCACTCATCCGGCCACTCACTTACTCACTCATCCACCCACTCATTTACCCACCCACTCACTCACTCACTCATCCACCCACTCACTCATCCGGCAACTCACTCATTCATCCAACCACTCATTTACCCACCCAATCACTTATCCACCCACTCACTTACTCACTCATCCACCCACTCATCCACCCACTCACTCACTCACCCACCCACTCATTAATCTACCCAATCCCTCATCCACTCACTCACTCATCCACCCACTCATCCACCCACTCACATACTCACCCACCCACCCACTCATTAATTTACCCACTCCCTCATCCACCCACCCACTCACTCATTCACTCATCCACCCACTCATCCACCCACCCACTCACTCACTCATCCACCCACTCACTCAACCGGCCACTCACTCATCCAACCACTCACTCACTCACTCCTCCACCCACTCACTCATCCACCCACTCACTCATCCGGCCACTCGCTTACTCACTCATCCACCCACTCATTTACCCACCCACTCACCCACTCACTTACTCACTCATCCACCCACTCACTCACCCACCCACTCACCTACTCACTCATCCACCCATTGCCGTCAATCAATTCATCGTCGCCACGTCGTCAACGTGGCTCACCTTGCCGGCGTAGTGGACGATGATGAAGTCGCACTTCTCCTTCACTTGCCGCGGCTTCTGGAACTTGGGGTTGCTCCCCTGCTCCTGCCCCAGTTTGTCCACGAAGCTCTTGTCCGTCGCCTTCGGGAACCAACACTCCTCGTCCAGCAGCGCCAGCACGCCGGGCGGGTTGTTCTAGGGAGGGGATGGAGGGTGCAGGAGGGACGACGCCGCACGTGGCCGTGGGGGGTTACGATAGCGGGGAGGGCAGCACCACACACGCAGTGTCCCTCCATGTCGATAGAGTGAGGGTCACTCTATATCTACTGAGTGAGTGTCTCTACTGAGGGTCTCTACTGAGTGAGAGTCTCTACTGAGGGTCTCTACTGAGTGAGGGTTTCTACTGAGTGAGGGTCTCTACTGAGAGTCTCTACTGAGAGTCTCTACTGAGTGAGAGTTTCTACTGAGAGTCTCTACTGAGTGAGAGTCTCTACTGAGAGTCTCTACTGAGTGAGAGTCTCTACTGAGTGAGAGTCTCTACTGAGAGTCTCTACTGAGTGAGAGTCTCTACTGAGTGAGAGTCTCTACTGAGTGAGGGTCTCTACTGAGTGAGGGTCTCTACTGAGGGTCTCTACTGAGTGAGGGTCTCTACTGAGTGAGGGTCTCTACTGAGTGAGGGTCTCTACTAAGGGTCTCTACTGAGTGAGAGTCTCTACTGAGTGAGAGTCTCTACTGAGTGAGGGTCTCTACTGAGGGTCTCTACTGAGTGAGGGTCTCTACTGAGTGAGGGTCTCTACTGAGTGAGTGTCTCTACTGAGGGTCTCTACTGAGTGAGAGTCTCTACTGAGTGAGAGTCTCTACTGAGGGTCTCTACTGAGTGAGAGTCTCTACTGAGAGTCTCTACTGAGTGAGTGTCTCTACTGAGGGTCTCTACTGAGTGAGAGTCTCTACTGAGGGTCTCTACTGAGTGAGAGTCTCTACTGAGTGAGGGTCTCTACTGAGTGAAAGTCTCTACTGAGTGAGGGTCTCTACTGAGTGAGAGTCTCTACTGAGTGAGGGTCTCTACTGAGTGAGGGTCTCTACTGAGAGTCGCTACTGAGTGAGGGTCTCTACTGAGTGAGAGTCTCTACTGAGTGAGCGTCTCTACTGAGTGAGGGTCTCTACTGAGTGAGAGTCTCTACTGAGTGAGGGTCTCTACTGAGTGAGAGTCTCTACTGAGAGTCTCTACTGAGTGAGGGTCTCTACTGAGGGTCTCTACTGAGTGAGGGTCTCTACTGAGTGAGAATCTCTACTGAGTGAGAGTCTCTACTGAGAGTCTCTACTGAGTGAGAGTCTCTACTGAGTGAGAGTCTCTACTGAGTGAGAGTCTCTACTGAGAGTCTCTACTGAGTGAGAGTCTCTACTGAGTGAGAGTCTCTACTGAGTGAGAGACTCTACTGAGTGAGAGTCTCTACTGAGGGTCTCTACAGAGTGAGGGTCTCTTCTGAGTGAGGGTCTCTACTGAGTGAGGGTCTCTACTGAGTGAGGGTCTCTACTGAGTGAGGGTCTCTACTGAGTGAGGGTCTCTACTGAGTGAGAGTCTCTTCTGAGTGAGGGTCTCTTCTGAGTGAGGGTCTCTACTGAGTGAGAGTCTCTACAGAGTGAGAGTCTCTACTGAGTGAGAGTCTCCACTGAGTGAGAGTCTCTACTGAGAGTCTCTACTGAGTGAGAGTCTCTACTGAGTGAGAGTCTCTACTGAGTGAGAGTCTCTACTGAGAGTCTCTACTGAGTGAGAGTCTCTACTGAGGGTATCTACTGAATGAGGGTCTCTACTGAGTGAGGGTCTCTTCTGAGAGTCTCTACTGAGTGAGGGTCTCTACTGAGTGAGGGTCTCTACTGAGGGTCTCTACTGAGCGAGAGTCTCTACAGAGTGAGAGTCTCTACTGAGAGTCTCTACTGAGTGAGGGTCTCTACTGAGAGTCTCTACTGAGCGACTCTCTGCGGACTCACCGCGCGCTCTATGAGCTCGATGCAGGGCTGCAGGTCGAGTCCGAAGTCGATGAAGTTCCACTCGATGCCCTCCCGCTGGTACTCCTCCTGCTCCAGGATGAACATCGTGTGGTTGAACAGCTGCTGCAGCTTTTCGTTCGTGTAGTTGATGCACAGCTGCTCGAACGAGTTCAGCTGTGGCCGGATCCGTTGTGTGTGGTGGGGGGGGGGGAGTGGGGGGGGGCAAGGGTCCACAGTGAGGGGGGGGGGGGTGGAAGGACGTACGCAGGTGAACTCGCACGCAGGTGAACTCGCACGCAGGTGAACTCGCGCACAGGTGAACTCGCACGCAGGTGAACTCGCACGCAGGTGAACTCGCGCACAGGTGAACGCGCGCGCTGAAGAGCGGGCATACGCCGTCAGCGTAGTGTGCACCGTCATCATCACCGCCGTCATCGTCAACGTCACCATGGTCATCATCCTCACCACCACCACCGCCACCGCCATCATCATCATCATCATCCTCGTCACCAATCACGGTGGAAGGGGAGGGAGAGGTGCACGGCCGCTTGGTGGGTTTAACAAAGACCCCCCACCCTCGCTACCACCCCCACGTTACCACCCCCACGTTACCACCCCCACGTTACACGCTGCGACAATCGGAGGACCTCGCATTGCTACGACGGTCGACAGGCGAACCTCGAAGATCTCGAAGCCGGCGATGTCGAGGATGCCGATGAAGGAGGCGCCCTGTCGGTGGGTCTTGTCCAGGGTTTTGTTCACGCGGAAGACGAGCCAGCGGAACAGGCGGTCGTACAGCGCCTTGGCCAGCGCCTCTACAGCGAAGTCGGCCTGGAGCGAGACGGGGATGAAGGAAGCATGGAGGGTGAGGGCACGGGGACAGAATCTCACGTGTGCGCGGGTGGGTGGGTGGGTGTGTGGGTGGGTGGGTGGGTGAGTGGGTGGGTGGGTGAGTGGGTGAGTGGGTGTGTGGGTGAGTGAGTGGGTGGGTGAGTGGGTGTGTGGGTGAGTGGGTGAGTGGGTGGGTGGGTGAGTGGGTGGGTGGGTGGGTGAGTGGGTGGGTGGGTGCGTGGGTGAGTGAGTGGGTGTGTGGGTGGGTGTGTGGGTGAGTGGGTGGGTGAGTGGGTTGGTGAGTGCGCGGGTGGGTGGGTGAGTGGGTGGGTGGGTGTGTGCGCGGGTGGGTGGGTGAGTGGGTGAGTGAGTGGGTGGGTGGGTGAGTGGGTGGGTGGGTGGGTGAGTGGGTGTGTGGGTGGGTGAGTGGGTGTGTGCGCGGGTGGGTGGGTGAGTGGGTGTGTGGGTGGGTGAGTGGGTGAGTGGGTGTGTGGGTGGGTGAGTGGGTGTGTGGGTGCGTGGGTGAGTGGGTGGGTGGGTGAGTGGGTGTGTGGGTGAGTGGGTGGGTGAGTGAGTGGGTGGGTGAGTGGGTGGGTGAGTGAGTGAGTGGGTGGGTGGGTGGGTGAGTAGGTGAGTGGGTGAGTGGGTGAGTGGGTGTGTGGGTGGGTGAGTGGGTGTGTGGGTGGGTGCGTGGGTGTGTGTGTGGGTGAGTGGGTGGGTGAGTGAGTGGGTGGGTGAGTGGGTGAGTGGGTGGGTGGGTGAGTGGGTGGGTGGGTGGGTGAGTGGGTGTGTCGGTGGGTGAGTGTGTGTGTGGGTGGGTGCGTGGGTGAGTGGGTGGGTGAGTGGGTGCGTGATTGAGTGAGTGGGAGTGTGGGTGAGTGTGTGGGTGAGTGTGTGGGCGAGTGTGTGGGTGAGTGGGTGAGTGACTGACTGAGTGGGTGGGTGGATGGGTAGGCAAGTGGGTGAGTGGGTGGGTGAGTCGGTGAGTGACTAAGTGAGTGGGTGGGTGGATGGGTAGGCAAGTGAACGAGTGGGTGGGTGAGTTTGTGTGTGGATGAGTGAGTGGGTGCGTGGGTGGGTGAGTGGGTGACTGACTGAGTGAGTGGGTGGGTGGATGGGTAGGCAAGTGGGTGAGTAGGGTGGGTGAGTAGGTGCGTGGGTGAGTGACTGAGTGAGTCGGTGTGTGAGTCAGCATGTCGCTGGGTGAGTTCGCAAGTGAGTGAGCGAGCGGGTGGGCGGGCGGATGAGCGGGCTGGTCGAGCAGCTGGGTGAGCGAGTGGGTTCGCGGGCGCGTGAGCGAATGGGTGAGTAAGTGAACGGGTTCGTGAGCATGTCGCTGGGCTGCGCAGAGTCAGCAAGCGATGAATGAGCGAGCGGGCGGGGTGAGCGGGCGGGCGAGCGGGTGAGCAGCTGGGCGAGCGAGCTTGGCGAACGAGTGGGTTAGCGGTTGGCTGAGTGAATGGGTGCGCGACACAATACGCCCGGGTCGAGTTGGCAAGTGAGTGACCGAGCGAGTGAGTGAGCGAGGGAGCGAGCGAGTGAGCACCTGCTCCTTGGTCTGCGCCCGCTGCACGACGTCACGGCCGACCTTGATGCGCGGCGTGAGGATGGCGCGCGTGAACTCCGTCACCGGCATGCCCAGCAGGTGGCTCACCTTCTGCGCGGCTGGAGGAGCGACGTCGCGGAGGGCACAGCGCACGCCGAGCGGTCAAAGAACCGCGCCACTCACCCCGCGTCGCCACGGCGCCCTCTACGAACCTCACGAATGATCCCCGTGGCCTCTAAACAGTCTCTGTGACTTGCCTCGTGACCTCTCTGTGACTTGCCTCGTGACCTCTCTGTGACTTGCCTCGTGACCTCTCTGTGACTTGCCTCGTGACCTCTCTGTGACTTGCCTCGTGACCTCTCTACGATGCCCGTGACCTCTAAGCAGTCTCTGTGAATTCTAGATTTAAAGCTTTCGTGACTGCAAGGATCCATACTCTTTGGTTCTATTCGGTAAAGCCACGTAGGTAAAAAATAAAACAACAACAATCACGACGTTTCGGCCACAACACAAGCGGCCTTCATCAGAAGGCCGCTTGTGTTGTGGCCGAAACGTCGTGATTTTTGTTGTTTTATTTTTTTACCTACGTGACTTTACCGAATAGAACCAAAGAGTACTGTCTCTGTGACTAGCCTCGTGACCTCTCTGTGATCCCCGTGACCTCTCTACGATGCCCGTGACCTCTCTACGATGCCCGTGACCTATCTACAACCCCTGTGACCTTCCTACTTGACCTCCCCGCGACCCCTCCCTGATCTCTATGATCTCCCTGTGACCTCCCTACGACACGAGTGATGTCCCCGTGACCTCTCTATGATTCCCGTGACCTTTCTAGAATTCCTCTGAATTTTTCGTGAGCTCTGAGTGATCACTGTGACCTCCGAGTTAACTTGCGTGACCTTACCGTGACCCCGCACTACAAATTTGGCCTCTCCGTAATTTTTTTTTTACAATCCACGTGAGCTGACCTTGACCCCTCACAATGCCCACGACCTGTCCGTGACCCCCAGCAAAACTTCTGAATCACCTCCGCTATCCTTCCTGCCTCCCGCCGCGGGACTTCTCTCTACAATCCCTGCGACCTTCGCAGTGACTTCTCCGTGACATCTCCGTGAGTGACCCCCTGCGTGTCCCCTCCCACCCCCCCACCCCCACATCGAGTGACTCCCCCCCCCCGTTAGCGAGGGTACCCGTGTTGTCCGGCATGGAGGCCTGGTCTGTGTTCCTCTCCTTCTTGAACTCGATGTTTCCGAACTGGAGCACGGCCGACACCACCTTGAAGATGGCTGCACACCATGGAGAGACAGAGCAGGAACCACACTGATGACCACCACCACCAGCAGCAGCAGCGGCGGCGGTGGTGGTGGTGGAGGCGGCTATTGGGGTAGAGGGGTGGCTATCAGGGTAGAGAAATGGGTGGGTAGATGGGTGGGTAGATGGGTGGGTGTGAGTGGGTAGATGGGTGGGTGGGTAAATGGGTGGGTGGGTAGATGAGTGGGTGGATGGTTCAGTGGATGGGTAGATGGGTGGGTGGGTGGGTGGTTCGATGGGTGGGTAAATGGGTGGGTGGGTAGAGGGATGGGGGGCTATCGGGGTGGAGTAATGGGTGGGTAGATGGGTGGGTGGATGGGTGGGTGGATGGGTGGATGGGTACATGGGTGGGTAGATCGGTGGGTAGATCGGTGGGTGGGTAGATGGGTGGGTACATGGGTGGGTCGATCGGTGGGTGGGTAGATGGGTGGGTAGATGGGTGGGTCAATCGGTGGGTGGGTAGATGGGTGGGTAAATGGGTGGGTAGATGGGTGGGCAAGTGGATGGGTGGGTGGATATTGGTGTAGATGGGTGGGTGGGCAGGTGGATGGGTGGGTGGGTGGCTATCGGGGTACAGAGATGTGTGGGTGAGTGTTTAGGTGGGTGGGTGGGGGCAGCTGTGAGGGTATAAAGGTGGGTGGGTGGGTATGGTGGGCGGATATGTAACTGGATGACGCAGGTCACGCTTGCACATGAGGCTATAATCCTGCTCTATTGAGTTCACACCTGCTGAAATAAACATTGATAGATAAATAGATCATTGAATGAATGGGCAGACAAGATTGATAGATGTATGGATGGACAGGTGGTAGATGGATGAATGCATTAATGGATTGAAAGATGATGAACAAATAGATGAATGGATGATGAATGGAAAGACGGATGATGAATGGATAGATGGATGAATGGATGATGAATGGATAGAAAGTGATGAAAGGAAAGACGGATGATGAATGGATAGATGGATGAATGGATGATGAATGGATAGAGAATGATGAATGGATAGATGGATGAATAGATGATGAATGGATAGATGGATGTAAGGAAAGATGGATGAATGGATGATGAATGGATAGAGAATGATGAATGGAAAGACAGATGATGAATGGATAGATGGATGAATGGAAGATGAATGGATAGAGAATGATGAATGGATAGATGGATGAATCGATGATGAATGGATAGATGGATGATGAATGGATAGACGGATGTAGGGAAAGATGGATGATGAATGGATTGACAAGATAGATGATGGGAGATAAATATCGATGGATAGATAGATAAAGACTGAAGAATACAGAGATAGATGTATGGATAAATAAATATTTACAAGTATGGAGAGACAGATGAATGAGAGATGCATATACTGTATCTATTTCTACATTCACTTAATGGATGGATAGATACAGATAGGTAGACGGATAGAGAGACTTAAATGTATTTATATATAGTGTGTGTGCATTTCATAGACAAATACCTGAATGCATAGATAGACAGATGGGTAGAAATACGGGGGATCGATATAGGGATGAATGGATATATACTAAATTAACAGAATGACGAATCGGCAGACAGACAGAGAGAGGAAGATCGATGACACAGAGATCGCGGCAGAGTGAACTACAATGGGGTAGAGAGTGAATCAGAATATTTATTTATCCCGGAGAAATCCCACGAGCTATGAACCTCTTTCTTTCGCAGACATCCAGCAGGGGCATGGGGCCAGTAAGTTACAGCAACAAACATCACAACAACAAACAACAGCACAACAACAAACATCACAACAACAAACAACAGCACAACAACAAACATTACAAGAACAAACAACAGCACAACAACAAACATCACAACAACAAACAACAGCACAACAACAAACATCACAACAACAAACAACAGCACAACAACAAACATCACAACAACAAACAACAGCACAACAACAAACATCACAACAACAAACAACAGCACAACAACAAACATCACAACAACAAACAACAGCACAACAACAAACATCACAACAACAAACAACAGCGCAACAACAAACATCACAACAACAAACAATAGCACAACAACAAACATCACAACAACAAACAACAGCACAACAACAAACATCACAACAACAAGCAACAGCACAACAACAAACATCACAACAACAAACAACAGCACAACAACAAACATCACAACAACAAACAACAGCACAACAACAAACAACAGCACAACAACAAACAGCGCAACAAAAACGACAGGAGTGGAAAGTATAGGAACGGTGAGCAATCAAAGGCTTGAGCGAGGCCTTCATCCAGCAGTGGAATGATCATGGCCATTGCATTGAACACAATTTGGACGCCGCGGTGGCGAAATGTTGACTACCTCGCCTGGTACACAGGAGGTCGTGGGCTCCATCCCGAACCTAAAGCCGGAATATTTGGAGTTTGCGTGTCTCTCTCTCTCTCATCATTATCATCATCACGGTGGCTAGGAGATGTTAACTACCTCGCCAGGAATACAGGAGGTAGTGGGCTCGATCCCGAACCTAAAGCCGGAATATTTGGAGTTTGCGTGTCTCGCTCTCTCATTATCATCATCATCATAATCACGGTGGCTAGGAGATGTTAACTACCTCGCCTGGTACACAGGAGGTCGTGGGCTCGATCCCGAACGTAAAGCCGTAATATTTGGAGTTTGCGTGTCTCTCTCTCATCATCACAGTGGCTAGGAGATGTTAACTACCTCGCCTGGTATACAGGAGGTCGTGGGCTCGATCCCGAACCTAAAGCCGGAATATTTGGAGTTTCCCCGTGGTTGAGCGGATTTTTCTCCGGGTCCTCCCGTTTATACCCCCCCTCCCCCTTCCACATTTATAATCGACATCGCCACGTGTTCCCGGTTATTTGGCTGCCACTAAAATTTCCACAACGACGGTAAGCCGGGTTCTCTTCTGCGCATATATAACACAGCGAGCTCAGTGTGGGTGCCTTAACGTGGTAAAAATAATACCAAACATTTTTTTGTTAAAGGAGTTTAAATTGATATTATTGGTTCTTTCGGTGAAGTCACGTCGATAGAAAATAAAAAATGAAACAAAATAAAAAAAAAGATAAAATCACGAAGTAAAATTTAAATTGATAAAATCATAATAGCAACAACAAAAAAACCACGAAGTTTCGATCGCAACACAAGCGGTATTTGTATTACTATTATTATTATTTTCTATCTACGTGACTTTACCAAAAGAACCAAGAATGTGAATTCCTGCGGTCACGAAAGTTTCAAGTAAAAAAAAAACAAAGTTAAAGTTAAGTTTGAGTAAAGGTGCATGGTGCCCGATGCGATGGACCCACAGCTGAGCTCCTCCTGGCTGATGCCCATGATCGCCATGGCATCGACGGTCTCAATGAGCATCTCCTGGTCCGACTGGCCAGGCACGGGCACGTAGCCAAAGGACATGAAGTGATACTTGGTGAACTCCTCCAGCAAGAACTCCTCTGCTCGCACGCACGCAGACACCCACACACACAGAGACACACACAGACACACACGGACGCACCCACAAAGATAAAGACAAAGATCCCCCGTATAGCCTTAACAGACTGTAGGGGCAAGTGCTGTTAGCGAGCACCTATGAAGGCCGTAACGGTACACGAGGGGGTGGGTGGCCAGCACCACGCCCGACCGCCTTTGTCTCCTCAGTGGCAATGTTTACACACCGCACCGGGTACTCATTTGAGGCTGAGTCGACCTAGGGGAGGCCCGGGACCGGTTCAGATAATCGTCACTGGTGTTGGCCGTGAGCGGGAATCGAACCCGGGTCGCCAGGTTCATAGCGCAGCGCGCTAACCGCTACACTACCGCTCCCACACACAAAGACACACGCGCACGCACACGCGCACACACAGACACACACACACGGACGCACCCACACACACGCGCGCACGCATACACACAAAGTGACACACGCATGCAGACACGCGCACACACACACACGCACACACAGACACACACACAGGCACACACAACACGCACGCACGCACACACACGCCGCCAGTAATTACAACTAGGTTCATCAGGCGACAGCCAGATTTGGATTGTAAATGTTGTGGCTTGGCTTTCCAACACACCGGTGTGCTGTACGAGTATACTACACTATACACTACAATATACACTACTATACACTACACTATACACTACACTATACACTACACTATACAATACACTATACAATACACTATACACTACTATACATTACACTATACACTACTATACACTACACTATACACTACTATACACTACACTATACAATACACTACTATACACTATACACTACACGATACACTACACTATACACTACACTATTTTACACTACACTATACAGTACACTATACACTACACTATACACTACTATACACTACACTATACAATACACTATACACTACACTATACACTACTATACACTACACTATACACTACACTATTTTACACTACACTATACACTACACTATACACTACACTATACACCAGTGCTGTAAAAGTGACGAATCGGCCACGTTCTATTTACGTGACAACCCTTACTAATTGGCTGTGTCGGCTGGTGGCGGGTTTTAACGACACAACATTTAAACATTTACGCGATCTAACCTCGAAAAAACCCCTCTATCATGGATGATATTGGTTCGCGAAAGCCTACCACGTGTTAAACTGATAATGTCTTGCAGTGGGTTTAGTCTCCATCACACAACCCGTCTGTGCTGTGCTAAGTAACGAATTGGCCAAGTGTTCTGTTTACGTGAACACAGCCCTTACAAGTTGCCTGCGTCGGGTGGTGGCGGGTTTCACGACATATTTATATACCCACGCGATCTAACCCCCCCACCCCCACAAAAAAAAAAACCTCTATTATGGATAATATTGGTCGCAAAAGTCTATGACTACTGCTACTACTCCGTGTTACTGGTAGTAATCTCCTGGTTACACCACCACCAGCCCACAGGGGATTATTGTGTCCGTCCGTCCGTCGTGTATAAAAAAAAATGGTAGGGGTGGGGCTGGGTGGAGAGGGGAGGGTGGGGAGGGGCTGGGTGGGGAGGGAGGGGCTGGGTGGGGGGTGGGAGGAGTGGGGCTGGGTGGGGAGGGGCTGCTCACCCCGTGGTGCCCCCCTTATAAAACTCAACGTTTAACCTACTCACGCCGGCTTGTGCCCACGCCCTCACAGTCGGGCAAATTGTGCGGAACGCACCACGTGGTGGTGCCGCCGTTGTTGACCCTGGCCATTGACCGAGCAAACCCAACGTTCCAACTACCAGCACCTTCCGCAGGAGAACGTGTTTAAATTGACGGTGACCACCCCCCCCCCCTCCCCCGTCTCCTCCTCCTTACCCTTCTGCTTATCGCTGGCGCCTGCGACGAGGTAGTAGAAGATGTGGAAGCTGCGCTCGTCTCTCGCTTGACGCACCGCGCGAGATTTCTCCAGGAGGTCTGAGGACGCCGTCAAGGAGTTGCTTCCGCCGTTGTTGTTGTTGTTGTCGTTTGTTGTTGTTGTTGTTGTTTCCTCAAATCTTGTAACTCAATTTTAACCCACTTCCCAATGTGCTATCGACTGCAAACTCGGTATACGTTGTGTCATACTGATGACAATACTATATTTAATCTTAACAAAAAAAATATTTCTAAAACATTTTTTAATATGTTAGATGTTTCGGCTTGGGTCTAATTGTCCACGCTCAACTCACGTTGGCTGTAAATCGCCCACGGCCCCCCCCCCCAACGCTGTGACAAGCCTCGGGGCCACTTCCCGAAGTCGTGGAGTTCTGCCGTTACTACAGCACATTGATGTTTACGACGTGACGATCGATCTACTGCTGGATGGCTGCTATGTACATTTCATGAAAGCTTGTTTTAAAATGTTTTTTTTAAATAAAGCTTTTTTTTTAATTGTTGTAACTTTACGAGCTCGCCCACTCTGATTCATTCTCGCAGCGGCAGCGGCTTTTGGCTCGGCCACCGGACAAAGGCGGAGGTCACCGCGGCCGTCTGGAACGCTCTTTCCCTTCCGGTATTAGGAAGTCACTGCAAGCTGTGCAACTTTTCAATCTCGATTGACAAACTCGTTTATTTAGAACTGGTTGTTGTTGTTGTTGTGTTTAGTTTGTTGTTCTTCCACCGCACCTCGGATTAGCACGGTTGGCTACGTACGGTGCGAAAGAAGTTCAACGTACATACATACTACTGTACACCACACAACACGTTGCCATACACTACACTCCTAACACAAAACACTATACTATACATTACACTACTACACTATGCACTACTGCACTACCTACTGATATATTACTACACTACTATGCATTGCAGCGTTATTAAGATGCCAATGGAGCTATGCCCTTCGACATCACCCAGATAGAAAACTCATTTCTTTAGAACTGCTTTTTTGTAAATGTAGAACTGCATTAGCGCGGCGATGTTGACCACACACCGCACCGTTTACCAATTTCAGTCCGAGTGGACCTAGGGGGAGGCCAATGCCCGCGTCAGATCATCGTCACAGGCGTTGGTGGCCGTGAGCGGGAGTCGAACTTGGGTTGGCAGGGTTCGTAGCGCAGCGTAGCGCTGAACCGCTACATTCACGCGCAGAGATTGGCAGATTCATTTCTTTAGAACTGCTTTTTGTTGTGTAGTATGTTGTCCTTCCCCGCACATCCGATTATCGCGGTGGGCTACGTACGGTGCGAAAGAAGTTCAACAAACATACGTGCTGACGATGATGGTGGTGGTGGTGCTGATGATGATGATGGTGCTGATCGTGATGATGGTGGTGCTGATGATGATGATGGTGCTGATGATGATGGTGGTGGTGGTGATGATGGTGGTGGTCATGATGATGGTGGTAGTGGTGGTGGTGATGATGGTGGTGGTGGTGATGATGATGGTGGTAGTGGTGATCGTGATGATGGTGGTGCTGATGATGATGGTGGTGGTGGTGCTGATGATGATGGTGGTGGTGCTGATAATAATGTTGGTGGTGGAGCTGATCGTGATGATGGTGGTGGTGGTGGTGCTGATGATGATGGTGGTGGTGGTCTTGATGATGATGGTGGTGGTGGTGGCGATGATGATCGTGGTGGTGGTGATGATGGTGGTGGTGGTGATGATGGTGGTAGTGGTGGTGATGATGGTGGTGGTGCTGATGATGATGGTGGTGGTGCTGATGATGATGGTGGTGCTTATGATGATGATGGTGGTGGTGCTGATGATGATGATGGTGGTGGTGGTGCGACTGACGCCACAACCGCTCTCTCTGCCGACCATCACAAAATCTTCTTTGTCATTCTGTTACACCTCCTACCGACTCCGACTTCCCTTGCTGCTCCCAACACGTACCCCTCCTCAACCCTGCCAAGCCAAGCCCTTGCCACCCCAAACTCACAGTAGCCAGAACATTGCTCGCTGGGCAGAAGCTCCCTCAATCTGTGACTTGAAGCTTTCGTGACTGCAGGGATCACATACTCTTTGGTTCTTTCGGTAAAGTCATCACGTCGTAAGTATAATTTTTATTTTATACTGGAAGGAACCTCCTGGTTACACCGCCAGCCCACAGGGGAGTATTGTGTCCGTCCGTCCGTCCGTCGTGCATCCAAAAATTGGAGGGGTGGGGCTGGGTGGAGGGTGGGGTGGGGCTGGGTGGGGGTGGGAGGGGTGGGGCTGGGTGGGGAGGGACTGCTCACCCCGTGGTGCCCTTATAAAACTCAACGTTTAACCTACTCACGCCGGCTTGTGCCCGCCCTCACAGTCGGGCATATTGTGCGGAATACACCACGTGGTGGTGCCGTTGACCCTGGCCATTGACCGAGCAACCCAACGTTCCTACCAGCTCCCTCCACAGGAATGTGTTACCTACGTAATCTCATTTTATACCCACGTGACTTTACCGAAAGAACCAAAGAGTATAGAAGCTCCCTCTTTTTGCTCCGCTGTCCGGTTATGGATCTAACCAAGGCCGTAGCCAAGGAGTCAACGTTGGGGGGGAGGGGGGACCAAATCTTCTAGGGGGTCTGGGGGTCCCCCCCACCATAAAAAAATCTCAATTTGAAAACTAATTTGCTGCCTAAAATATAAAAAAATAAAATCACTTACACATAGGATAGACTTTTTTTTACAATAATGTCTAATCGTCTATTGTATTACATTGCTCTGTTTTAATTTTTGTTTTTACCTTTTCTTGTTTCATTGTATGTAATGGCAGAGATTAGGGATTTATAAAGTACAACCATAACCACAATTATATAAACAGAAATCAATTTCATAGCAATATATTGGGGGGGACATTTTGGATCTAAATCCCCCTTCCCAAACCCCCCCACCCCCACCCCCTATCATGGTGAACACATTGTCAGCGAGATCACCGATTCTGGTCTTCTGCCTACAGTAGCACACACACACAAAGATCCCCCGTATAGCCTTTACAGACTGTAGGGGCAAGTGCTGTTAGCGAGCACCTGTGAAGGCCGGAACGGTTCACGAGGGGATGGGTGGCCAGCACCACGTCCGACCGCCTTTGTCTCCCCCAGTGGCGATGTTTACACACCGCACCAGGTACTCATTTGAGGCTGAGTCGACCTAGGGGAGGCCCAGAACCGGCTAAAATAATCGTCACTGCTGTTGGCCGTGAGCGGGAATCGAACCCGGGTCGTCAGATTCGTAGCACAGCGTAGCGCTAGCCGCTACACTATCGCTCCCCACACACACAGCACACGCAGACACACACACGCAGACACACACACGCAGACACACACACGCAGACACACACACGCAGACACACACACAGACACACACACAGAAACACACACGCACGGGGCATCTCATAGCTTCACCACGTGCCTTGTAGGGACTGAGTCTTTGATCAGCAGTCAACCAATGATCGTGCCGATTAGATGTACTCGCGTCCGATATGGCTGTTGTTCACAATGTCACCCAATTATTTTCTAACAAAAAATTAAAGAGCACCCCACCACCACGCGCACATACATAGCGGACATCGGCGAAAAGGAGCTTCACAGCTCATCGGATTTCTCCGCGAGGACGACTAAGTCGCGTTAATAGAAAACAAACAAAAAAATCAACAACAAAAAATTAAAAATGCTGAAATTAAATGAAAATAATGTAAATGAATACAAATGGCATTCTGCCGCGGCGATTGAAACGAGGCTTGAGCGCCTTCTGGCTTTTGAAGGATACAGGTCTCGATGTTTGCACCCACGATGTAGCCCGTCACGTCAAAGTTGATCTTGATGAACTTGCCCTGGTGGGGGGTGGTGGTGTGGGTTGGGGTGGGTGATGGAGGGGTAGGAGGGCACGTGGGTAAGAATATTCAACATTTAACCCCCCCCCCCCCCTCCTCCTCCTGCACACACAACAACAACACCAACAACATTCTTTTGCGTGTTTCTTTATTTTTGTTATAATTATTATTATCATTAACGGGATGGAGAAACGTGTTTAGCTGCTGCCGAGGAAGGAGGGAGGGGTTGGGGGGGGAGGTAAATTAAAGGAAATCGCGCACGCATGCACGGTTGTACGCACGCATGAACGGTTGTACGCACGCATGCACAGTCGTACGCACGCATGAACGGCACCCGCATGAAGCCAGGGACGCCGTTTGGAGTCCGTCGATTGTAAGAAAAGTTTCCGAACGTCGCGTCGACGTTCGGAAACTACTTTTCCGAAACCACGTAGAAGGGAAACAATAAGATAATTAATTCGTCAATTTTTCTTTGTTGTGGTTTTCCACACCTGATGATGATGATTGCTGCTGCTTGTGTTGCAGCCGAAACGTCGTGAGAATTTAATTGTTTTATATTTTTATTATTTTACTGTTTCACTTCTACGTGGTGGTGACTTTAACCGAAAGAACCAAGAGTATGAATCCCTGCAGTCACGAAAGCTTTAAATCGAATTTTTTTTCCCTAAACCGTTTCCCTTCATCTCCGGCCCATCGCGGAGTTCAAATCGCCGCCCCGCGTCGGTAGAGGTTGTCGCCGAGGTGTGCGGTTGGAACCCGACGGGCAGACCTGGAGATCTCAACCTGGCTCTAAGCAGACGACGCGGGCGTCAGTGGCGGGGGAGATATCTGAGCTGTACCCCTGCCATGGCTGACGTCAGTGGCAGGGGGAGATATCTGAGCTGTACCCCTGCCATGGCTGGCGTCAGTGGCAGGGGGAGATATCTGAGCTGTCCCCTGCCACGGCTGACGTCAGTGGCAGGGGAGATATCTGAGCTGTCCCCTGCCACGGTGGACGTCAGTGGCGGGGGAGATATCTGAGCTGTCCCCTGCCACGGCTGACGTCAGTGGCAGGGGGAGATATCTGAGCTATACCCCTGCCACGGCTGGCGTCAGTGGCAGGGGGAGATATCTGAGCTGTCCCCTGCCACGGCTGGCGTCAGTGGCAGGGGGAGATATCTGAGCTGTGCCCCTGCCATGGCTGGCGTCAGTGGCAGGGGGAGATATCTGAGCTGTCCCCTGCCACGGCTGACGTCAGTGGCAGGGGGAGATATCTGAGCTATACCCCTGCCACGGCTGGCGTCAGTGGCAGGGGGAGATATCTGAGCTGTCCCCTGCCACGGCTGGCGTCAGTGGCAGGGGGAGATATCTGAGCTGTGCCCCTGCCATGGCTGGCGTCAGTGGCAGGGGGAGATATCTGAGCTGTCCCCTGCAACGGCTGGGGTCAGTGGCAGGGGGAGATATCTGAGCTATACCCCTGCCATGGCTGGCGTCAGTGGCAGGGGGAGATATCTGAGCTGTCCCCTGCCACGGCTGGCGTCAGTGGCAGGGGGAGATGTCTGAGCTGTCCCCTGCCACGGCTGACGTCAGTGGCAGGGGGAGATATCTGAGCTGTCCCCTGCCACGGCTGGGGTCAGTGGCAGGGGGAGAGATATCTGAGCTGTCCCCTGCCACGGCTGGCGTCAGTGGCAGGGGGAGATATCTGAGCTGTCCCCTGCCACGGCTGGGGTCAGTGGCAGGGGGAGATGTCTGAGCTGTCCCCTGCCACGGCTGACGTCAGTGGCAGGGGGAGATATCTGAGCTGTCCCCTGCCACGGCTGGGGTCAGTGGCAGGGGGAGATGTCTGAGCTGTCCCCTGCCACGGTTGACATCAATGGCGGGGGAGATATCTGAGCTGTCCCCTGCCACGGCTGGCGTCAGTGGCAGGGGGAGATATCTTAGCTGTCCCCTGCCACGGCTGGCGTCAGTGGCAGGGGGAGATATCTGAGCTGTCCCCTGCCACGGCTGGGGTCAGTGGCAGGGGGAGATATCTGAGCTGTCCCCTGCCACGGCTGGGGTCAGTGGCAGGGGGAGATATCTGAGCTGTCCCCTGCCACGGTTGACATCAATGGCGGGGGAGATATCTGAGCTGTCCCCTGCCACGGCTGGCGTCAGTGGCAGGGGGAGATATCTGAGCTGTCCCCTGCCACGGTTGACATCAATGGCGGGGGAGATATCTGAGCTGTCCCCTGCCACGGCTGGCGTCAGTGGCAGGGGGAGATATCTGAGCTGTCCCCTGCCACGGCTGGCGTCAGTGGCAGGGGGAGAAATCTGAGCTGTACCCCTGCCACGGCTGGGGTCAGTGGCAGGGGGAGATATCTGAGCTGTACCCCTGCCACGGCTGGGGTCAGTGGCAGGGGGAGATATCTGAGCTGTACCCCTGCCATGGCTGACGTCAGTGGCAGGGGGAGATATCTGAGCTGTACCCCTGCCATGGCTGGCGTCAGTGGCAGGGGGAGATATCTGAGCTGTCCCCTGCCACGGCTGGCGTCAGTGGCAGGGGGAGATATCTGAGCGGTCCCCTGCCACGGCTGGCGTCAGTGGCAGGGGGAGATATCTGAGCTGTCCCCTGCCACGGCTGGGGTCAGTGGCAGGGGGAGATATCTGAGCTGTACCCCTGCCACGGCTGGCGTCAGTGGCAGGGTGAGATATCTGAGCTGTCCCCTGCCACGGCTGGGGTCAGTGGCAGGGGGAGATATCTGAGCTGTCCCCTGCCACGGCTGGCGTCAGTGGCAGGGGGAGATATCTGAGCGGTCCCCTGCCACGGCTGGCGTCAGTGGCAGGGGGAGATATCTGAGCTGTCCCCTGCCACGGCTGGCGTCAGTGGCAGGGGGAGATATCTGAGCGGTCCCCTGCCACGGCTGGCGTCAGTGGCAGGGGGAGATATCTGAGCTGTCCCCTGCCACGGCTGGGGTCAGTGGCAGGGGGAGATATCTGAGCTGTACCCCTGCCACGGCTGGCGTCAGTGGCAGGGTGAGATATCTGAGCTGTCCCCTGCCACGGCTGGGGTCAGTGGCAGGGGGAGATATCTGAGCTGTACCCCTGCCACGGCTGGCGTCAGTGGCAGGGGGAGATGTCTGAGCCGGGCTGTGCGCTGGTGGCTGCACTGCCGTCGTCTCAGATGTGTAACCGTGGGCCCGATTAATGACACTGCTAAGTTTTGGGCATGCGCTCCGCTTCCCGTGTGCTCGCCTGTAATCAGTTTATCGGCGTGTAGCTGCGAGTGCTTATTTTGTCAGGAACAACCCATTTTTCGACCCCCAACCACCGCCACCACCACCACCACCACCACCTCACAAACAAGTTGTTAACATCTCGATGCAGCATTCCTCATGAGCCCGTGCCATATAAGGCTCACAGAGGAAGCCCCAAGGACAGCTTGCTGCAGCACGCACACACACACAGACACACATACACACACACAGACTCACATACACACACACACTCACATACACACACACACAGACTCACATACACACACACAGACTCACATACACACACACAGACTAACTTACACACACACACACTCACATACACACACACACAGACTCACATACACACACACAGACTCACATACACACACACACACATACACACACACACAGACTCACATACACACACACACACAGAGACTCACATACACACACACATACACACACACAGACTCACATACACACACACAGACTCACATACACAACAACAACAACAACCGCCATTCGCCACTAAGTGGCGGTGACGTCACCACGACGCTTGTGCCAGGCTATGTGCACCCTGAGGCCACGTGAAGTGTCGAACGCCCGCTGGCAGGAGGTCACGTGGCAGACCCAGGTGCCACGGGTCGACTGACTGAGATGACTGGCTGATGCACCACCTGTGCCCCCTACTGTGCCAACCTGCTGTGCTTTAGCCACCCGGCGCTCCGCTCGCTGTTGTGAGCGTCGCTCCTCCGCCCTCCGTTGTTGTTGGAGGGCGACTGCCTCCAACTGCCCAGTAGCATCCTTCACGAGCCTCCTCCACAGAGGCCGATCTTGACACCGCTGGTACCAGTCATCGGCAAGTCCACTCAGCTCCACGTCCTCCTGTACCACATCACTCCATCTCTTCTCTAGCCCGTGCCGCGCCCGCTTAGCCCCCTCAATCCGGCCAAACAAAAGCTGTTTCGGCATGCGGTGGCTGGGCATGCGGGCTACATGACCCAGCCATCGCAGCCTTGCCTGCCGGAGGAGCTCACCGATGGGACCCTGCCCAGATCTTTCAAGGATTTGTGAGCTCCTCACACAATCCAGTCTGGTTAAACCCAGGATGGATCGTAGGCAGGCCAGCCTAAATGTTTCCAACCGGCGAAGATGCTCCATTAGGGGGGTCCACGTTTCGCAAGCGTAGAGAAGGGAGGGAATGACCGTGGCCGAGAAGACCTGAAGCTTAGTGCGGAGCGACAGACCAGGTAGCTTCCACACAGCGTTGCGCAACCGATGAAAAGATATTGCCGCTCGACTGATTCGGAGTGAAACCTCTGCTGTTAAACTGGAGCCAGTCATAAGCACACTGCCCAGGTATGGGAAACTCTCCACTCTCTCCACAACTGCCCCATCACCGATTGGGAGTTGTGGGGGTGGAGTGTCCGATGGTACAAAATACCCAGGCAGGTGCTTAGTTTTGGTGGGGCTGATGGTAAGGCCCCACCTCTTAGTGGCACGCTCCAGTCTCAGCAGCAGCGTCTCCAACTCCTCCTCTGACTGAGCAGCTATTACCAAGTCATCAGCATACATAACGTGGTTGAGCAATAGGGAGCCATCCCTTGACCGCACCCGGGCATCGATTAGCCTCCCATTATATCTGTACCATATGGAGATTCCCCCGGTACAGCTATTGAAGGCTTCACGAACCACGTGGTCAAAATAGATGTTAAATAATGTGGGAGCCAGAGGACATCCCTGTCGCACCCCAAGGTGTACAGGGAATGGCTCTGACTCCCGGCCACGTAGTTTTACCCGGGCCCGCTCACCATCATGAAGGTCCTTAATGATCGTGAGCAGAGGGTCAGGTACTCCAAAAGCACGAAGAACGACCCAGAGCCCAGGCCTACTGATGGTATCATAGGCCTTGACCAGGTCAATAAAGCAGAGATGTAGGTCTTGTTGGAATTCCCTACACCTCTGCTGTAGCAGACGGACAGAAAATATGGCATCTGTGCAGGACCGCCCTTTCCTGAAACCGCATTGGGGCTCCGCAAGCCTCTCCTCAGCGTGCCTGGCAAGGCGATGCTGAATAATCCTTGCCAGGACCTTTCCCGGCACACTGAGGAGTGAGATGCCCCTGTAGTTGTTACAGTCTGTGCGGTCCCCCTTCTTAAAAAGGGGGACCACCAGGGCATCCTTCCAATCCTGCGGAACCCGTCCAGTGGTCCAGACTGTTGTTATGATGTCATATAGGGCAGTCTGTGCACAAACGCCACCCTCCCTCAGCATTTCGCTTGGGAGATCATCTCTGCCCGCTGCCTTTCCTGGTCTCAGACTCCGGATCGCCTTCAATACTTCCTCAGCAGATGGCACCTCAGCCAGCCACTCACAGGGGGTGACTTCATCCAATATTTGAGGCACCGCAGCCTCAGCAGGGTCATCCTCACTTTGTGCCACGATGTTTTCCTGGCTGAGGGATTTTCCCTCCCCCAGGACCTCACAGAAATGCTCAGCAAATCTGCGAACCTGTTCCTGGGGGTCGGAAATTGGATCACCGTTTTTTCCCCTAATGATGGTAATAGGTGTGGCGCTGCAGGTTACTTTTTTGATGGAGTTAAATAGAGATTTGTGATCACGGGCCACTGAGGCAGACTCCATCTCCTCAGCAACCCGCGACCACCACCCATCCTTGCAGCGCCTCACAGCTCTCCGAACCTCCGAGCGAAGGCTGCGGTAAGCCTCCTCATTCTCTGACGTGGGATTCTGTAGCCGATGACAGTGGGCCTGTCGCTTTTTCTCAACCATCCTGAACAACTCCTCTGTCATCCAGGGTGTCTGGGGAGGTCTGGACCGCGTACCCAAAGCAGCCATTGCAGCTGCATGAGTCACAGTCCTAAACCTCGCCCATTTACCCTCGACATCAGGAGGAGTCGGGGACGATGCCAATCCCAGCCGCAAGCGATGATGAAATTCTCGCTTGCAACTTTCATCAGATAACTGAGACCAGGCCACTTTAGGTTGGAATGGGGTCCTGGGTGTACACCCACCACCGGAGTGGAAGAATGGCAGGCGCATCTTACAGATGACTAGTCGATGGTCAGAGGGCAGATCAGCTCCACGATAGGTCCTGGTGTCAAGGACATGAGCTCGCATTCGCTGGTCCGTCACTATGTAGTCCAGCAGATGTTCTTGCTTGGACCCGGCATGCATCCATGATGTTGTGTGGATGCGCCGATGCCGGAACAGCGTGTTGGTAATTACAAGCCCATGGGCTGCACAAAAATCTAGCAGCCTCCTACCGTTGTTATTGAGCTGATCTGGCCCATGCCCTCCAATCACTCCAGACCAGGTGCCAGTATCATGACCAACTCGGGCATTGAAGTCACCCAACATGATGACTCTATCCCGAGGGGCCACTTTAGCCAGCACCTGTGACAGGAGGTCATAGAAGGCATCTGACTCATCGGCTCTGCCTGCATCCCTCCACGGATGTTCATCTTCGGTGGGGGCATAAGTAACCACGACCACCATTCCTCGCCTCCGGTTGATGGGAAGGCGAGCCCAAAGTAGCCTGGGGCTTACAGCTTCCCACACCTCACCGCCACGCTCCCACGCCCCCTTCATTCTTTTGTTCAAAAGAAGACCCACACCCTGTTGTTTGGCAGTCTGCTGCCCCGAGTAGAGGACTGTCCACCCCTCATGGTGGCAGGAGCCAGAGCCGGTCCACCGGACCTCCTGAATGCCGCATAGATCCAGGCGGTACCGGTCCAGCTCCCGACAGAGGAGTGGCAGCCTCTCCTCTGCAGTGAGCGTTCGAACATTCCACGTGGCCACCCGTAGTGGCTTTTCGTTGTTTCTGGAGTAGCCCCGAGGGTAGGTATTCAATCTCCTGGCTCCGCCAATTGGGGTTTGGCCAGGAGACGTCATAGACGCCTGGCCCCCCGGGGCCTCCGGCACAAGCTTAGTTGTTACATATTTCAGTTTAATTCGTGGTTTTGTGGTAATTAATTGAAGGTGGAGGGGTTACCAGCCCCTCGCACCCGTCCAGAGCCCCCGTTTAGCCCCTGTGGTGGACACATATGCCATGAGGGGAGGAGCCAATCAAAATTGGAACTCCCCCCACAGCGCTGTCCACGACAGACTCACATACACACACACACACAGACTCACATACACACGCAGACTCACATACACACACACACTCACATACACACGCACACACACACAGACTCACATACACACACACAAACTCACATACACACACACACCCACATACACACGCACACACACACAGACTCACATACACACACACACAGACTCACATACACACGCACACACACACAGACTCACATACACACACACAGACTCACATACACACGCACACACACACAGACTCACATACACACACACACAGACTCACATACACACACACAGACTCACATACACACACACACAGACTCACATACACACACACGCACAGACTCACATACACCCACAGACACACACATACACTAGAATATCAAAGGCAAGATCCCCCCGTGTAGCCTGTAACAGACTGTTGGGGCAAGTGCTGTTAGCGAGTAACAGCACCTACGAAGGCCGGCACGGCACACGAGGGGGTGGGTGGCCAGCACCACGCCCGGCCGCCTTTGTCTCCCGAGTGGCGATATTTGTACACATCGCACTATGTACTCATTTGAGGCTGGGTCGACCGAGCAGAAGCGCCGGACCAATTCAGGTGTGTGATGCTGATGTTGGCCGTGAGCGGGAATCAAACCTGGGTCGTCGGATTCGTAGCACTAGTGCGCTAACCGGTGTACCACCACTCCTCACAACATACCGCGCCTACGATTAGCACGGGCTGGCTGTGCACAGTGTGAAAGAAGTTCAACATGCATACATACATACGCACGCATACATTCAAGAACAACAGCCCTAACCCCACTAAATAAACTCCGGTCATCTTCAAAGCAGTTTGCGGCTCGCCATGGAACAGAGATGGTGGTCTCCGCATCACGCGCTTTCAGATGCGCTTCTGCGGCCGTCTGGAACGCTCTCCCTTTCCGATATCAGGACGCCACTGGGGAGCTGTGCACTTTTAAAATCATCATCTAGATTGTCCTTACCCCCTGCACCTCCGATTAGCGCGGTTGGCTACGCACGGCGCGAAAGAAATTCAACATACCTACGCATCCGCGTCTCCAGTCTGCGTCCCGTGTGTCCCGTTCATTAATCCCGCGCGTCTGCTATCCAGTGTCCTGCGTTTGTCCCCGGGTGTCCCGCCGCGTGTTGGTTCTGTGCGTCTCGTTCGTACGACTCATTTGATTCATTCCGTGCGTCTCCTATCCAGTGTCCCGCGCCGGTCCAGAATGCCCCGCGTGTTTGTTCCGTGTGTCTGCGTCCGCTGTCCGTGTCGCACGTGTCCTGTTTCCCCAACCCGCGCGACCTCCTATACTGTGTCCCGTGTCTGTCCCGTGTCTGTCCCGCGTCTGTCCCCCCGCCCGCCCGCTCCCGTACTCACGAAGCGAGAGGAGTTGTCGTTCTTCACCGTCTTGGCATTGCCGAACGCCTCCAGGATCGGATTCGCCTGCAGCAGCTGCTTCTCCAGCTCACCCTGCGGCCCGGGAGACACGGGGGACGGAGTAGAGAGAGACACGGGGGACGGAGTAGAGAGAGACACGGGGGGCGGAGTAGAGAGACACGGGGGACGGAGTAGAGAGAGACACGGGGGACGGAGTAGAGAGACACGGGGGACAGAGTAGAGAGAGACACGGGGGACGGAGTAGAGAGACACGGGGGACGGAGTAGAGAGACACGGGGGACGGAGTAGAGAGACACGGGGGACGGAGTAGAGAGAGACACGGGGGACGGAGTAGAGAGAGACACGGGGGACGGAGTAGAGAGAGACACGGGGGACGGAGTAGAGAGAGACACGGGGGACGGAGTAGAGAGAGACACGGGGGACGGAGTAGAGAGAGACACGGGGGACGGAGTAGAGAGAGACACGGGGGACGGAGTAGAGAGACACGGGGGACGCAGTAGAGAGACACGGGGGACAGAGCAGAGAGACACGGGGGACGGAGTAGAGAGACACGGGGGACGCAGTAGAGAGACACGGGGGACAGAGTACAGAGACACGGGGGAAAGAGTAGAGAGACACGGGGGACAGAGCAGAGAGACACGGGGGACGGAGTAGAGAGACACAGGGGACAGAGCAGAGAGACACGGGGGACGGAGTAGAGAGACACGGGGGACAGAGTAGAGAGACACGGGGGACGGAGTAGAGAGACAAGGGGGACGGAGTAGAGAGACACGGGGGACGGAGTAGAGAGACACGGGGGACGGAGTAGAGAGACACGGGGACGGAGTAGAGAGACACGGGGGACAGAGTAGAGAGACACGGGGGACGGAGTAGAGAGACACGGGGGACGGAGTAGAGAGACACGGGGGACGCAGTAGAGAGACACGGGGGACAGAGCAGAGAGACACGGGGGACGGAGTAGAGAGACACGGGGGACGCAGTAGAGAGACACGGGGGACAGAGTACAGAGACACGGGGGAAAGAGTAGAGAGACACGGGGGACAGAGCAGAGAGACACGGGGGACGGAGTAGAGAGACACGGGGGACAGAGCAGAGAGACACGGGGGACGGAGTAGAGAGACACGGGGGACAGAGTAGAGAGACACGGGGGACGGAGTAGAGAGACACGGGGACGGAGTAGAGAGACACGGGGACGGAGTAGAGAGACACGGGGGACGGAGTAGAGAGACACGGGGGACGGAGTAGAGAGACACGGGGGACAGAGTGCAGAGACACGGGGGACGGAGTAGAGAGACACGGGGGACGGAGTAGAGAGACTCGAGGGCAAGAGTATAGGGCACAGGGATAGAGTAGAGAGACACGGGGACGGAGTAGAGAGACACGGGGACGGAGTAGAGAGACACGGGGGACGGAGTAGAGAGACACGGGGGACGGAGTAGAGAGACACGGGGGACGGAGTAGAGAGACACGGGGGACGGAGTAGAGAGACACGAGGGCAAGAGTATAGGGCACAGGGATAGAGTAGAGAGACACGGGGACGGAGTAGAGAGACACGGGGACGGAGTAGAGAGACACGGGGGACGGAGTAGAGAGACACGGGGACGGAGTAGAGAGACACGGGGACGGAGTAGAGAGACACGGGGGACGGAGTAGAGAGACACGGGGGACGGAGTAGAGAGACACGGGGGACGGAGTAGAGAGACACGGGGGACGGAGTAGAGAGACACGGGCGACAGAGCAGAGAGACACGAGGGCAAGGGTATAGGGCACAGGGATAGAGTAGAGAGACACGGAGACGGTGCAGAGAGACCGAGCAGGGAGACACAGAGATGGACAGGGAGACATGGGGACGAGACAGAGACATAGGAAAGAGACACGGGGATACAGCAGGAAATGAAACAGAGAGACATGGGGACGGAACAGGCAGACATTTTACAAGGTTAATCAGGTCACTCGATAGTGAGGCAGGATTATAACTCGATGAGGTGGTAGGGTCAGGGTTAGGCTCAGGGCTAGTTCACGCGGCTTCAAACAAACACACAGTAAACTCATGCTACTGGTTTGCTCGTCAAAATGTCTTGAATACGGAAAAAAACAACAATGTGCAGAGAAGAAAACTTTCGAATTTACCAGCATCTTGTTTCTTCCACTTCGTGTACACGATCACGGGGCCTTGTTTCCAAGGGAAACCGGCAAGAACTAGGCTCATGTGATACCCTAGAGCAGGAGTGGCGAACCTTTTTTTTACTGCCAAGGGCCATTTGGATATTTATGACATCATTCGCGGGCCATGCAAAATTAAATTTATGTTGCTCTGAAAAAAGCGCCTAGATTTATTGAATTTCGAGTCGTGCGGTTGCCTTGGCAAGGCCAGAACAAATTATTTCGCGGGGCCTCATACGGCCCACGGGTCGGACGTTCCACACCCCTGCGCCTAGAGGAAACTCAGGCTCTGTTTCCATGGTAACCGGGCAAGCGGTTAGCTAATGTGGTACTCTAGAGGGAACTCAGGCCCTGTTTCCATGGTAACCAGGCAAGCGGTTAGCTAGTGTGGTACTCTAGAGGGAACTCAGGCCCTGTTTCCAAGGTAAGCAGGCAAGCGGTTAGCTAATGTGGTAATCTAGAGGAAACTCAGACCCTGTTTCAAAGGCAAAGATTCAAGCTCTAGGCGTACGTGGTATCTTGGAGGGAACTGAGGCCTTGTTTCCAAGGGGAACAGGCAAGCTATAGGCTTTATGTGGTATCCTAGAGGAAACCAGGTCTCGTTTCCTTGGAAACCGGGCCTCGTTTCCTTGGAAACCAGGCATCGTTTGCTAGGAAACCAGGCCTCGTTTACTAGGAAACCAGGCATCGTTTGCTTGGAAGCCAGGCATCGTTTCCTTGGAAACCAGGCCTCGTTTCCTTGGAAACCGGGCCTCGTTTCCTTGTAAACCAGGCCTCGTTTGCCAGGTAACGAGCACCACTTGCCGTGATGGTGTTGTCCTTCTTGCTCTTGTGGGACGAGGTGACGTGGGCCAGGAACTGGATGACCTTCTTGGTGTTCTCGGTTTTCCCAGCGCCGGACTCACCACTGAGATTCCAGCGACAGGCGCCCGCACGCGCCACGCAGGAGGGACACAACGAGATTGTCAACGAAGAGTAATCAGCGAGAGAGAGAGATAGGTTGCGATGGAGCAGAACAAGGGACCGAACATAATGTTTACACTGGCGACGTAGGGGGTCCCGCAAGACACTGGAGGAAGGCGGCGAATTGAAATTCGACGAGCAACCGGAAGGAATTGGGCGCGACTGGGAGGATAATCGAATGCAGTGAGTTCTTGAGAAAGGATACGGCACATAGTGAGACATAGACTAACATTGCCCATGGACTGCCATTACTAACATTGCCCATGGACTAACATTGCCCATAGACTGCCATTACTAACATTGCCCATGGACTAACATTGCCATTACTAACATTGCCCATGGACTAGCATTGCCCATAGACTGCCATTACTAACATTGCCCATAGACCAACATTGCCCATAGACTGCCATTACTAACATTGCCCGTGGACTAACATTGCCATTACTAACATTGCCCATGGACTAGCATTGCCCATAGACTGCCATTACTAACATTGCCCATAGACCAACATTGCCCATAGACTGCCATTACTAACATTGCCCGTGGACTAACATTGCCCATAGACTGCCATTACTAACATTGCCCATGGACCAACATTGCCCATAGACTGCCAATACTAACATTGCCCGTGGACTAACATTGCCCATAGACTGCCATTACTAACATTGCCCATGGACTAACATTGCCCATAGACTGCCATTACTAACATTGCCGATGGACCAACATTGCCCATAGACTGCCATTACTAACATTGCCCTTGGACCAACATTGCCCATAGACTGCCATTACTAACATTGCCCATGGACTAACATTGCCCATAGACTGCCATTACTAACATTGCCCATGGACTAACATTACCCATAGACTGCCATTACTAACATTGCCCACAGACTAACATTGCCCATAGACTGCCATTACTAACATTGCCCATGGACTAACATTGCCCATAGACTGCCATTACTAACATTGCCCACAGACCAACATTGCCCATATACTGCCATTACTAACATTGCCCATGGACTAACATTGCCCATAGACTGCCATTAATAACATTGCCCATGGACTAACATTGCCCATAGACTGCCATTACTAACATTGCCCATGGACTAACATTGCCCATAGACTGCCATTACTAACATTGCCCATGGACCAACATTGCCCATCGGGGGCTAAGAGGTTGTCGAGTGAACATCAAGGGTAGAGCTGAATGGAAGGAAGACCGCCGTCGCCAACGTCTGTGAGTAAGGAACGTGGCTCACGTGGAGAGAAAGAGAGAAAGAGAGGGTAGAGAGACATTCGCTTTGCCCGGGAGATGAAAACGGTGGAGACGATAGCCACGTTGGTGGGGGTGCAGTGGGCCTACGCGGGCAGCCTGGTTTGCGTTAAACACCACGTGGCAAATCCCTTGACCCCTCCATAACCCCACCACCTCCAGCGACTCATCACGAGTGGGGGCACGAACATAACACTGACGAGTCACGGTTTACAAAAGACGCTCACCACATTAGGAATTTGCCGGAGATGCCGACACTCTCTCTCTCTCTCTCGACCATCTCCCCCGCCCTCCCCCCACTCGGCAGGCCGGATGTCGATGCCATCGCTCTCAGAGTCCGACCCAAAGACGAACCCGAATGCTCGTGGCGCTTAGAGCCTTGTACCGGTCAACACGCGTGTCGCGCGTGCTCGTGGCTTAATATGAGTGTTGCGTGTACATGTCGGAGAGAGTGTGTGTGTGTGGCCCGGGGGGGTGGTGGGTGGGCGGGTACTGTGTCATTCCATAGGGTTTACTCTGTATTCTTGTACACTACGGTACACACTACACTACGTAACACTACAGTACTATACACTACACAATACACTACACAATACACTACTATACACTACACAATACACTCACTACACTACTATACAGTGAGGGCAAAAGTATTTGATCCCCAGCAGATTTTGTACGTTTGCCCACTGACAAAGAAATGATCAGTCTATAATTTTAATGGTAGGTTTATTTGAACAGTGAAAGACAGAATAACAACAAAAAAATCCAGAAAAACGCATGTCAAAAATGTTATCAATTGATTTGCATTTTAATGAGGGAAATAAGTATTTGACCCCCTCTCGATCAGAAAGATTTCTGGCTCCCAGGTGTCTTTTATACAGGTAACGAGCTGAGATTAGGAGCACACTCTTAAAGTGAATGCTGCTAATCTCAGCTTGTTACCTGTATAAAGACACCTGTCCACAGAAGCAATCAATCAATCAGATTCCAAACTCTCCACCATGGCCAAGACCAAAGAGCTCTCCAAGGATGTCAGGGACAAGATTGTAGACCTACACAAGGCTGGAATGGGCTACAAGACCGTTGCCAAGCAGCTTGGTGAGAAGGTGACAACAGTTGGTGCGATTATTCGCAAATGGAAGAAACACAAAAGAACTGTCAATCTCCCTCGGCCTGGGGCTCCATGCAAGATCTCACCTCGTGGAGTTGCAATGATCATGAGAACGGTGAAGAATCAGCCCAGAACTACACGGGAGGATATTGTCAATGATCGCAAGGCAGCTGGGACCCTAGTCACCAAGAAAACAATTGGTAACACACTATGCCGTGAAGGACTGAAATCCTGCAGCGCCCGCAAGGTCCCCCTGCTCAAGAAAGCACACATACATGCCCGTCTGAAGTTTGCCCATGAACATCTGAATGATTCAGAGGACAACTGGGTGAAAGTGTTGTGGTCAGATGTGACCAAAATGGAGCTCTTTGGCATCAACTCAACTCGCCGTGTTTGGAAGAGGAGGAATGCTGCCTATGACCCCAAGAACACCATCCCCACCGTCAAACATGGAGGTGGAAACATTATGCTTTGGGGGTGTTTTTCTGCTAAGGGGACAGGACAACTTCACCACATCAAAGGGACGATGGACGGGGCCATGTACCGTCAAATCTTGGGTGAGAACCTCCTTCCCTCAGCCAGGGCATTGAAAATGGGTCGTGGATGGGTATTCCAGCATGACAATGGCCCAAAACACACGGCCAAGCCAACAAAGGAGTGGCTCATGAAGAAGCACATTAAGGTCCTGGAGTGGCCTAGCCAGTCTCCAGACCTTAATCCCATAGAAAATCTGTGTAGGGAGCTGAAGGTTCGAGTTGCCAAACGTCAGCCTCGAAACCTTAATGACTTGGAGAAGATCTGCAAAGAGTGGGACAAAATCCCTCCTGAGATGTGTGCAAACCTGGTGGCCAACTACAAGAAACGTCTGATCTCTGTGATTGCCAACAAGGGTTTTGCCACCAAGTACTAAGTCATGTTTTGCAGAGGAGTCAAATGCTTATTTCCCTCATTAAAATGCAAATCAATTTATAACATTTTTGACATGCGTTTTTCTGGATTTTTGTTGTTGTTATTCTGTCTCTCACTGTTCAAATAAACCTACCAGTAAATTATAGACTGATCATTTCTTTGTCAGTAGGCAAACGTACAAAATCAGCAGGGGATCAAATACTTTTTTCCCTCACTCTACACTACTAAACACTACACTACTAAACACTACACTCCACGACTATACCATACCGTGTCAACCCATACAGTTTACCCCGTATTATTGTACACTACACTGTACACTACACTACTATATACTACACTATACACTACACTAGACTATACACTACACTATACACTACACTACTATACACTATACTACTATACACTACACTATACACTACTATACCATACCGTGTCAACCCATACGGTTTACCCCTATTCTTGCATAGGGAAATTGAGTTTGCAGGTCCATAACGCGTACAGACGTTTCAATACGGGCACAAACAATAACACATTTGCTGTCTATTTCATTATTGTTTCCCTTCTTGTGATGTGACTTTGTAGGATGAACGTTGAAATGTATAAGGGGCACGGGTTGATCAATCAGGTCTGAATTGGTCTGTAATAAGGTAGGGCACTTATAAGGGGTTGACAGATATTCGGTTAGCAAACTGCGCTACGAACCTGGCGACCGGAGTTCGATTTCCGCTCACGGCCAAGACCAGCATAGCGATTATCTGTACCGGTCCTGGACCTCCCCTAGGTCGACTCAGCCTCAAATGAGTATCTGGTGCGGTGTGTAAACATCGCCACTCGGGAAGACAAAGGCGGCCGTGCGTGATGCTGGTCACCCACCCCCTGGTGTGCCGTGCCGGCCTTCATAGGTGCTACTCGCTAACAGCACTTGCCCCAACAGTCTGTTACAGGCTACACAGGGGGATCTTTGTCTTTGTGCATACTACTCACGTGCAAAGAATGGACTGATCTTCACGATCTACAACACAAACAAAAACACAAGCGAGACGTTAGTAAATTGCTGTAATTAGAACTTGATAACAATTACACCTATTTACCCAGAGCCTCACCAAGTCTCATAATAAGGATGGCTGTGGGGATGAAAATGATCGAGCGTCAAGATGACTGCGACTCCTCTACCCACCGATAGCAACACCACCATAACCACCATCATCATCATCATCACCACCACCATCATCATCACCATCATCATCACCATAACCACCACCATCATCATCACCATCATCATCACCATAACCACCACCATCATCATCACCATCACCACCACCATCATCACCACCACCATCATCATCATGACCATCAACATCACCACCATCATCACCACCATTATCATCATCACTACCACCATCATCATCACCACCACCACCATCATCATCATCACCATAACCACCATCATCATCATCACCACCATCATCACCATAACCACCATCATCATCATCACCACCACCATCATCACCATAACCACCACCATCATCACCATAACCACCACCATCATCATCATCACCACCATCATCACCACCACTACCATCATCATCATGACCATCAACATCACCACCATCATCACCACCATCATCATGGCCACCAGGACCACCGTCACTAACATCATCAACAACCGCCATTCGCCACTAAGTGGCGGTGACGTCACCACGACGCCTGTGCCAGGCTACGTGCACCTTGAGGCCACGTGAAGTGTCGAACGCCCACTGGCAGGAGGTCACGGGGCAGACCCAGCAGGTGCCACGGGTCGACTGACTGAGAACACTGGCTGATGCGCCACCTGTGCCCCCTACTAACATCATCACCACCACCACCACAACCATCACCACCACCAAAAGCATCATCACCATCATTTACACCACCACCACCACCATCATAATCACCACCACCATCATTACCATCATCATCACCACTACCACCATCATCATCACCACCAACAACATCATCATCATCACAAATACCACCATCACCAGTTCCACCACCATCACCACCACCACCACCACCAGTATCACCACCACCACCACAATCACCACCACCACCACCACAATCATCACCACCATCGCCCCACCACAGCACCGCGTGGATCCGCAGCGCGAACTCCACCGCGTGATTTTTATTTGATTTTATTTACCGTTGTGTGTTCTGTTTTTTTTTATTCTTCTCATCGTTTTTAATTTTTGTTGTTTGAACACATTTAAAAAAAAATATACATTCCTTGCAAAATGGACCAGAGACCCTCGCGAATGCGGCCGTCACGAATCGCCGTAATTACTTTTTTACTCCGAGCAGTGCCGGATGAAGCTAGTGCAGGACCTGTAGCACATTATGTTATAAAGGCGCTCTAATTAATAAAAAAAATGTAAATATTAAAACACGCGAATTTTTAGTTACGTAGTAAAGTAATTGTATTTTTTTCATTTGCTACACATCCAAATAATACGACAAATCGCCTAACCTTAAACACCCCGGTCGTGCGTAAAAGCTGAAGGGTGGTATAGTACTATAGTAATAGAGCAAGTTGCAGAATCACTGCACCGGGAGTTGATAGCTTGAAAGCGTTTAGCGCGGGGCCCTTGAAACTACGGGACCAGCAGCATTTGAACAGTGGGCGGAGCTACTTGACCAGTGGGCGGGGCTACTCGAGCAGTGGGAGAGGAGCTACCTGGGCAGTGGGCGGAGCATATGTAGAACCAAAAAAATGTGAGTGGTTGATGACAGGAGGAGAGGGAGGGGATTGGCTGCCACCTCTACCACGCTTCTGACCTTCGCACCTGATTGGCTGACATTGTGACGACGTCGCATATATCCCCGCCCCCCCCCCTCCCCCCCGTGTCTATTTAAGACCGAAACAGCAGGAGGATTTCTCCACAACTCTGCAGCTGTCGCCTGATGCTGCTGGTGGTTAATTCTTGATTTGAAGCTGCAGGAATTCGTACTCTTTGGTTCTTTCGGTAAAGTCACGTAGGTAGAAATAAAATGTTACAGAAATAAAATGTTACATTTTTTTCCACCTGAGGACGACCGCTTGTGTTGAGATCGAAACTTAGTGATCTATTATTATTATTATTTCTTCTACCTACGTGACTTTACCGAAAGAACCATAGAGTGTGGTTGTTTTGATTTAAAGCTTTCGTGACTGCACGGATTCATATTCTTGGTTCTTTCGGTAAAGTCACGTAGAAGGGAAACAATACAATAATAAAAATATAAAACAATACAATTCTCACGACGTTTCGACTGCAACACAAGCAGCAATCATCATCAGGTGTGAAAACCACAGCAAGAATTTTTTTGAAAAAAGTGGCGGTTATTTAACGTTAGCACCACGGAGAGCGATTTGACATTTTGTTCAGATGGACGAGTCCATCTATGTTCGGAAAAGAGGAGGGGGGGAGACTAACTGTCAAATCGCTATCCGTGGTGCTAACGTTAAAAAAACGCCACTTTTTTCAAATTTTCTTGCTGTGGTTTTCACACCTGATGATGATTGCTGCTTGTGTTGCAGTTGAAACGTCGTGAGAATTGTTTTTGTTTTATATTTTTATTCTTTTATTGTTTCCCTTCTACGTGGTGACTTTACCGAAAGAAACAATATTATAGTGTGGTTGTTGTTATTGTAATTGCCGGTGAAACGTAACGGCACTCGAATTGTAAAACGTTGCAGTGGGGTTTGACTCTCCAACACACAACCGGTTAGTGCCAAGCTGGTAACGAATTGGCCGCGTTTTTGCGTTGGCGACAAACCCCTTAACCGATTGCGGCGGGCATAGCGACGCATCGTCACGCGGTGTAAACCCGGACCGAAAAAGAAATAACACAACAAATCTCTTGTGGAAAACAAACAAACAGACAAAGAAACACGTTGAATTGGAACTGAAACGGCGGAAGAGGACGTTCGGAGGTCGTTATAATACTCATTAATACAAGTAGTTAGTTCCACCGAATTAGGTGGCTGTGTGGTCGCGGATTTGACGACACATTTTTATATTTACGTGATTCATCCTCCCCCGCCGCCCCCCCCCCAAATAAAACCAAACACCCCCCCCCCCCTCTCACGGATAAAGAGCGTTGCGTGGTTGTACGGACGTGACACGAGGGGGTGTAGCAGGTCAAGAAGGTCAGCGATGGGAGCCACGCGTCACCCGCTCGTTGTGTTATAGGTGGTGGCGGTGAGTGTGGTGGGGGGGGGAGTGTGAGTGTGGTGGGGGCGGTGAGTGTGGTGGGGGGGGGGAGTGTGAGTGTGGTGGGGGCGGTGAGTGTGGTGGGGGGGTGAGTGTGGTGGGGGGGGTGAGTGTGGTGGGGCGGTAAGTGTGGTGGGGGGGGGGGGTGAGTGTGGTGGGGTGAGTGTGGTGGGGGGGTGAGTGTGGTGGTGGGGGGTGAGTGTGGTGGGGGGGTGAGTGTGGTGGGGGGTGAGTGTGTTGGGGGGGTGAGTGTGGTGGGGGGTGAGTGTGTTGGGGGGGTGAGTGTGGTGGGGGGGTGAGTGTGGTGGCGGGGTGAGTGTGGTGGGGGGTGAGTGTGTTGGGGGGGTGAGTGTGGTGGGGGGTGAGTGTGTTGGGGGGGTGAGTGTGGTGGGGGGTGAGTGTGGTGGGGGGGTGAGTGTGGTGGGGGGTGAGTGTGGTGGGGGGTGAGTGTGTTGGGGGGGTGAGTGTGGTGGGGGGGTGAGTGTGGTGGGGGGTGAGTGTGGTGGGGGGGTGAGTGCGGTGGGGGGGGTGATTGTGGTGGGGGTGTGAGTGTGGTGGGGGTGAGTGTGGTGGTGGGGTGAGTGTGGTGGGGGGGGGGGGGTGAGTGTGGGGGGGTGAGTGTGGTGGTGGGGGGTGAGTGTGGTGGGGGGGTGAGTGTGGTGGGGGGGTGAGTGTGGTGGGGGGGGTGAGTGTGGGGGGGTGAGTGTGGTGGTGGGGTGAGTGTGGTGGGGGGGGGTGAGTGTGGGGGGGTGAGTGTGGTGGTGGGGGGTGAATGTGGTGGGGGGGTGAGTGTGGTGGTGGGGGGTGAGTGTGGTGGGGGGGTGAGTGTGTTGGGGGGTGAGTGTGGTGGGGGGGGAGAATGTGGTGGGGGGGTGAATGTGGTGGGGGGGTGAATGTTGTGGGGGGGTGAATCTGGTGGGGGGGTGAGTGTGGTGGGGGGGGTGAATGTGGTGGGGGGGGATGAGTGTGGTGGTGGTGGGTGAGTGTGGTGGGGGGTGAGTGTGGTGGTGGTGGGTGAGTGTGGGGGGGTGAGTGTGGTGGTGGGGGTGAGTGTGGTGGTGGTGGGGGTGGGGGGTAGCCCGCGTCACCCTGCAGCATGCTGTGGTAGGCGGAGTCGGTGATGGCGTAGATGTGTGGTGGCATCTCGTGTCGCTTCCTGCCCCTGTACATCTCCACGATCTTCTCCGAGTAGATGGGCAAGAACTTGTACGGGTTCACCACCACGCAGAAGAGGCCCGAGTACGTCTACGGAGCGGCCACCATGTCGTCATCATCAGCAACATCGTCATCAACATCGTGATCAGCAACATCGTCATTAGCAACGTCGTCGTCATCAACATCGTCATCATTAACATCGTCATCATCAACAACATCATCAGAAGCAGCAACATCGTCATCATCAACATCGTCATCATCAACAACATCATCAGCAGCAGCAGCAGCAACATCGTCATCATCAACATCGTCATCATCAACATCGTCATCATCAACAACATCATCAGCAGCAGCAACATCGTCATCATCAACAACATCAGCAGCAGCAACATCGTCATCATCAACATCGTTGTCATCATCAACATCGTCATCATCAACAACGTCATCATCATCAACGTCATCATCATCAACATCGTCATCATCAACATCGTCATCATCAACATCGTCATCAGCAACATCATTATCAGCAACATCATCGTCATCATCAACATCGTCATTAGCAACAACACCATCATCAACAACGTCATTAGCAACAACGTCGTCATCATCAACATCGTCATCAGCAACATCGTAATCAGAAACATCATCGTCGTCATCATTATCATCATCGTCGTCATCAGCAACATCGTCATCATCAGAAACATCGCCATGAGCAACATCGTCATTGTCGTCATCATCATCAGCAGCAACATTGCAATCAGAAACGTCATCATCAACATCATCATCAGCAACAACGTCGTCGTCATCAGCAGCAGCAGCATAACCATCAGGGCCGAATACCGAATAAATGAAACTGAAAATGAGTTGAAGTCGTCTTGTCCGCTGACCCGCACAATATTTCGACACCCGACACACAACATCCATCATTCACTCCGCGATGGCTTTGGCTGCAGTCACGCGCCACCAATACTCCAGTTCAACAGTGACCCGAAAAGTCCGACACCCTGATCATCATCATTTTCTGCATCATTATTAGCATCATCATTAGCAGCAGGATGTACAGCAGCCCAAAGTCTATTGCATCGTATTATTAGTCCGCAAGTCTACCCGTGAAGGGATCGCCGAGTCTCACAGCTCGTTTTCAGGAGGGTCCTGCAAAGTCGTTGGCACCAGAGTGATTGGGGGGCCGTGGTGGCTAGGAGATGTTAACTACCTCGCCTGGTATACAGGAGGTCGTGGGATCGATCCCGACCCTGACGACGCCTGCTGCTGTATACTTGGAGTTAGCGTGTGTCTCTCTCTCATCATCATCATCATCACGGTGGCTAGATGTTCACTACCTCGCATGGTACGCAGGAGGTCGTGGGTTCGATCCCGACCCTGACGACGCCTGCTGTATATTCGGAGTTAGCGGTCTCTCTCTCATCATCATCATCACGGTGGCTAGATGTTAACTACCTCGCCTGGTACGCAGGAGGTCGGGGGTTCGATCCCGACCCTGACGACGCCTGCTTTATTTTTGGGAGTTTGCGTCTCTCTCTCTCTCATCATCATCATCATCACGGTGGCTAGGAGATGTTAACGACCTCGCCTGGTACGCAGGAGGTCGTGGGTTCGATCCCGACCCTGACGACGCCTGCTGCTGCTGCTGTATATTCAGAGTTAGCGGTCTCTCTCTCTCTCTCTCTCCCTGTGGTCGCGTGGATTCTTCTCGAAGTCCTCCGATTGTCCCCCCCCCCCCACGCCCCTTCACAATTAGAATCGATGTCACGCTTTGAGAGTTTAATGACCGACAGGATGAGACGGCGTGCACGAGGGGTCCTAGAAGCGAGGTTCACCCCGCAGGGGGTCGCCGGGATCACTCGCGCGCCATCGGGCAAGGAGCGTGGGAATCCGGGAGAGCCTCGGAGTTCGAGCAGCCGCCACTGCTCCTCGGGATCGAGAGGCCACGTGGTAAGGGATCGAGAGGACACGTGGTAAGGGATCGAGAGGCCACGCGGTAAGGGATCGAGAGGACACGTGGTAAGGGATCGAGAGGACACGTGGTAAGGGATCGAGATGCCACGTGGTAAGGGATCGAGATGACACGTGGTAAGGGATCGAGAGGACACGTGGTAAGGGATCGAGATGACACCCGGTAAGGGATCGAGAGGACACGTGGTAAGGGATCGAGAGGACACGTGGTAAGGGATCGAGATGACACGTGGTAAGGGATCGAGATGACACGTGGTAAGGGATCGAGATGACACCCGGTAAGGGATCGAGAGGACACGTGGTATGGGATAGAGATGACACGTGGTAAGGGATCGAGATGACACCCGGTAAGGGATCGAGATGACACGTGGTAAGGGATCGAGATGACACGTGGTAAGGGATCGAGATGACACGTGGTAAGGGATCGAGATGACACGTGGTAAGGGATCGAGATGACACGTGGTAAGGGATCGAGATGACACGTGGTAAGGGATCGAGATGACACGTGATAAGGGAACGAGAGGACACGTGGTAAGGGATCGAGATGACACCCGGTAAGGGATCGAGATGACACCCGGTAAGGGATCGAGAGGACACGTGGTAAGGGATCGAGAGGACACGTGGTAAGGGATCGAGAGGACACGTGGTAAGGGATCGAGAGGACACGTGGTAAGGAATCGAGATGACACCCGGTAAGGGATCGAGATGACACGTGGTAAGGGATCGAGAGGACACGTGGTAAGGGATCGAGATGACACGTGGTAAGGGAACGAGATGACACGTGGTAAGGGATCGAGATGACACCCGGTAAGGGATCGAGATGACACGTGGTAAGGGATCGAGATGACACGTGGTAAGGGATCGAGATGACACCCGGTAAGGGATCGAGATGACACGTGGTAAGGGATCGAGATGACACGTGGTAAGGGATCGAGATGACACCCGGTAAGGGATCGAGATGACACGTGGTAAGGGATCGAGATGACACGTGGTAAGGAATCGAGAGGACACGTGGTAAGGGGTCGAGATGACACCCGGTAAGGGATCGAGATGACACCCGGTAAGGGATCTAGAGGACACGTGGTAAGGGATCGAGATGACACCCGGTAAGGGATCGAGATGACACGTGGTAAGGGATCGAGATGACACGTGGTAAGGGATCGAGATGACACGTGGTAAGGGATCGAGATGACACGTGGTAAGGGATCGAGATGACACGTGGTAAGGGATCGAGATGACACGTGGTAAGGGATCGAGAGGACACCTGGTAAGGGATCGAGATGACACGTGGTAAGGGATCGAGAGGACACGTGGTAAGGGATCGAGAGGACACGCGGTAAGGAATCGAGATGACACGTGGTAAGGGATCTGAGAGGACACGTGGTAAGGGATCGAGATGACACGTGGTAAGGGATCGAGATGACACGTGGTAAGGAATCGAGATGACACGTGGTAATGGATCGAGATGACACGTGGTAAGGGATCGAGATGACACGTGGTAAGGGAACGAGATGACACCCGGTAAGGGATCGAGATGACACGTGGTAAGGAATCGAGATGACACGTGGTAAGGGATCGAGAGGACACGTGGTAAGGGATCGAGATGACACGTGGTAAGGGAACGAGATGACACCCGGTAAGGGATCGAGATGACACGTGGTAAGGAATCGAGATGACACCCGGTAAGGGGTCAAGAGGACACCCGGTAAGGGATCGAGATGACACGTGGTAAGGGATCGAGATGACACGTGGTAAGGGATCGAGATGACACGTGGTAAGGGATCGAGAGGACACCCGGCAAAGGATCGAGATGACACGTGGTAAGGGATCGAGATGACACGTGGTAAGGGATCGAGATGACACGTGGTAAGGGATCGAGAGGACACCCGGCAAAGGATCGAGATGACACGTGGTAAGGGATGGAGATGACACCCGGTAAGGGATCGAGATGACACGTGGTAAGGGATCGAGATGACACGTGGTAAGGGATCGAGATGACACGTGGTAAGGGATTGAGATGACACGTGGTAAGGGATGGAGATGACACGTGGTAAGGGATCGAGATGACACGTGGTAAGGGATCGAGATGACGAGTAGTAAGGGATCGAGATGACACGTGGTAAGGGATCGAGATGACACGTGGTAAGGGATCGAGAGGACACGTGGTAAGGGATCGAGAGGACACGTGGTAAGGGATCGAGATGACACGTGGTAAGGGATCGAGATGACACGTGGTAAGGGATCGAGATGACACCCGGTAAGGGATCGAGAGGACACGTGGTATGGGATAGAGATGACACGTGGTAAGGGATCGAGATGACACCCGGTAAGGGATCGAGATGACACGTGGTAAGGGATCGAGATGACACGTGGTAAGGGATCGAGATGACGAGTAGTAAGGGATCGAGATGACACGTGGTAAGGGATCGAGATGACACGTGGTAAGGGATCGAGAGGACACGTGGTAAGGGATCGAGAGGACACGTGGTAAGGGATCGAGATGACACGTGGTAAGGGATCGAGATGACACGTGGTAAGGGATCGAGATGACACCCGGTAAGGGATCGAGAGGACACGTGGTATGGGATAGAGATGACACGTGGTAAGGGATCGAGATGACACCCTGTAAGGGATCGAGATGACACGTGGTAAGGGATCGAGATGACACGTGGTAAGGGATCGAGATGACACGTGGTAAGGGATCGAGATGACACGTGGTAAGGGATCGAGATGACACGTGGTAAGGGATCGAGATGACACGTGGTAAGGGATCGAGATGACACCCGGTAAGGGATCGAGATGACACGTGGTAAGGGATCGAGATGACACGTGGTAAGGGATCGAGATGACACCCGGTAAGGGATCGAGATGACACGTGGTAAGGGATCGAGATGACACGTGGTAAGGAATCGAGAGGACACGTGGTAAGGGGTCGAGATGACACCCGGTAAGGGATCGAGATGACACCCGGTAAGGGATCTAGAGGACACGTGGTAAGGGATCGAGATGACACCCGGTAAGGGATCGAGATGACACGTGGTAAGGGATCGAGATGACACGTGGTAAGGGATCGAGATGACACGTGGTAAGGGATCGAGATGACACGTGGTAAGGGATCGAGATGACACGTGGTAAGGGATCGAGATGACACGTGGTAAGGGATCGAGAGGACACGTGGTAAGGGATCGAGATGACACGTGGTAAGGGATCGAGAGGACACGTGGTAAGGGATCGAGAGGACACGCGGTAAGGAATCGAGATGACACGTGGTAAGGGATCTGAGAGGACACGTGGTAAGGGATCGAGATGACACGTGGTAAGGGATCGAGATGACACGTGGTAAGGAATCGAGATGACACGTGGTAAGGGATCGAGATGACACGTGGTAAGGGATCGAGATGACACGTGGTAAGGGAACGAGATGACACCCGGTAAGGGATCGAGATGACACGTGGTAAGGAATCGAGATGACACGTGGTAAGGGATCGAGAGGACACGTGGTAAGGGATCGAGATGACACGTGGTAAGGGAACGAGATGACACCCGGTAAGGGATCGAGATGACACGTGGTAAGGAATCGAGATGACACCCGGTAAGGGGTCAAGAGGACACCCGGTAAGGGATCGAGATGACACGTGGTAAGGGATCGAGATGACACGTGGTAAGGGATCGAGATGACACGTGGTAAGGGATCGAGAGGACACCCGGCAAAGGATCGAGATGACACGTGGTAAGGGATCGAGATGACACGTGGTAAGGGATCGAGATGACACGTGGTAAGGGATCGAGAGGACACCCGGCAAAGGATCGAGATGACACGTGGTAAGGGATGGAGATGACACCCGGTAAGGGATCGAGATGACACGTGGTAAGGGATCGAGATGACACGTGGTAAGGGATCGAGATGACACGTGGTAAGGGATTAAGATGACACGTGGTAAGGGATGGAGATGACACGTGGTAAGGGATCGAGATGACACGTGGTAAGGGATCGAGATGACGAGTAGTAAGGGATCGAGATGACACGTGGTAAGGGATCGAGATGACACGTGGTAAGGGATCGAGAGGACACGTGGTAAGGGATCGAGAGGACACGTGGTAAGGGATCGAGATGACACGTGGTAAGGGATCGAGATGACACGTGGTAAGGGATCGAGATGACACCCGGTAAGGGATCGAGAGGACACGTGGTATGGGATAGAGATGACACGTGGTAAGGGATCGAGATGACACCCGGTAAGGGATCGAGATGACACGTGGTAAGGGATCGAGATGACACGTGGTAAGGGATCGAGATGACGAGTAGTAAGGGATCGAGATGACACGTGGTAAGGGATCGAGATGACACGTGGTAAGGGATCGAGAGGACACGTGGTAAGGGATCGAGAGGACACGTGGTAAGGGATCGAGATGACACGTGGTAAGGGATCGAGATGACACGTGGTAAGGGATCGAGATGACACCCGGTAAGGGATCGAGAGGACACGTGGTATGGGATAGAGATGACACGTGGTAAGGGATCGAGATGACACCCGGTAAGGGATCGAGATGACACGTGGTAAGGGATCGAGATGACACGTGGTAAGGGATCGAGATGACACGTGGTAAGGGATCGAGATGACACGTGGTAAGGGATCGAGATGACACGTGGTAAGGGATCGAGATGACACGTGGTAAGGGATCGAGATGACACCCGGTAAGGGATCGAGATGACACGTGGTAAGGGATCGAGATGACACGTGGTAAGGGATCGAGATGACACCCGGTAAGGGATCGAGATGACACGTGGTAAGGGATCGAGATGACACGTGGTAAGGAATCGAGAGGACACGTGGTAAGGGGTCGAGATGACACCCGGTAAGGGATCGAGATGACACCCGGTAAGGGATCTAGAGGACACGTGGTAAGGGATCGAGATGACACCCGGTAAGGGATCGAGATGACACGTGGTAAGGGATCGAGATGACACGTGGTAAGGGATCGAGATGACACGTGGTAAGGGATCGAGATGACACGTGGTAAGGGATCGAGATGACACGTGGTAAGGGATCGAGATGACACGTGGTAAGGGATCGAGAGGACACGTGGTAAGGGATCGAGATGACACGTGGTAAGGGATCGAGAGGACACGTGGTAAGGGATCGAGAGGACACGCGGTAAGGAATCGAGATGACACGTGGTAAGGGATCTGAGAGGACACGTGGTAAGGGATCGAGATGACACGTGGTAAGGGATCGAGATGACACGTGGTAAGGAATCGAGATGACACGTGGTAAGGGATCGAGATGACACGTGGTAAGGGATCGAGATGACACGTGGTAAGGGAACGAGATGACACCCGGTAAGGGATCGAGATGACACGTGGTAAGGAATCGAGATGACACGTGGTAAGGGATCGATAGGACACGTGGTAAGGGATCGAGATGACACGTGGTAAGGGAACGAGATGACACCCGGTAAGGGATCGAGATGACACGTGGTAAGGAATCGAGATGACACCCGGTAAGGGGTCAAGAGGACACCCGGTAAGGGATCGAGATGACACGTGGTAAGGGATCGAGATGACACGTGGTAAGGGATCGAGATGACACGTGGTAAGGGATCGAGAGGACACCCGGCAAAGGATCGAGATGACACGTGGTAAGGGATCGAGATGACACGTGGTAAGGGATCGAGATGACACGTGGTAAGGGATCGAGAGGACACCCGGCAAAGGATCGAGATGACACGTGGTAAGGGATGGAGATGACACCCGGTAAGGGATCGAGATGACACGTGGTAAGGGATCGAGATGACACGTGGTAAGGGATCGAGATGACACGTGGTAAGGGATTGAGATGACACGTGGTAAGGGATGGAGATGACACGTGGTAAGGGATCGAGATGACACGTGGTAAGGGATCGAGATGACGAGTAGTAAGGGATCGAGATGACACGTGGTAAGGGATCGAGATGACACGTGGTAAGGGATCGAGAGGACACGTGGTAAGGGATCGAGAGGACACGTGGTAAGGGATCGAGATGACACGTGGTAAGGGATCGAGATGACACGTGGTAAGGGATCGAGATGACACCCGGTAAGGGATCGAGAGGACACGTGGTATGGGATAGAGATGACACGTGGTAAGGGATCGAGATGACACCCGGTAAGGGATCGAGATGACACGTGGTAAGGGATCGAGATGACACGTGGTAAGGGATCGAGATGACGAGTAGTAAGGGATCGAGATGACACGTGGTAAGGGATCGAGATGACACGTGGTAAGGGATCGAGAGGACACGTGGTAAGGGATCGAGAGGACACGTGGTAAGGGATCGAGATGACACGTGGTAAGGGATCGAGATGACACGTGGTAAGGGATCGAGATGACACCCGGTAAGGGATCGAGAGGACACGTGGTATGGGATAGAGATGACACGTGGTAAGGGATCGAGATGACACCCGGTAAGGGATCGAGATGACACGTGGTAAGGGATCGAGATGACACGTGGTAAGGGATCGAGATGACACGTGGTAAGGGATCGAGATGACACGTGGTAAGGGATCGAGATGACACGTGGTAAGGGATCGAGATGACACGTGGTAAGGGATCGAGATGACACGTGATAAGGGAACGAGAGGACACGTGGTAAGGGATCGAGATGACACCCGGTAAGGGATCGAGATGACACCCGGTAAGGGATCGAGAGGACACGTGGTAAGGGATCGAGAGGACACGTGGTAAGGGATCGAGAGGACACGTGGTAAGGGATCGAGAGGACACGTGGTAAGGAATCGAGATGACACCCGGTAAGGGATCGAGATGACACGTGGTAAGGGATCGAGAGGACACGTGGTAAGGGATCGAGATGACACGTGGTAAGGGAACGAGATGACACGTGGTAAGGGATCGAGATGACACCCGGTAAGGGATCGAGATGACACGTGGTAAGGGATCGAGATGACACGTGGTAAGGGATCGAGATGACACCCGGTAAGGGATCGAGATGACACGTGGTAAGGGATCGAGATGACACGTGGTAAGGGATCGAGATGACACCCGGTAAGGGATCGAGATGACACGTGGTAAGGGATCGAGATGACACGTGGTAAGGAATCGAGAGGACACGTGGTAAGGGGTCGAGATGACACCCGGTAAGGGATCGAGATGACACCCGGTAAGGGATCGGGAGGACACGTGGTAAGGGATCGAGATGACACCCGGTAAGGGATCGAGATGACACGTGGTAAGGGATCGAGATGACACGTGGTAAGGGATCGAGATGACACGTGGTAAGGGATCGAGATGACACGTGGTAAGGGATCGAGATGACACGTGGTAAGGGATCGAGATGACACGTGGTAAGGGATCGAGAGGACACGTGGTAAGGGATCGAGATGACACGTGGTAAGGGATCGAGAGGACACGTGGTAAGGGATCGAGAGGACACGCGGTAAGGAATCGAGATGACACGTGGTAAGGGATCTGAGAGGACACGTGGTAAGGGATCGAGATGACACGTGGTAAGGGATCGAGATGACACGTGGTAAGGAATCGAGATGACACGTGGTAAGGGATCGAGATGACACGTGGTAAGGGATCGAGATGACACGTGGTAAGGGAACGAGATGACACCCGGTAAGGGATCGAGATGACACGTGGTAAGGAATCGAGATGACACGTGGTAAGGGATCGAGAGGACACGTGGTAAGGGATCGAGATGACACGTGGTAAGGGAACGAGATGACACCCGGTAAGGGATCGAGATGACACGTGGTAAGGAATCGAGATGACACCCGGTAAGGGGTCAAGAGGACACCCGGTAAGGGATCGAGATGACACGTGGTAAGGGATCGAGATGACACGTGGTAAGGGATCGAGATGACACGTGGTAAGGGATCGAGAGGACACCCGGCAAAGGATCGAGATGACACGTGGTAAGGGATCGAGATGACACGTGGTAAGGGATCGAGATGACACGTGGTAAGGGATCGAGAGGACACCCGGCAAAGGATCGAGATGACACGTGGTAAGGGATGGAGATGACACCCGGTAAGGGATCGAGATGACACGTGGTAAGGGATCGAGATGACACGTGGTAAGGGATCGAGATGACACGTGGTAAGGGATTGAGATGACACGTGGTAAGGGATGGAGATGACACGTGGTAAGGGATCGAGATGACACGTGGTAAGGGATCGAGATGACGAGTAGTAAGGGATCGAGATGACACGTGGTAAGGGATCGAGATGACACGTGGTAAGGGATCGAGAGGACACGTGGTAAGGGATCGAGAGGACACGTGGTAAGGGATCGAGATGACACGTGGTAAGGGATCGAGATGACACGTGGTAAGGGATCGAGATGACACCCGGTAAGGGATCGAGAGGACACGTGGTATGGGATAGAGATGACACGTGGTAAGGGATCGAGATGACACCCGGTAAGGGATCGAGATGACACGTGGTAAGGGATCGAGATGACACGTGGTAAGGGATCGAGATGACACGTGGTAAGGGATCGAGATGACACGTGGTAAGGGATCGAGATGACACGTGGTAAGGGATCGAGATGACACGTGGTAAGGGATCGAGATGACACGTGATAAGGGAACGAGAGGACACGTGGTAAGGGATCGAGATGACACCCGGTAAGGGATCGAGATGACACCCGGTAAGGGATCGAGAGGACACGTGGTAAGGGATCGAGAGGACACGTGGTAAGGGATCGAGAGGACACGTGGTAAGGGATCGAGAGGACACGTGGTAAGGAATCGAGATGACACCCGGTAAGGGATCGAGATGACACGTGGTAAGGGATCGAGAGGACACGTGGTAAGGGATCGAGATGACACGTGGTAAGGGAACGAGATGACACGTGGTAAGGGATCGAGATGACACCCGGTAAGGGATCGAGATGACACGTGGTAAGGGATCGAGATGACACGTGGTAAGGGATCGAGATGACACCCGGTAAGGGATCGAGATGACACGTGGTAAGGGATCGAGATGACACGTGGTAAGGGATCGAGATGACACCCGGTAAGGGATCGAGATGACACGTGGTAAGGGATCGAAATGACACGTGGTAAGGAATCGAGAGGACACGTGGTAAGGGGTCGAGATGACACCCGGTAAGGGATCGAGATGACACGTGGTAAGGGATCGAGATGACACGTGGTAAGGGATGGAGAGGACACGTGGTAAGGGATCGAGATGACACGTGGTAAAGGGTCGAGATGACACGTGGTAAGGGATCGAGATGACACGTGGTAAGGGATCTAGAGGACACGTGGTAAGGATGCCCCCCCCTCCCGGTAGACTACCCCTGGAACTCTATCAGGCAGCAGCAGCAGTGACGTCCACAGTGGGCGAAGTGCCCGGGGCCGGCCCAGTGCACGCTGGGGGTGGGACGATGTCGCTCGGCTGGCCGGGGAACGCCTGGGAATTACCCCAGCTACAGTCTGTGTATCGTCTAGTGTATAGTATATAGTAATGTAGTGTATAGTGTAGTTGTGTATACTAGTGTATAGTGTAGTAGTAGTAGTGTATATTAGTGTAGTGTTTAGTAGTAGTGTATAGTAGTGTATAGTGTAGTAGTAGTTAGTAGTAGTATATAGTTATGTAGTGTATAGTAGTGTATAGTGTATTAGTGTATAGTGTAGTATAGTGTATAGTAGTGTATCGTGTAGTCGTGTATAGTGTAGTGTATAGTGTGGTGTAGTACAGTGTATAGTAGTGTATGGTGTAGTCGTGTGTAGTGTAGTCTATAGTAGTGTATAGTGTAGTGTATAGTAGTGTATAGTGTAGTGTATAGTGTAGTGTATAGTAGTGTGGTGTATAGTAGTGTATAGTAGTGTACAGTGTAGCGTATAGTAGTGTATAGTGTAGTAGTGTATGGTGTAGTCGTGTAGTATAGTGTATAGCAGTGTATAGTGTAGTATAGTGTATAGTAGTGTATTGTGTAGTCGTGTATAGTGTATAGTAGTGTATAGTGTAGTAGTGTATAGTAGTGTACAGTGTAGTGTATAGTCATGTATAGTGTAGTAGTGTATAGTGTAGTGTATAGTAGTGTATTGTGTAGTCGTGTATAGTGCATAGTAGTGTATAGTGTAGTAGTGTATATTAGTGTACAGTGTAGTGTATAGTAATGTATAGTGTAGTAGTATATAGTGTAGTAGTGTAGTAGTGTATAGTGTAGTGTATAGTAGTGTATAGTAGTGTACAGTGTAGTGTATAGTAGTGTATAGTGTAGTGTATAGTAGTGTATAGTAGTGTATAGTGTAGTAGTGTATAGTAGTGTACAGTGTAGTGTATAGTAAAGTATAGTAGTGTATAGTGTATAGTAGTGTATAGTGTAGTAATGTATAGTAGTGTACAGTGTAGTGTATAGTGTAGTAGTGTATAGTGTAGTAGTGTATAGTGTAGTAGTGTATAGTGTAGTGTATAGTAGTGTATAGTGTAGTGTATAGTAGTGTATAGTGTAGTGTATAGTAGTGTATAGTGTAGTGGTGTATAGTAGTGTATAGTAGTGTATAGTAGTGTGGTGTATAGTAGTGATTAGTAGTGCAGTGCTGGAGTCTGTCGCCATGACAAGTGTACTAAGACACGAACGAGCTAAAGTACGTTTAGTGTTCTTTGGCTGCCATAAATTTCCACACAAAACGTTGTTAAGCCACTTCAGTTGAGCCATCATTTACCTGGTCGCTTCTAAACGAAACGAGCTACATAACTCAGTGGGGCCTTACAACTGGTGACAGGGCTAAGGGGCCGTCCATAAATGACGTCACGCGATTTTGGACGTTTTTTGTGCCCCCCTCCCCCCATTGTCACACGGCGTCACAAAAGTCAGACCCCCCCCCTCAAATATGACGTCACAAAGCTCTGCCCCCACCTTAAAAAAACACATGCTTCAAATCGCTTTAAACTATTGTCATTGTAGTGCGTATTTAATGTGGCGCTGCACTCTGGTGTTGCAGGAGAAAACATTTATTTAAAAGTCTATTTAATTAAGTAGAACGTGTTGTCTGTATTTATTTAAAGTTGTGCATTTTGATGTGACGTCACATTTCTCAACTCCCCCCCCCCCCACCGGTTGATGCCTTCCTGCTGGACCGGTAAGAGCTGAGAGTGAACCAGCGCTCACTGATTCACTCACTCACTAACTCAAAAACAACAACCGCCATTCGCCACTAAGTGGCGGTGACGTCACCACGACGCTTGTGCCGGGCCATGTGCACCTTGAGGCCACGTGAATTGTCGAACGCCCGCTGACAGGAGGTCACGGGGCAGACCCAGGTGCCACGGGTCGCCTGACTGAGATGACTGGCTGATGCACCACCTGTGCCCCATACTGTGCCAACCTGCTGTGCTTTAGCCACCCGGCGCTCCGCTCGTTGTTGTGAGCGTCGCTCCTCCGCCCTCCGTTGTTGTTGGAGGGCGACTGCCTCCAACTGCCCAGTAGCGTCCTTCACGAGCCTTCTCCACAGAGGCCGATCTTGACACCGCTGGTACCAGTCATTGGCAAGTCCACTCAGCTCCACGTCCTCCTATACCACATCACTCCATCTATTCTCTAGCCCGTGCCGCGCCCATTTAGCCCCCTCGATCCGGCCGAACAAAAGCTGTTTCGGCATGCGGTGGCTGGGCATGCGGGCTACATGACCCAGCCAACGCAGCCTTGCCTGCCTGAGGAGCTCACCGATGGGACCTTGCCCAGATCTTTCAAGGATTTGTGAGCTCCGCACACAATCCAGCCTGGTTAAACCCAGGCTGGATTGTGTGCGGAGCTCACAATTGGATTGTGTGAGGAGATGTTCCATTAAGGGGGTCCACGTTTCGCAAGCGTAGAGAAGGGAGGGAATGACCGTGGCCAAGAAGACCTAAAGCTTAGGAATGACCGTGGCCAAGAAGACCTAAAGCTTAGCTTCCACACAGCGTTACGCAACCGATGAAAAGATATTGCCGCTCGACTGATTCGGAGTGAGACCTCTGCTGTTAAACTGGAGACGGTCATAAGCACACTGCCTAGGTATTTGAAACTCTCCACACTTTCCACAACTGCCCCATCACCGAATGGGAGTTGTGGGGGTGGAGTATCCGATGGTACAAAATACCCAGGCAGGTGCTTAGTTTTGGTGGAGCTGATGGTAAGGCCCCATCTCTTAGTGGCACGCTCCAGTCTCAGCAGCAGCGTCTCCAACTCCTCTGAATGAGCAGTTTTTACCAAATCATTGGCATATATAACGTGGTTGAGCAATAGGGAGCCATCCCTTGACCGCACCCGGGCATCGATCAGCCTCCCATTATATCTGTACCAAATAGAGATTCCCCTGGTACAGCAATTGAAGGCTTCACGAACTACGTGGTCAAAATAGATGTTAAATAATGTGGGAGCCAGAGGACATCCCTGTCGCAACCCAAGGTGTACAGGGAATGGCTCTGACTCACGGCCATGTAGTTTTACTCGGGCCCGCTCACCATCATGAAGGTCCTTAATGATTGTGAGCAGGGGGTCAGGACTTCAAAAGCACGAAGAACAACCCAGAGCCCAGGCCTACTGATGGTATCATAGGCCTTGAACAGGTCAATAAAGCAGAGATGTAGGTCTTGTTGGAATTCCCTACACCTCTGCTGTAGCAGACGGACAGAAAATATGACATCTGTGCAGGACCGCCCTTTCCTGAAACCCGCATAGGGGCTCCGCAAGCCTCTCCTCAGCGTGCCTGGCAAGGCGATGTTGAATAATCCTTGCCAGGACCTTTCCCGGCACACTGAGAAGTGAGATGCCCCTGTAGTTGTTACAGTCTGTGCGGTCCCCCTTCTTAAAGAGGGGGACCACCAGGGCATCCTTCCAATCCTGCGGAACCCGTCCAGTAGTCCAGACTGTTGTTATGATGTCATATAGGGCAGTTTGTGCACAAACGCCGCCCTCCCTCAGCATTTCGCTTGGGAGATCATCTCTGCCCGCTGCCTTTCCTGGTCTCAGACTGCGGATCGCCTTCAGTACTTCCTCAACAGATGGCACCTCAGTCAGCAATCCACTCACAGGGGGTGAGTTCTTCCAATATTTGAGGCACTGCAGCCTCAGCAGGGTCATCCCCACTTTGTGCCACGATGTTTTCCTGGCTGAGGGGTTTCCCCTCCCCCAGGACCTCACAGAAATGCTCAGCAAATCTGCAAACCTGTTCCTGGGGGTCAGAGATTGGAACACCATTTTTCCCCTAATGATGGTAATAGGTGTGGTGCTGCAGGTTACTTTTTGATGGAGTTAAATAGAGATTTGTGATCGCGGGCCACTGAGGCAGACTCCATTTCCTCAGCAACCCGCGACCACCACCCATCATTGCAGCGAGCGAAGGCTGCAGTAAGCCTCCGCATTCTCTAACATGGGATTCTGTAGCCGATGACAGTGGGCCTGTCCCTTTTTCTCAACCATCCTGAACACCTCTTCTGTCAGCCAGGGTCTCTGGGGAGGTCTGGACCGCGTACCCAAAGTAGCCATTGCAGCTGGATGAGTCACAGTCCTAAACCTTGCCCATTTACCCTCGACATCAGGAGGAGTGGGGGACGATGCCAACCCCAGCCGCAAGCGATGATGAAATTGTCGCTTGCAACTTTCATCAGCTAACTGAGACCAGGCCACTTTAGGTTGGAATGGGGTCCTGGGTGTACACCCACCACCGGAGTGGATGAATGGCAGGCGCATCTTACAGATGATTAGTCGATGGTCAGAGGGCAGATCAGCTCCACGGTAGGTCCTGGTGTCAAGGACATGGGCTCGCATCCGCTGGTCCGTCACTATGTAGTCCAGCAGATGTTCTTGCTTGGACCCGGCATGCATCCATGATGTTGTGTGGATGCGCTGATGCTGGAACAGCGTGTTGGTAATTACAAGCCCATGGTCTGCACATAAATCTAGTAGTCTCCTACCGTTGTTATTGAACTGATCTGGCCCATGCCCTCCAATCACTCCCGACCAGGTGCCAGCATCATGACCAACTCGGGCATTGAAGTCACCCAACAAGATGACTCTATCCTGAGGGGCCACTTTAGCCAGCACCTGTGACAGGAGGTCATAGAAGGCATCTGCCTCATCGGCTTTGCCTGCATCCCTCCACGGATGTTCGTCTTCGGTGGGGGCATAAGCAACCACAACCACAACTCCTCGCCTCCGGTTGATGGGAAGGTGAGCCCAAAATAGCCTGGGGCTTACAGCTTCCCACACCTCACCGCCACGCTCCCACGCCCCCTTCATTCATTTGTTCCAAAAAAGAACCACACCCTGTTGTTTGGCAGTCTGCTGCCCCGAGTAGAGGACTGTCCACCCCTCATGGTGGCAGGAGCCAGAACCGGTCCACCGGACCTCCTGAATGCCACAGAGATCCAGGCGGTACCGGTCCAGCTTCCGACAGAGGAGTGGCAGCCTCTCCTCTGCAGTGAGCGTTCGAACATTCCACGTGGCCACACGTAGTGGCTTTTCGTTGTTTCTGGCTCACTAACTCACTCACTAACTCACCCACCCACACGCTCACTCATTAACACACCCACCCACTCGCTCACCCAGTGACTGACGGTACAGCACTTAACTGATTACCTCCAGCCGCTCGCTAACCCTGCCACCGACTTTTCACAACCCCCCCCCCCCCATTTGTCCCCCCATACTAAATCAGAGAGATGAATTATAATAGGTGTGACTTTCGTATTGGTAGGTAAGGTAAATAAGGGGGGGAGGGGGTTGGGGGGGTGCTGCTGACTCTTGAACGTCTCTGGGTTCTGCATCTGGAAGATGGAGACTCTGGCTCTCAAGCTCACGGAGGCGTCTTTAGGGGATAATGGGGGTGGGGAAATTTAAAACTTTAATCCAAACAGACTGCGGGACTGGACCCACACCATCGCCCCCTTTCTCCCACGGGTGCACAACCTCCTATAAACACGCGCGCGCATAAGGCAAAGATCCCCCGTATAGCTCTTAGCAGACTGTTGGGGCAAGTGCTGTTAGCACGTACATACACACACACGCACAAGGACAAGACACAGATCCCCCATATAGCCCCTGGCAGACTGTTAGGGCAAGTGCTTTTAGTACATGCATGCAAAGACAAATACCCCCCGTATAGCCTTAACAGACTGTTAGGGGCAAGTGCTGTTAGCGAGCACCTATGAAGGCCGGCACGGCACACGAGGGGGTGGGTGGACAACATCACGCACGGCCGCCTTTGTCTCCCTAGCGGCGATGTTTACACATCGCACCAGGGTACTCATTTGAGACTGAGTCGACCTAGGGGAAGCCCAGGACCGGCTCAGATAATCGTCACTGGCGTTGGCCGTGAGCGGGAATCGAACCCGGGCGGCCGGGTTCGTAGCGCAGCGTAGCGCTAACCGCTGCACCACCGCTCCCCACACACGCACGCACGAGTGTGTGTGTGGCAGTGAACGACGCAAGCCCTTTATGTCCTGATATGGGCATAACTCACGGGATACAGGGATCCTTGCCGACCAAAGAGTCGGTGAGGATGCGTGGAGGGGAGCAGTGCGAGACGCGGAGAGCAGAACGAGTTGATACAACAAACATTGGTGGTGGTGTGGTGGTGGTGGTGTGGTGGTGGTGGGGTGGTGGTGGGGTGGTGGTGGTGGTGGTGGGGTGGTGGTGGGGTGGTGGTGGGGTGGTGGTGGTGGTGGTGTGGTGGGGTGGTGGTGGTGGTGGGGTGGTGGTGGTGGTGGTGGTGGTGGGGTGGTGGTGGTGGTGGGGTGGTGGTGGGGTGGTGGTGGTGGTGGTGGTGGGGTGGTGGTGGTGGTTGTGGGGTGGTGGTGGTGGTGGTGGTGGTTGGGATGGGTGGACAACACAGAGGGGAACACATTTATCTTGCTAGGGGTAGGAGCGGGGAGATGGGGTAAATCGTTTTCTCATCATCATCGTCGACGTCTTGATCAGCCGTGGTCACTCCACTACTGGACGAAGGTCACTGTCAATTCACTCCCTTGTCAATCCACTCCCTTGTCAATCCACTCTCTTGTCAATCCACTCTCCCTGTCAATACACTCCCTGTCAATCCACTCTCTTGTCAATACACTCCCTGTCAATCCACTCTCTTGTCAATCCACTCCCTTGTCAATCAACTCCCTGTCAATTCACTCTCTTGTCAATCCACTCTCTGTCAATACACTCCCTGTCAATCCACTCTCTTGTCAATCCACTCTCTGTCAATCCACTCCCTGTCAATCCACTCTCTGTCAATCCACTCTCTTGTCAATCCACTCCCTTGTCAATCCACTCTCTGTCAATCCACTCTCTGTCAATCCACTCCCTGTCAATCCACTCTCTGTCAATCCACTCCCTGTCAATCCACTCTCTTGTCAATCCACTCTCTTGTCAATCCACTCCCTGTCAATCCACTCCGTGTCAATCCACTCTCTTGTCAATCCACTCTCTTGTCAATCCACTCCCTTGTCAATCCACTCTCTCTGTCAATCCACTCCCCTGTCAATCCACTCTCTGTCAATCCACTCTCTGTCAATCCACTCTCTGTCAATCCACTCCTTGTCAATCCACTCCTTGTCAATCCACTCTCTTGTCAATCCACTCCGTGTCAATCCACTCTCTTGTCAATCCACTCTCTGTCAATCCACTCTCTTGTCAATCCACTCTCTGTCAATCCACTCCCTGTCAATCCACTCTCTTGTCAATCCACTCTCTTGTCAATCCACTCCCTGTCAATCCACTCTCTTGTCAATCCACTCTCTTGTCAATCCACTCTCTTGTCAATCCACTCTCTGTCAATCCACTCTCTTGTCAATCAACTCTCTGTCAATCCACTCTCTTGTCAATCCACTCCCTGTCAATCCACTCCCTTGTCAATCCACTCCCTGTCAATCCACTCTCTATCAATCCACTCTCTCTGTCAATCAATTCCCTGTCAATACATTCCCTGTCAATCCACTCTCTCTGTCAATCAATTCCCTGTCAATACACTCCCTGTCAATCCACTCTCTCTGTCAATCCACTCCCTGTCAATCCACTCCCTGTCAATCCACTCTCTGTCAATCCACTCCTTGTCAATCCACTCCCTTGTTAATCCACTCCCTGTCAATCCACTCTCTGTCAATCCACTCCCTGTCAATCCACTCCCTGTCAATCAACTCCCTGTCAATCAACTCCCTGTCAATCCACTCCCTGTCAATCCACTCCCTGTCAATCCATTCCCTGTCAATCCACTCTCTTGTCAATCCACTCCCTGTCAATACACTCCCTGTCAATCCACTCTCTTGTCAATCCACTCTCTTGTCAATCCACTCTCTTGTCAATCCACTCCCTGTCAATCCACTCTCTGTCAATCCACTCCCTTGTCAATCCACTCCCTGTCAATACACTCTCTTGTCAATCCACTCTCTTGTCAATCCATTCTCTTGTCAATCCACACTCACACGCGCACACGTAGATACACGCTCCCACACACACACACCCACACAGACACATGCTCCCACACTCACACGCGCACACACAGACACACGCTCCCACACACACACACCCACACAGACACACGCTCCCACACACGCACACAGACACACGCTCCCACACTCACACGCGCACACATATAGATACACGTTCCCACACTCACACACCCACACATATACACGCTCCCACACACACAGACACACGCTCCCACACTCACCCACACACTCCCACACTCACACACCCACACACTCCCACACGCACACGCGCACACAAACACATGCTCCCACGCTCACACGCGTATACAGACACACGCTCCCCCCACACTCACACACCTACACAGACACACGCTCCTACACACACATGGACACACGCTCACTCACACACACACACGCGCACGCAAAGACACACGCTCCCGCACGCTGTAAACCCTTCAACAGTGAGTCACACACACACACAAACAGCATGGCCACTAATGCCTCTTTCCTGGAAACGCGATGGTCTTTCTGATAGAGTTTCCCGCCGCCACCCCCCCACCTCCCCCATGTTAATCACAAACATACACCAAGTTAAACTCCACTTATCCCCATCACTGGATGGTTGCTCTTTACCCCCATCCTATTATCTGCACCTCCTTATATCCGCACGCACCGGTTAACCGCGGACACAAGCCGGCAAGACGAGGTTAAAGGCGCAGCCCTGCAACGGCCCTTTCAAAGCACCGCTGGCAGCAGACCCTGTAAGTGGGGAACGCCTACAGACCGCCGTTACTCAGCGAGGCTGCTTGGCCTTCTCTTCCACGCCGGACAAAGGCTGTCTTGGGGGATACGGGAGCCGAACCGGCACCAGCCTCCCACGCCGCTGATCGGATGTGGATTCGTGATGATGCCGGGTCACTCCTGAACACTAAACAACAACAACAACAACAATGTTGTTGTTGTTGTTGTTCGAACAAAAAAGGAGCCTCGGATTTTGAAACGATCATAATTTTAGGGGGGGTAAACTTTTTTGTACGTATTTTTTTTTAAATAACTTCAAACAATTTTGGAAATAGTTTCATCTCGGATTTTGTCAGAGCGCTTTGCACGAATGACGAATGGTAAATTCGTTATTGGTTGACGGGGAACATGGATCGGGGGGTGAGTGAGTGTTGGAGAAGGGGGGAGGATGGTAAGGGAGGGTGATGGTAGGGAGAGGTGGTTAAGAAGGGGGAGGATGGTGAGGAAGGGTGATGGTAGGGAGAGGTGGTTAAGAAGGGGGAGGATGGTGAGGAAGGGTGATGGTAGGGAGGGGTGGTGAGGGGAGGATGGTGAGGGTGTTCAGGACGAGGGTGAGACGTAATAGGAGTAGAGGGATAACGCTTTTGAAAAAAAAAGCCGAGTCTTGAGTGAGCAACGAACCCAAACTCTCTTCCCTTCCGTCACCAAAATGTGTCAGTCAACTCCGCAGGGCGAGCGGTGGCGCAGTGGTTGGCGCACTCGCGCTGCAGAAAAAAACACCCGAGTTCAGTCGACCGCCATGGCCAACGTCAGTGGCGAGAGGATTGAGGGTTCAGTAACTTCTCTCGGGGCTTGCCTTAGGGTCAAGGCGACCTTGCTGTTGTTGTTGTTGATGTTGTTGATGTTGTTGCCTTGGGGGGAGGGGGTGGTGTTCTTGGACTGCTCTGCTCCGTGAGTCGGAACGATATCACGGACGCAAGCCACGTGGTGCAGGGCCAGGTGAGCTAACCACTGCGCCACCGCTCGCACACTCCCACACCCCCCCACCCCCCATGCCTACAGACCCCCCCCCCCAACTCCTAATACTTTGATATCTCAGCGGGCTTTGCTTGGTAAGGAAGAAATTATTTGGTTTTATTTGTATATTTTGTGGGGTAATTTAAGGAAAAATCATTCCTATACTTTGCACTCCTGTCGCGTTTTCAATCGCACGGTGTCTAGGAGATGTTAACTACCTCGCCTGGTATACAGGAGGTCGTGGGTTCGATCCCGATCGTGACGCCTGCTGTATATTTGGAGTTTGCGTGTCTCTCTCTCTCATCATCATCACGGTGTCTAGAAGATGTTCACTACCTCGCCTGGTGTACAGGAGGTCGTGGGTTCGATCCTGAGCCTGACGCCTGCTGCTGTATATTTGGAGTTTGCGTGTCTCTCTCTCCGTGGTGAGATGTTAACTACCTCGCCTGGTCTACAGGAGGTCGTAGGTTCGATCCCGATCCTGACGCCTGCTGTATATTTGGAGTTTGCGTGTCTCTCTCTCTCATCATCATCACGGTGTCTAGAAGATGTTCACTACCTCGCCTGGTGTACAGGAGGTTGTGGGTTCGATCCTAAGCCTGACGCCTGCTGCTGTATATTTGGAGTTTGCGTGTCTCTCTCTCATCATCATCATCACGGTGGCTAGGAGATGTTAACTACCTCGCCTGGTGTACAGGAGGTCGTGTGTTCGATCCTGAGCCTGACGCCTGCTGCTGTATATTTGGAGTTTGCGTGTCTCTCTCTCCGTGGTGAGATGTTAACTACCTCGCCTGGTCTACAGGAGGTCGTGGGTTCGATCCCGATCCTGACGCCTGCTGTATATTTGGAGTTTGCGTGTCTCTCTCTCATCATCATCACGGTGTCTAGAAGATGTTAACTACCTCGCCTGGTGTACAAGAGGTCGTGGGTTCCATCCTGAGCCTGACGCCTGCTGCTGTATATTTGGAGTTTGCGTGTCTCTCTCTCCCCGTGGCCGCGTGGATTTTTCTCCGGGTCCGCCGGTTTTTTCCCTCAACGTGTAGAATCAACGTCGCGCGTTCAGAGTTGTTTTGCGGTTTTCGATTTCCACACGATGACGATGATGATAAGCCACTTCGTTGAGCTCTCATTTGTGATGGCCAGCTCGCTTCCGACAAAGAGCTACACACTATTTGGGTCTTTCGGTAAAGTCACCTAGATAGAAGCAAGACCGTAATTATAATATATATATATTGCTGGGGGGGGGGGGGGGGGTGGGGGGCACACCGAAAGACCCACTGAATATGAATTCCTGCAGTCACGAAAGCTTTAAATCAAGAGCTACACAGCTCAGTGGACCTTACCTGATAACATCAAACATTTCAACACCTCCAGTTTGCTAACCAGAAATGGTTAAACAACAAAAGCTATTCATATGTTTCATGCTTTCACACCTGGAAAAGGAATATGTCCCGTATATATATATTTTTGCGTATGCGTAAAGTTTGCTGTTGTAACGCCGTGACCCCCCGTTGCCCTTGCTGGGCGGGCATTTGTGATTTAAAAAAAAAACGCTTTAAAGCTCATCGGATTCCTCCTGCAAGCTATCCAAATAAATATCCCGACTCGGTTTTTTACGCGGGAGGCAGCTGTGGCAAGCTGGGACCAATTACGGCCTCGTGTCCCCTCATCATCAGATTGTAGCATTTAAACGGTGCCGTCCCAAACTCCGCGCTACATTCTGAGACCTTTTTGGTAAATATTTGGCGTTGAGGCCGTGGGTGGAAGGGAGGGAGGGTGCGCTGGTGGGGTGGTGGGAGGGGGGGGGGGCAGAGTGATGGTGTGAGTTTGTGAGTTGTACGCTTAATAAAATCTTAAGTCGCAATAATAATAATAATCTCTGCCTCGAGTTGGCTAGCTGGCTGCTGGCCGGCCTCCACTCCCACAACCCCAACGAGAACTTCGCCGTTGGTGGCTGCCGCTGTGCCGTTGCCACCGAAGCTAGCTGGGTAGCTGGCTGCACGGGATTTTCACACACTCATCACATGCATCTCTCTGTTAAAAAAAAAAAAAAAACATTCATCCCCGGTCTATTTACGACCGAAGCAGGCGGAGGATTTCTCCAAAACTCTGTGGCTGTCACCTGATGATGCTGCTGCTGCTGGTTGTTGTTGTGGTTGTTGTGGTTGTGGTTGTTGTTGTTGTAATTACCGGCGAAACGTCACGGCACTCGGATTGTAAATGGTGTAGTGGGTTTACTCTCCAACACACAAGCGGTGTGTGCTGAACTAGTATACTACACTATACACTATACTATATGCTACACTATACACTACACTATACACTACATTATAAACTACACTATACACTACACTATAATTGTAAATGGTGTAGTGGGTTTACTCTCCAACACACAAGCGGTGTGTGCTGAACTAGTATACTACACTATACACTACACTATATGCTACACTATACACTACACTATACACTACACTATACACTACAATATACACTACACTATACACTACACTATAATTGTAAATGGTGTAGTGAGTTTACGCTCCAACACACAAGCGATGTGTGCTGAACTAGTATACTACACTATACACTACACTATACACTACACTAAACACTACACTATAAATGACACTATACACTACTCTATACACTACACTATACACTATACTATACACTACGCTATATACTACACTATACACCACACTATACACTACTCTATACACTACACTATACACTATACTATACACTACGCTATATACTACACTATACACCACACTATACACTACACAATACACTACACTATAATTGTAAATGTTGTAGTGGGTTTACTCTCCAACATACAAGCGGTGTGTGGTGAACTAGTATACTACTCTATACACTACACTATATACTACACTATAAACTACACTATACACTAAACTATACACAATACACTACTGTACACTACACTATACACACTATAATTGAAAATGTTATAGTAGGGTTCTACTCTCCAACACACAACCGGTGTGCGCTGAACTCGCATACTACACTATACACTACACTATACACTACACTATACACTACACTACTATACACTACACTATACACTACTATACACTGCTGAACTAGTAACGAATTGGCACGTGTTCTGTTTACGCGACAACCCCCTATTAATTGGCCGTGTGGTCGCGTTGGTGGCGAGTTTAACGACACATTTATAATGTACGCGATCTAACCAAACCGAAAAAAAATTCTGCCATGGAAAACAAACGAAACAAACGTTCATAGAGTAGCTAGTATCTCGGTAGAGGTGGGAGGAGCGAATACATGAAGGTGGTTCATTTGAAAATCGCTCCAACTTTTCAACGTACGCTCCCGCTATGAATACAACTCTATGGTCGGATTTTGATTCTTTTTAAATCCTCGAGTATAACTATTCTTTAAATTTCGATTTAAAGCTTTCGTGACTGCAATGATTCATCTTCTTTGGTTCTTTCGGTAAAGTCACCACGTAGAATGAGAATAAAATAATAAATTGATAAAATAAAATAACACAATAATATTCTCACGACGTTTCGGCCACAACACAAGCGGCCTTCATCAGGTGAAGGGGCGAGACTGTCTGGTAGGACAGCGCTGGAGTGAAAGAGCCACTTAAAGGCCGTGATCTGAACGTGGCTCTTTCACTCCAGCGCTGTCCTACCAGACAGTCTCGCCCCTTCACCTGATGAAGGCCGCTTGTGTTGTGGCCGAAACGTCGTGAGAATATTATTGTGCTATTTTATTTTATCAATTTATTATTTTATTCTTTAAACTTCACGAATACATATTAACTTGTGTAGAGGTTCGGAAGCCAACTGCAGACCTGTAAGTTGCTCTGAATATTTTTGAATCGTAACTTTCCAACCCGTACCTCCGGTCGACCTCGCATCAGCAGCAGCAGCAGCGGCGGCTTGTGGCTAAGCGTCGGACAAAGACGGTGGAGGTCACCGCATCATCATCGCGCGGCGCTTTCAGACGCGCTTCCGCGGCCGTCTGGAACGCTCTTCCCTTCCGATGTCAGGAAGCCAACCGGGAGCTGTCCAACTTTTGAATCGTCATCATCTAGATTGACAAACTCATTACAACTGAGTTTGTCAATCTCCGATCATCACGGTTGGCTCATGTACGGCGCTAAAGAAGTTCACCATGCATACCTGCACAGTACACGCACTGGCATTGCGTTCTATTATTATGACGACAATACCAAAGCAGAGCACTTGCCGTGCTCCCGAGCAGAGGGGTGTCTCTTTCTTTTTTTCCAGAGCAACAACGAGTTCAGGACTCGTGCTGTTCATTGTATTTCCTCCTCCTCCTCCTCCTCTATCTCCCACGTTTAGTTATTTTTTTTTGGCAGCGCCACGCTTGCTCCGCTATCGCCATCGTCATGACCCACCCCTCCCCCCCCCCCCCCAAAAAAATGGATTCGTCCCGGAAACTCTCGCGCAGAAACCCACACGTTCTTCCTCCCTCCGTCGGGTGAATTAGAGAAACGGCCCGCGGAAGCGGACATCGCGAAGAGAGCTACCGCTGACATCCCGTCGAGCGAGCGAGAGAGATGGGGGGAAAAAAGAGACGAATTCAGCTCAATCGAACTCTTGAAACTGCACTTTCCTCGCCCCGCTCTGCCGCGTCGAAGGGACGTTCAGCACACGACGGCTATACACCCGTGTTTTAAGTTATCAGAGCTGGAATTTAACCAAATGAAATAGAAAGCCAAAAATAGTATGGGACTGCATTTCGTGGAACCATCAATTCACTGCACTAGAGCACCGGGCGAATCACAACTCAGAGTCTATGCAAGTCTCTGGGTCTCTAAGTCTACGGGGTTACTATGTGAGTCCGTGAGTCTTTTTGTGAGCCTATGGGTCTCTTTATGAGTCTATGGGTCTCTATGTGAGTTTATGGGTCTCAATGTGAATCTGTGGCATCTGTGTGATTATATAGGTCTCTATGTGAGTCTATGGTTTTCTATCTTAGTCTATGAGTCTCTATGTGAGTCTGTAGGTCTATATCTAAGTCTCTAGGTCTCTATCTAAGTCCACAGGGTGTCTATGTGAGTCTGTGGGTCTCTATCTAAGTATATGCGGCTTTAAGTCTACGGGATCTGTATGTGAGTCTGTGGGTCTCTATGTGAGTCTATTAGTCTCTAAGTGAGTCTGTGGGTCTCTATGTGAGTCTGTGGGTATCTATGTGAGTCTATGGGTCTCTATCCAAGTATACAGGGTTTCTATGTGAGTCTGTGTGTCTATATGTGATTCTATTGGTCTCTATGTGAGTCTATGGGTCTCTATGTGAGTCTGTGTGTCTATATGTGATTCTATTGGTCTCTATGTGAGTCTATGGATCTCTATGTGAGTCTATGAGTCTCATTCTAAGCCTACGAGGCCTTACTCTTTGATTCTTTCGGTAAAGTCATGTAGGTAGAAAAGTAAGCATTTTATTAGTAATAACAAAGCAATCATTGTTTATTATTTTATTATTAATAATACAATTATTATTAATAAAATTATAATAAAATAATAATTATTTTTCTACCTACGTAACCTTACCTAAATAACCAAAGACTATGGATTCCTGCAGTCACGAAAGCTTCAAATCAAAATTCTACGGGCCTCTTTGTGAATCTGTGTGCGATTGAACCGGGTTCTCAGGCGCGTTGAGTTGATGGTCTCAGCGTGGTCACCAGTGACCACGCAAGTGAACTCCGGTCACGTTACATTTGGTTCTGCTCTTAATGTGGTTGAAGTAAACGCGACAGCCTGACGAACATTCCTCTCATCTGGCACAGAGGGTGGGGACGTTCCAACGTCTGCTGTGCACGCACCAAAGTATCACTACCAGCGGTTTAAATGTAGGGCTGGGGTTTAAATGGAGGGCTGGGGCTTAAATTCAGGACTGGGGTTTAAATGGAGGACTGGGGTTTAAATGGAGGGCTGGGGTTTAAATGGAGGGATGGGGCTTAAATGGAGGGCTGGGGTTTAAATGTAGGACTGGGGTTTAAATGTAGGACTGGGGTTTAAATGGAGGGCTGGGGTTTAAATGCGGGACTGGGGTTTAAATGGAGGGTTGGGGTTTATATGGAGGGGTGGGGTTTAAATGGAGGGCTGGTGTTTAAATGGAGGGCTGGGGTTTAAATGGAGGGCTGGGGTTTAAATGGAGAACTGGGGTTTAAATGGAGGGCTGGGGTTTATATGGAGGGGTGGGGTTTAAATGTAGGGCTGGGGTTTAAATGTAGGGCTGGGGTTTAAATGTAGGACTGGGGTTTAAATGTAGGACTGGGGTTTAAATGTAGGACTGGGGTTTAAATGTAGGGCTGGGGTTTAAATGTAGGACTGGGCTTTAAATGTAGGACTAGGGTTTAAATGTAGGGCTGGGGTTTAAATGTAGGGCTGGGGTTTAAATGTAGGGCTGGGGTTTAAATGTAGGACTGGGGTTTAAATGTAGGACTGGGGTTTAAATGTAGGGCTGGGGTTTAAATGGAGGACTGGGGTTTAAATTCATGACTAGGGTTTAAATAGAGAACTGGGGTTTAAATGTAGGGCTGGGGTTTAAATGTAGGGCTGGGGTTTAAATGTAGGGCTGGGGTTTAAATGTAGGGCTGGGGTTTAAATGTAGGGCTGGGGTTTAAATGTAGGACTGGGGTTTAAATGTAGGGCTGGGGTTTAAATGTAGGGCTGGGGTTTAAATGTAGGGCTGGGGTTTAAATGGAGGACTGGGGTTTAAATTCATGACTAGGGTTTAAATGGAGAACTGGGGTTTAAATGTAGAGCTGGGGTTTAAATGTAGGGCTGGGGTTTAAATGTAGGGCTGGGGTTTAAATGTAGGGCTGGGGTTTAAATGGAGGGCTGGGGTTTAAATGTAGGGCTGGGGTTTAAATGTAGGGCTGGGGTTTGAATGTAGGGCTGGGGTTTAAATGTAGGGCTGGGGTTTAAATGGAGGGCTGGGGTTTAAATGTAGGGCTGGGGTTTAAATGGAGGGCTGGGGTTTAAATGCGGGACAGGTGGGAGCGGTGGTGTAGCGGTTAGCGCTACGCCGGCGACCCGAGTTCGATTCCCGCTCGCGGCCACCAACGTCAACGACGATTAACTGAACCGGCCCTGGGCCTCCCCTACGTCGACTCAGCCTCACTGGGTGCGGTGCCTAGTGCACGTCGCCACTCGGGAGACAAAAGCCGGCGCGTGCGTGGTTGCCCGCCTTCATAGGTTGAATACTCGCTAACAGCGCTTGCAGTCTGTGACAGACTCCACGGGGGGATTTGTTTCCTTTGGAAGGGGGCTGGCGCGGCGGGGGGGGGGGGGGGAGCAGAGGGGAGGGGGATCGGGAGGAAAAGGAGGAGGAGGAGGAGGAGGCCGAACGTTATTTTGTGTTCTTGTTTTTTTTTTTACTCCGGACCAAATTTGACGTCAATGAGATTAGAAACCCCCGCTTAAGAAGGAAAAAAAAATTGGACCGTGCAACGAGCCTGCTGCTCCGTGTCCTTGTAGGGAGATTCTCTGTCTCTCTCTCGCCGCTTCAGTTCCTTCGAGCGCGCCAACCCTCCCACCGCACCCTGCCCCTAACACACACAACCGCACATCCACACGCATCCGCCGTTTGCGGTATTCCTCCGAGTTTTTACGACCCGGTGGACTGCGTGTGTAGTAGGTTTTTTTTTTTAAAACCGTTATTATTTAACAAATGCTTTTTTTTTTCGAGGGGGGCGTCCGATGTTTCAACCCCGACCCCCTCTACCTGCCCTGTTTCTCTTCCCTCGCCCCCAGCGGACCCGGCTGCGTTATTTCATTAGCTCCGTGGCGGTGATGCTTCCCTGTCACCTTTTTTTCCTCTCTTTTTGTTTTTTGCCGATTAGCGAATTGCCCCCCTCCGTGCGAAAATCCGTCCGCCGGGTTCCCAAGCCGCGCCTGCGATCAGCGGTACCAGCGGTGTCAATATCGCCCCCCCCCCCCCCCTGCGTAGGATGATGAGGCTCGTGAAGGACGCTGCTGCTGCTGCTGCTGGGCCAGTTGGAGGGCAGTCCGCACCTCCAGCAAACGACGGAGGGCGGAGGAGCGACGCTCACAACAACGAGCGCCGGGTGGATAAAGCACAGCGAGTTGGCACAGTGAAGGGGGCACAGGTGGTGCATCGGCCAGTCATCTCAGTCAGTCGACCCGTGGCACCTGCGTGGCCTGCCCCGTGACCTCCTGCCAGCGGGCGTTCGACACTTCACGTGGCCTCAACGTGCACCTAGCCTGGCACGAGCGCCGTTGTGACGTGAACCGCCACTAGGCAGCGAGTGGCGGCTGCTTGTTGTTGTTGTTGTTGTCATTGTTGTTGTCATTGTTATTATTGCTGTTGTTGTCGTGCGCTGCTCGCTAGCGGGGGTACTTGCCACCAGAAAGTCTGTTGAGGCTATACGGGGGTACTTTTGTCTTTCTGTAGATGTACACAAAAACATATGGTGTCCCCCTACTGTGATTCCATACAACAAAGACAGAGATCCCCCGTGTAGCCTTAACAGACTGCTGGGGCAAATGCTGTTAGCAAGTAGCACCTATGAAGGCCGGTAACGGTACACGAGGGGGTGGGTGGCCAGCACCACGTCCGACCGCCTTTGTCTCCCCAGTGGCGATGTTTACTACACACCGCACCAGGTCCTCATTTGTGGCTGAGTCGACCATACACGCACGAGGCTAAGACAAAGATCCCCCGTGTAGCCTCAACAGAATGTTGGGGCGAGTGCCGTTAGCGAGCAACCATGAAGAAGGTCAGCCACAGCACACGAGGGCGTGGCCAACACCACGCCAGGCCGCCTTTGTCTCCCCCCCCCACTTCCACCCCCCCCCCCTCCCAGTGGTGATGTTTAATAGGCACCGCACACGATATGCTAATTTTGAGGCTGAGTCGACCCAGGGGGTGACCAGGCATCTGCTCGGATAATCGCCGTGTCAACTCGCACGGTTTGCCCGAGTTCTTGTACGGGGGCGTTGGGTGTTCAGGGCCATCCGGCGGTCCGACCGTCTGTGACGCGACTTTGTAGGATGAACGTTGAGGTTTATAAGGGGCACACCGGGTTTACCAACAAGGTCTGACTCGGTTTCTAACAAGGTAGGGCACTTATAAGGTGTTGACAGGTTGTGGGGTTATCTCGCCGGGTTTCGTAGCGTTAGTGCGCTAACCGCTGCACCACCGCTCCCCCTCCCTCCCTCCCTCCCTCCCCCCCCTCCCTCCCCCCACCTTATCTCCCTCTGCGATAGATTTTCGAGGGGTTCTGTCAACAAAGACGCGCCTATTATGGCCCTGAGTTTGCGTGGCGGGCTATTGCTTCGCGTGTTCGGGACCCAGCGCATGCGGAGGGAGGCGATGCGCTGGTGGTCTTCCCCGTGGGTGTAGAGGGGAGCGCCCCTTTGCCACCAACGCGTGGTCGACCCCGGCGAGACCGGTCGTAGCCAGCGAGCCTGACACTCGCTGCCGATGAAACTCGCCGTATCGGGCTGCGCGAAGCCACTCGGCTGACGCAGCGAAACGCAAACGCGCTCGGCTTTATAGGCGGGGACAGACAGAGCGGAGAGTTTCCCGCTTGCCACGCGAATCGCGATGCTTCCCTCGATATCCGCGGGTGTTCGGTTTGTGGCGAACGACGCCCGCTGCCTCGCGCGGCTGGGCCATTTCTGTTGCGCAAATTCGCTCTATGCGGTTCGAATTCACTCGGCATGCGGCTGAGACAGGCAAAGCTGTCTCACGCGCAGAGACGCTTCGCATCGAGATACGTACACGTATAGATACGTGCTTTTTTTATAATTGACTATTTTCTTTTTTACCACCAGGTAAGGTGCACTGAGCTCTTGAGCTCTTGCTCGGATGCGAACCTGGTCAACCCTAATGATAGCTCTACGAAGTTCCTTATCATCGTCTTCGACGTGTGGACATTGGAACATTAAGGCGGTACGCCGGGGTTCGCATAGTGTCCCCCGGCTCTCGCATCACGTCCGTGATGCGGTCATTTGCGGTCTGTTGATGGTCGGCGACGCGGCAATCGACTCATTTCGACGAGCTGCACACACTACGAGGCACCACCACTTACGGTGCGTATCGCGAGCGTTGAGTGTGTTGCACTGACGTCGGATTGATTGGGTACCCCAGTCGCGGAGTGAAGTAACACCCCTGGGGACAAAAAAATAGTGTCCCAGAAATAAAATATTTAATTGCCTCGGCCAGTTTGTATTATTATTATTCGCCGCGAGGATTAATTACAGTAGCCAAATTTACTCCCAACTCGCGACGTTCATTCTAAATGTGGGAGGGGAAAACCGGAGGACCCGGAGAAAAATCCACGCGACCACGGGGAGAGAGAGAGAGACACGCAAACTCCAAATATACAGCAGGTATTAGGGTCGGGATCAAACACCACGACCTCCTGTACACCAGGCGAGGTAGTTAACATCTCCTAGCCACCGTGATGATGATGATGGAGAGAGACACGCAAACTCCAAATATACAGCAGGCGTCAGGGTCGTTATTAAACCCACGACATCCTGCATACCAGGCGAGGTAGTTAACATCTTTCATAATAAAGGTTTTTGGGTTAGATCGCGTTTATTTATAAATGTGTCGTAACCCTCCACCACCCGACACGGCCAATCAGCAAAAAAGTGTCACGTTGACAAAAGACAAATAATTCACTACTTCAGCCCACCGGTGTGTTGAAGAGTTAATCCACATTTACAGTTTGAGTACGACGTTTCGCTGGTAAATACTTCCAGCATCATCGGGCAATTCGCCAGAACATCTCCTAGCCACCACCACCTCCTGTAGCACCACCTCCTCTACATCTATCATCTCTACCTCCACGACCACTTCTAGCATCACCATCATCACCACCTCCACCACAAACTCAACTACCACCACAAACTTAATCACCACCACAAACTCCACCATCACCACCACAAACTGTCCCACCACCACCACCACAAACTCAACCACCACCGCCACAATCTCCACTACAATCACCACCACCATAAACTGCCCTACCACCACCACAAACTCAACCACCACCACCGCCACAATCTCCACTACAATCACCACCACCACAAACTGCCCTACCACCACCACCACAAACTCAACCACCACAACAACCACCACCACAAACTGCCCCACCACCACCACAAACTCAACCACCACCACCACCACCACCACAATCTCCACAGCAACCACTACCACAATCTCCACTACAACAACCACCACCACCACAACAACCACCACCACCGCCACCTCCACTGCCACAAACTGCCCCACCACCACCACAATCTCCACTACAACAACCACCACAACAACCACCACCACCGCCACCTCCACTGCCACAAACTGCCCCACCACCACCACAATCTCCACTACAACAACCACCACCACCACAACAACCACCACCACCTCCACTGCCACAAACTGCCCCACCACCACCACCACAATCTCCACTACAACAACCACCACAACAACCACCACCACCGCCACCTCCACTGCCACAAACTGCCCCACCACCACCACAATCTCCACTACAACAACCACCACCACCACAACAACCACCACCACCGCCACCTTCACTGCCACAAACTGCCCCACCACCACAGACTCAACCACCACCACCACCACCAAAGAGCCGCCGTCTGGGGCCTGCACTCACGTAGATAAGCCCCGAGTAGTAGCGATCCTTGAGGTTGTGCAGCACGGACGCTTCGTTGAGGCACGTGAGCTCCGCCATGTCCTCCACCTTGGAGAACTTGGGCGGGTTCATCTTCTGGACGTCTCCCTGGCTCACGGTGACCTTCTTGCTGCTCTCCACCAGCTCCACCAGCACCTCGTCGCCCTTTTCCTCTGCGGGGGGCAAACACGCGGAATGGATTTACTCCGACGGCGGAAGGGATTCCGGATCTCGGGGCTGTTTTTTTTTTCTTTCCTGGATCAAACATTTTTTGTTCTCAAACGAAACTTTTTTTTTGGTAACATTTTTTTTAAAATCAGTTAAGGCCCCCACACTTATCTTTGTAGCCCCCCTTTTTTTTAAAGAAGCGATGATCTGACCATCATTTAATGACAGGTCAACGAAGTGACTCATCCGCGTTTAGCAAAAACTTCAGATTTAGATTCTAGCAACGCCCATTGATGTTATTCAGATGCCTTAGCCGCTATAACATTTCCACGCGACAAGCCACTTTGTTGAGCTATAATTTGCGGCCAGATCGCTTCTGAAAAATAAATAAATACCTGAGTGCGTTTTTTTTGCGTGGTATGATGGGGATGGTTTCGTTTTTAATTTGTATTTGTTTGGGTGTTTTGTTGACCTTTCCTGTACTCTGCTGTCGTGTTTTTTGTACTGTTTGTTGTTATGACGTTCTTATCCCGTGTCCCTACTGGACATCGGTAAACAAGAGCTTTATAGCTCATCGGATTCCTACTGCAGTGTAAATATTCTGATTCTATCAGTGTAGTTACTACCTGCAAGTGTGTACTATATACACACCACCTGCCAAAGTATTTTGGTATCAGTTCACCATGGAACAGTTCACCATGGGAGTCCAGTTTACCATGGAATTCCAGTTTACCATGGGAGTCCAGGTCACCATTAGAATCCAGTTTACCATGGAAGTCCAGTTTACCATGGGAGTCCAGTTCACCATGGAAGTCCAGTTTACCATGGGAGTCCAGTTCACCATGAGAATCCAGTTCACCATGGAAGTCCAGTTCACCATTAGAATCCAGTTTACCATGGAAGTCCAGATTACCATGGGAGTCCAGTTTACCATGGAAGTCCAGTTTACCATAACAGTCTAGTTTACCATGGGAGTCCAGTTTACCATGGAAGTTCAGTTTACCATGGAACAGTTCACCATAGAAGTGCAGTTTACCATGGAACAGTTCACCATGGAAGTCCAGTTCACCATTAGAATCCAGTTTACCATGGAAGTCCAGTTTACCATAACAGTCTAGTTTACCATGGGAGTCCAGTTTACCATGGAAGTCCGGTTTACCATGGAAGTCCGGTTTACCATGGAACAGTTCACCATGGAAGTCCAGTTTACCATGGAACAGTTCACCATGGAAGTCCAGTTCACCATTAGAATCCAGTTTACCATGGAAGTCCAGTTTACCATAACAGTCTAGTTTACCATGGGAGTCCAGTTCACCATAGAAGTCCAGTTTACCATGGAACAGTTCACCATAGAAGTCCAGTTTACCATGGAACAGTTCACCATAGAAGTCCAGTTTACCATGGGAGTCCAGTTTACCATGGAGGTCCAGTTTACCATGGGAGTCCAGTTTTGCATGGAAGTCCGGTTTACCATGGAAGTCCAGTTCACCATAGAAGTCCAGTTTACCATGGAACAGTTCACCATAGAAGTCCAGTTTACCATGGAACAGTTCACCATAGAAGTCCAGTTCACCATGGAAGTCCAGTTTACCATGGAACAGTTCACCATGGAAGTTCAGTTCACCATGGGCAGGGGCAGTCAACGTGCGGCTCCGGATCCGCACGCGTCACTTTAAGGGACTGATTCGTGACCGCGATTTATTAAGGGACCACCACCACCATCACCATCGCCACCACCACCGCCACCACCGCCACCACCGCCACCACCACTGCCACCACCGCCACCAACGCCGCAGTCTCTCGTCGTGACGCACCACGTTTGCAGTGCGGCTCTTGAAATATTGAGTTGGGTTTTATTAATCGATTTACCAAATTCGAAAAAAAAACCTCAATGCCTCTTCTTGTTATCTGTCTTGCCGACCTCTCCCTCCCTCCCCCCACCCCCACCCACCCCCTGGAGTATCCCCTCGCCCACCACCGCACCCCTCCCTACACCACCCTGTACGGGCACCCACCAACCTGGACCAGCCAATCACAACACCATGCCAGCACCCACCCCACCCACCTCACCCACCCACCCCACTCTCCCACCCCACCCACCCTACCCACCCCACCCACTTCACTCACCCCACCCACCTCACCCACCCACCTCACTCACCCAATCCACCCCACCCACCCCACTCACCCAATCCACCCCATCCACCCCACCAACACCACTCACCGCCACCCACCACACCCACCTCAGCCCACCCACCCACCCCACCCACTCACCCACCCCACCCACCCCACCCACCCCACCCACCCACTCACCCTACCCAACCACCCCACCCACCCCACCCACCCACCCCACCCACCCACTCACCCTATCCCAACCACCCCACCCACCCCATCCACCCACTCACCCTACCCAACCACCCCACCCACCCCACCCACCCACCCCACCCACCCACTCACCCTATCCCAACCACCCCACCCACCCCATCCACCCACTCACCCTACCTAACCACCCCACCCACCCCACCCACCCCCACCCCACCCACTCACCCTACCTAACCACCCCACCCACCCCACCCCACCCACCCCACCCACCCCAACCACCCCACCCACCCCACCCACCCACCCCACCCACCCCACCCACCCCACCCCACCCCCGGGGGCCCCGTCTCATCGCCACCCTCCCCGACACCTTTGACGCTGGCCGCCTCGAATCCATGCTTCTCGGAGGGCACCCACACCAGCCGCTTGGCGCTCCAGTCGGCCTGCGCCGCGGGGTTGTTCACGGCGCCTTTGTCCACGAACAGATACTGCTCGGCATCCACGTCCACCGACGACGCCTTGACAGGGGCGGGCGCAGCCGCAGGCGCAGCCGCAGGCGCCGCCTTCGTGACGGTCGGAGCGGCCGTGACACGGCCCGGGGTCACCTTGGCCGGTGGCTGTGACCGCATTGGGCCCGGCATGGTGCTGCTGTAGTTGCTGGAGCTGCTGCTGCTGTAGTTGCTGCTGCTGCTGTAGTTGCTGCTGCTGTAGCCGCTACTACTGCTGTAGTTGCTGCTGCTGCTGTAGTTGCTGCTGCTGCTGTAGTTGCTGCTGCTGCTGTAGCTGCTGGAGCTGCTGTAGTTGCTGCTGCTGTAGCCGCTACTGCTGCTGTAGTTGCTGCTGCTGCTGTAGTTGCTGCTGCTGCTGTAGTTGCTGCTGCTGCTGTAGTTGCTGCTGCTGCTGTAGTTGCTGCTGCTGCTGTAGCTGCTGGAGCTGCTGCTGTAGTTGCTGCTGCTGGAGCTGCTGCTGCTGCTACTGCTGTAGCTGATGCTGCTGCTGTAGTTGCTGGAGCTGCTGCTGCTGCTGTAGCCGCTACTGCTGCTGTAGTTGCTGCTGCTGCTGTAGTTGCTGCTGCTGCTGTAGTTGCTGCTGCTGCTGTAGCTGCTGGAGCTGCTGCTGTAGTTGCTGCTGCTGGAGCTGCTGCTGCTGCTACTGCTGCTGCTACGGCTGCTGCTACTGCTGTAGCTGCTGCTGCTACTGCTGTAGCTGCTGCGGATACTGCTGTAGCTGCTGCTGCTGTGCTGCTACTGCTGTAGCTGCTGCTGCTACTGCTGTAGCTGCTGCGGATACTGCTACGGCTACTGCTGTAGCCGCTGCTGTAGCTGCTACTGCTGGAGCTGCTGCTGCTGCTGCTGCTGGAGCTGCTGCTGTGGTTGCTGCTGCTGCTGCTGTTGTAGCCGCTGCTGCTGCTGCTGGTGAAGTAGTAGTTAGTGCCACTTGATGTGTCGCTTGAAGTCTTCGTTGGAGTTGCTTGGCAATTCCCGAGGCTGGCGGCAGACAGTGGGCACCGTGTTGATTAGCGCGGTTGGCTAGGTACGGTGCGAAAGAAGTTCAAAGCACATAAATGCACGACCGTAAATGACGCGTGGTTCGAATTCCGTTCGTGGCGGATAATCGAAGTTGCGCGCACGTCAAAAGGCGATTATTGTCCACGTGGTGTCTGAATGTCTTCACGCAGAGGCCCATAGACTCAGACAGAGACCCACAGACTCACACAGAGACCCATAGACTCACACAGAGACCCATAGACTCACACAGAGACCCGTAGACTCACACAGAGACACATAGACTCACACAGAGACCCATAGACTCACACAGAGACCCATAGACTCACACAGAGACACATAGACTCACACAGAGACACATAGACTCACACAGAGACCCATAGACTCACACAGAGACCCATAGACTCACATCTACTCCCATAGATTCACACAGAGACCCATAGACTCACACAGAGACCCATAGACTCACACAGAGACCCATAGACTCACACAGAGACCGATAGACTCACACAGAGACCTATAGACTCACACAGAAACCGATAGACACACTGAGACCCATAGACTCACACAGAGACCCATAGACTCACACAGAGACCGATAGACTCACATCTACTCCCATAGACTCACACAGAGACCCATAGACTCACACAGAGACCCATAGACTCACACAGAGACCCATAGACTCACACAGAGACCCATAGACTCACACAGATAACCATAGACTCACACAGAGACCCATAGACTCACATCTACTCCCATAGATTCACACAGAGACCCATAGACTCACACAGAGACCCATAGACTCACACAGAGACCCAAAGACTCACACAGAGACCGATAGACTCACACAGAGACCTATAGACTCACACAGAAACCGATAGACACACAGAGACCCATAGACTCACACAGAGACCCATAGACTCACACAGAGGCCCATAGACTCACATCTACTCCCATAGATTCACACAGAGACCCATAGACTCACACAGAGACCGATAGACTCACACAGAGACACATAGACTCAAAGAGACCCGTAGACTCACACAGAGACCCATAGACTTGCATAGACTGAGATGTGATGAAACTAGGTTCGCAAGTGCAGTGAGTTGAGTGTCTCGGTCCGGTCACCAACAACTTGTACGCGAATTTACCCCCGTCCCCGCCCACCATCACATGAAATGAGATTCTTCATTTAACTTTGGCTGAATTCCAGCTCTGAGGCTTGTGGAACGGTGGGCTGATCGTCATGTGACGAACCCTCTACGCAGGGCACATCACAGCCGTCCCCTTAATGTGGATAACGAGCTCGATTTGAAGTGAACCCTCAGCAGTATTTCCTGAGACGTGATTTTTATCAGACACAGGATGATGCGCTACTAGCAGCGGAGTTGCGCACTCTCCTATCCCCGCTCTCATCTCAGTCCACTCCCCTCCACGCTCTCTCCTGCCTCTCCCCTCTCATCTCACTCCACTCCCCTCCACTCACTCTCCTATCTCTCCCCTCTCATCTCACTCCACTCCCCTACACTCGCTCTCCTGCCTCCCCCCTCTCATCTCACTCTTCTCACCTCCACTCACCCTCCCACCACTCCCCTCTCATCTCACTCTTCTCACCTCCACTCACTCTCCCACCACTCCCCTCTCATCTCACTCCACTCCCCTCCACGCTCTCTCCTACCTCTCCCCTCTCATCTCACTCCACTCCCCTCCACGCTCTCTCCTACCTCTCCCCTCTCATCTCACTCCACTCCCCTCCGCGCACTCTCCTACCTCTCATCTCACTCCACTCCCCTCCACGCTCTCTCCTGCCTCTCCCCTCTCATCTCACTCCACTCCCCTCCACGCACTCTCCTACCTCTCCCCTCTCATCTCCCTCCACTCCCCTACACTCGCTCTCCTACCTCTCCCCTCTCATCTCATTCCACTCCCCTACACTCGCTCTCCTGCCTCTCCCCTCTCATCTCACTCCACTCCCCTCCACGCTCTCTCCTGCCTCTCATCTCACTCTTCTCACCTCCACGCACTCTCCTACCTCTCCCCTCTCATCTCACTCCACTCCCCTCCACTCACTCTCCACTATCTCTCTCCCCTCTCATCTCACTCCACTCCCCTCCACGCTCTCTCCTGCCTCTCATCTCACTCTTCTCACCTCCACTCACTCTCCTACCTCTCCCCTCTCATCTCACTCTACTCCCCTCCACGCTCTCTCCTGCCTCTCCCCTCTCATCTCACTCCACTCCCCTCTACTCACTCTCCTACCTCTCCCCTACCTCTCCGAAACAAAAACCGGCACCATGAGTTCAATTCCCATTCACGGCCAACATCAGGGGCGATTCACTTCACCAGTCCTGGCGCTCTCCTAGGTCGACTCAGCCTCAACGGAGCACGTGTTGGCGTCCCCACCCGCCCCCCCCCTCCCAAAAAAAAAACTTCTACGCTGGGGAGACAAAGGCGGCCGTGCGCAGATGTGGCCACACCAGCCCTACGTGCACAGAACCTACTTTAAATAGGCGCTCGCTTACAGCACTTGGCCGCTAACAGTTTGTGTGGGCTACGCGGGGAATCCTCATTTATTTGTGGGCCGCTGTTTCGCGCGTATCTGGCATCATAAGAAAGGAAATTTTAAAAAGCTGTTAACTAAATATTTTATTTTCCTACTGCTCAGGTTGCGTAGGCTCATTTTTTTTCAGAAGTGACCTGGCCATCACGAATGACAGCTCAACGGAGGTGGCTCATCATCAAACGTGGGGGGAAATTCACGGCAGCGAAATAACTCTCAAGCGCTTGTTTATAAATTTGCGGAGGGAATACAAAACGGAGGACCTGGAGACAAATCCACGCTATCACGTTGGAGAGAGAGACACGCAAACTTCAAATATTCAGCAGCAGGCGTCATGGTCGGGGTCAAACCCACGACCTCCTGCATACCAGGCGAGGTTGTTAACATCTCCTAGCCACCGTGATGATGATGAGAGAGAGAGAGAGACACGCAAATTTCAAATATACAGCAGGCGTCGTTAGGGTCGGGATCAAACCCACGACCTTCTGCACACCAGGCGAGGTAGTTAACATATCCTAGCCACCGTGATGATTGATGATGATGATGAGAGAGACACGCAAACTTCAAATATACAGCAGGCGTCGTTAGGGTCGGGATCAAACCCACGACCTCCTGCACACCAGGCGAGGTTGTTAACATCTCCTAACCAACCGTGGCATCCGCATGATCAGCAGTGACAAATGTGAAACAAAAACTCAAAAGTGCGCAGAGAGGCCTGAAGAGAGATGCATGCTGGGAATAACATTGAGAGACAACACAGCGAGAGGGGAGCACGTGGATGAAAGAACACACACCGATTAGAGGCATTCGTCTTTCATCCAGCAGTGGACAGACCACAACGCCTATGCTACAGGCATGGAGACATGCCACGCTTTGATTTGAATGGAGATGCACACAGAGGATCACAGCCATCATTCATCTCCATCCAGCAGGGGATACATCGTGGCGATCGTGATGAAATGATGATGGAGGTAGGGGACGGGTTGGGGGGTGGGGGGGAGGAGATGCACGCTTGGATTTAGAACGAGAAACAAGAGGGAGAGAGGGAGGAACGAGTGGATTATATTAAAACAAATCACAGTTGAATTTCGAGTTGGGAACACGTGAACGCGTGCCACGTTTTACCCCAGCACGCGCGACACTGCTGGCTGAGAGGCGGTGGGGATGGTGATGGGTCAAGAACCCCATCCCCCCTCTCTCTCACCCCCCCCCCCCATTATTTAAACAACTGCTGTGCCTGGAGATGGAGTCGAACCGTCGGCCGTCGGTTCGCAAAGTCCAGCGGTGCTGCTCAAAACAAACAAAAAATCATTACAGCCATTGCAGCAG